>NC_045455.1:62467742-62665825 GCF_002776525.5 Piliocolobus tephrosceles | reverse complement strand
GAGTAGTTTTTAAAATTCTAAGAAAAATTTTAAGAAAACAGTGAGATTAGCAGTATAAGAATAATGTTAATCAGTTATTAAATATAGGCTGGGATGTCAAAATACTATACAAATTCAATATCTCAAAGATTATAACCTAAAAGATGATCAAATAAAGCAATGAGAAATATAATTCCCAAGTTGGTAAATGGAAATCTTTATTACTATCATTATTATTTGTTAGAATACTTGGTGTCTATAAAGTAGTTTTCAGTCTTTCAATAATTTTTCACTCATGACTTCATTTAAGTAGGTTATTATCATTATTTTGCTAATGATAAAACCAACACAGAGAACGAGTTCGTAATTCATTATATCCCACAGCCAATGAGCCATAGAAGACAGATTTAGATACTTATTTTATTTCCTTTTGATTTTTAAAACTTCACCTGGTCAGGTGCAGTGGCTCACGCCTGTGATCCCAGTACTTTAGGAGGCCTAGGAGGGTGGATCACAAGGTCAGGAGTTCAAGACCAGCCTGACCAAGATGGTGAAACCCCATCTCTACTAAAAATACAAAAAAAAATTGCCGGGTGCGGTGGCAGGCACCTGTAATCCCAGCTACTTGGGAGACTGAGGCAGGAGAATCGCTTGAACCTGGAGGTTGGAGGCTGTAGTGAGCCGGGATCATGCCACTGTACTCCAGCCTGGGTGACAGAGTGAGACTCCATCTCAAAAAAAAACAACAACAACAACAACAAAAGGAAACAAAACAGAATTCACCTTATTCTAGTTGGTTAGATGGCTGAGCATAACTAGATAGGAAGAAGAGTTACTATGTAACATGAAGAAGCTTATTTTAACTAAGAATGAATCCATAAAGGAAAATATGTAGTTAGTCATGTATAATTCCTGGAGTACATAGAAATGTTGGCATCAGTATCGTACATGAAATTATTTGGGAAGTCACAACTTATTTTTTAAAAGTTCAAGGAAACTTAGCATTCAACTTTCCATTCTTACAGACAGATTTTTTTTTTTATCAATTTGAAAAGATAATGTTTATATGTATCATGATCAAGTATATCTTCAATTTTGGATTAAACCTAGTTATAAAATGCAAAACCTGGAGAAACATTCAGTTATTACTAAGTTATAGTGAGCTCTAGGGAGTTTTAGTCAATCTGTTGATTCTGGATGAGGGATGAGTTTTATTTTTTTGATGGAAGTCTAGCTATGTAACTTTAGGCAGGTTCTTAAGCTCTCTTTACCTTAAATTTATATATAAAATTATAGCTGTTCAGGACAGCATATTTTTGTTGTGAGAATCAGATGAAAAAAGTCATTTAAAGTACTATGCACAGTAGCAAACCTATAGTTATTCCTTAGTAATTATAAGACATTAGTCATTATTTTTGTGTCAGGTCTCACAATAGAACTTCTTAAAAGATACATTTTAATTGAAACTAGCCTTTCAGTATAAATAAAATGCATTATAACTGTGTATGGGAGGCAAAATATCTGAAATGGTTCTTCAAAGTTGAATAGCCATTACCCACAAAACCTGTAAATATGATGAATTGTCACTCTTATGTTTGTTATGTCATGTAGTTCAGTAGACTTTAAGATAAGAAGACTAATTTGGGTTCTCTAGTTGGGCCAGGTTTTATCACAAGAACCCTCAAAAGCAGAAAGGTTTTTCTGACTGATATCAGAGATCAGAAATATTTGAAGTATGAGAAGAATATAATGTGTTCTTGCCACTTTGAAGGTAGAATAGCCATGTATGAAGGAGGATGGGTGGAATCTACCGGGAGATTGCAAACTCCTGCTGACAACCAGCAAGGAAACAGTCCTCCAACTGCAAGAAAAATAATTCTGACAATGACTTAAATGAACTCAGAAGGAGCATCTTCCCAGAGCTTCCAGGTAAGAGTCTTTGCCAGTCAACACATTGATTTTAAACTTGTAAGACCTGGAACAGATTACCCAGTTGACCCTACCCAGACTTCTGCCTCAAAGAAACTGAGTGATGATAAATGTGTTGCTTTAAATTATCAAATCTGTGGTAATAGGTTACACGACAGTAGGAAACTAATAAATATACTATGTTTATTTTCTTAATAGATAGTTATTGGGCACCAAAATACCTTAACAATCAAATAGATTTAATATAAACTTTTGATTTACTTGTTGGATGTGAAAAATGTTCATCTCAGTTTAATAATATTAAATTTTTAAGCGCACAGAACAGAGTCTACAATGAAGAAAATGTGGCCACAAAGCGTAAAGAATTTGCCTTGGTTTTGTGATTTCCATTCTGCAGGATTTCTAATCACAGGTCACTGAAGGGTCATTAAACGGAGTCTGTCATATATGTCCATCCCATATAACTAGGAGTCATAACAATTATATTTCTGGCACATCTGGAACTATATATACATATATATGTGTGTATACTTTCTACTATTAATATACAGTCTACCTAGTGAGTGAGTTCATTGCATATTCTTATTATTATTATTCTCCTCAAATTCTGCTGAATGTACACAGGGGAGAATGATCTCAGAGGTACACACGGAAGCCCTGCCTTGTGCTATGTGTGAACTTGTCATTCAGGGGCATAATTAGAATTCTGTATCTCCCAACTCCAAACCCTTGTATTTTTTGCACTATATTATTATGCCTCTTTTGTCTACATTCTGAATTATATAACAAGATTGATGTTTGCTTTATTATCTTTGCACTTTATTTAATAAAGCACCATTATTGATTAAGAACATCTTATCAATCTTTTTGGAGCTGCTGCTGATTAATTTCAAAGCAAAACCTGCACCCAACAACTCTAAACAGGCAAGAAAGACTTTATTTGAAACTTCTGTTGCAAGAAGAGAAAGACGGAGCTCAACTCTGTCGAAACAAACATGACTACAGAGTTTTTTATTATTATTATTTATTTATTTATTTTTATTATTATACTTTAAGTTTGAGGGTACATGTGCACAACGTGCAGGTTTGTTACATATGTATACTTGTGCCATGTTGGTGTGCTGCACCCATCAACTCGTCAGCACCCATCAATTCGTCATTTATATCAGGTATAACTCCCAATGCAATCCCTCCCCCCTCCCCACTCCCCATGATAGGCCCCGATGTGTGATGTTCCCCTTCCCGAGTCCAAGTGATGTCATTGTTCAGTTCCCACCTATTAGTGAGAACATGCGGTGTTTGGTCTTCTGTTCTTGTGATAGTTTGCTAAGAATGATGGTTTCCAGCTGCATCCATGGTGCAAACTCATCCTTTTTTATGGCTGCATAATATTCCATGGTGTATATGTGCCACATTTTCTTAATCCAGTCTGTCACAGATGGACATTTGGGTTGATTCCTAGTCTTTGCTATTGTGAATAGTGCCGCAATAAACATACATGTGCATGTGTCTTTATAGCAGCATGATTTATAATCCTTTGGGTATATACCCAGTAGTGGGATGGCTGGGTCATATGGTACATCTAGATCTAGATCCTTGAGGAATCGCCTTACTACCATCAGAGTGAACAGGCAACCTACAGAATGGGAGAAAATTTTTGCAATCCACTCATCTGACAAAGGGCTAATATCCAGAATCTACAAAGAACTCAAACAAATTTACAAGAAAAAAACAAACAACCCCATCAAAAAGTGGGCAAAGGATATGAACAGACATTTCTCAAAAGAAGACATTCATACAGCCAACAGACACGTGAAAAAATGTTCATCATCACTGGCCATCAGAGAAATGCAAATCCAAACCACAATGAGATACCATCTCACACCAGTTAGAATGGCAATCATTAAAAAGTCAGGAAACAACAGGTGCTGGAGAGAATGTGGAGAAATAGGAACACTTTTACACTGTTGGTGGGATTGTAAACTAGTTCAACCATTATGGACTACAGAGTTTTAAATACTGGGATAAGTCAGGAGTTATAGGCCATCTGTGTTTTCTTATTGGCTATATCCAAGAGAAAAACAAACTTTTCTCATCTTTATAGCAGGAAGCAGTTTTTTAACTTGCATCAGGGCATGCCAGAAGTTAGGCTCCTACCTTCCTACAGAGAGTGCAATAGGGGCACTATCTATCCTGATGATTACAATCTAAAAAGATAACTCCCTGGTTCTTGAGAAAGAGAGGCTTTCAAAAATATTTACATCTTAAAATGACAGAAAAATAATTTCCAAGTTTTCTAAAGTAAATGTTCTAAAAACAATAACATCAACAACAACAACAACAACAACAAAAACAGAAGGTCAGTGGCTTTGAGTCAGGAAGAATCCTGCCTAAAGTTAATTCAAGCTGAGGGCAAAGTTGGGGTCATAGTGGTCATTACTAACACTTTCGACTGACTCTGACTTCTTAAAATACTTAATATATCAAAAAGTATGTATGAAAATACACAGGTAAAGCAGTTTTTCATGGACCAAATCAGACAGACAAAATAAGTAAACAGTAAGACAAAATAATACGATACCATATTAATTTATTAATTTTAAAACTTCTCATTTGGAGTCAGTCAACATTTCTGCAAATACTTTTTTTACATAAGAATTAAGATAAAACAAAAACAAAAATTTGTTCTTATAAAAAATTTCTTTCTGTGATAGTAATTTTTTTTCTTTTTTTTGTCTGTTGAATATTTAAAATTAGACCTGGTATAGTTTTATTTTGATTTCATAAGACTACAGAAAGGAAATGCCAGACTCATGGAGCTTCACTCCTACAATTATCAATTACGTGTTTTGAATGTTAGTTTCACATGCTTTAAAGACTGCCATTTTAACTGACTTATGTTATCCGGGGTTTAATTAAACATAGGTGCCTTAAAACCTAGAAAGTCATAACGAACCGAAAGAGGGGAGAGGATATAATCAAATGCAATTGGAAGAGACTTACTTCAGAGGTACTTATCTGCAGAGAGACTGAGGAGAGATTTGAACAATTGTCTTGCCTCAATCCAAATTACCCCATCTACTTTACAAGAATATGGCCACACTCAATTTTGAGTCACGAGATGAAAGGGCAAACGGATTTAGTTTGCAGGTCCGGTATTTTCTTTCATAAGCTAATGTTATGTCACTAGACTTATTTAGGTTCTTTGGAATCTAAAATAGTTACTAGATTCTTTTTAGGTTCTTCGTAAAATAGAAGTAATAATTTTGTCATATGTTTGTCTTAAGGATTGAATAATGTTTTCAATTACTTAGAACTGATGTTACTTAGAATATTTAGAATAATGCCAGCATATATTGTGTTCATTAATAGCAGTTATCATTATTTGAAAATTTTAAGAGTGTGGCCCTTAATGAGCAATCACAGGCTTTTACTCTTAACAACTTCCCCTCTTAACAGCTTCCCCTGCTGGTATCTTCCCATATATCCTCCCAGCCTCTACCAGAGCACCTCAAGGACAAAGATGCCCACCATTGCACAAGACTGTATATAATATACCAACACTTGTTTTGGCAATTTTAAAAAAATCTACCTACCAGTTATAGTTACTGGTTCTATTTCTTGCTTTAGCTCTACGAAAAGCAGGTAGAACATAGGTTAATTTAAAATAAATTTGTATCGTTTGGCAAATATGTTTATAAACATAAATTTTACTTCTCAGGATTTTGATTTATTACCCAAATTAACAAAATTTAAAAGACAACAAAACCCTGTAGTGAACCTTGCTTGACACCTCACTACTTCAGGACAGTGATATTCAGCCACACAGTGTCACCCAGGATTCACTAAGGTGGTTGATGAGTCCTGCAACCATGATTGGATGCGGATGTGTCAGGTTCTCAGGCACCACGGATTTTATTTTAGAGATATGACAGAAAGTGATGAATGTCAAAATGTTATAAAGGCAGCATCATTTTTCCATCCAGCTTAAGGGGAGAGATGCTTTCAGAATCCCAGCAGCACCAATTCTGTCAGTATTTAGCCACCATCGATTGACTTTTGACTTGGACAGTGGAAATAACAGTCACTTAAAACTTGTGTTTCTAGGATTTGCTGAAAGACCACAATAGAATAAGGTAACGCTCAGACCGCATCACTATTTGCTTTGTATACGGAGAAAACTGCAAGATTGTTTATTCCACTCTATTTACACTCATTAAAACAAAGATACTTGAGAAACTTCAAATGATGAAGTGACTCCCACAGAATCAAAGGTCTAAACTTAATGACTTTGTCTTTTTCACTTAATTTCATCACAGTCTTCTTTTTATTAAAATAACTTTGGTAATTTTTTCATATAAGCATAAAACATAATTTACTCAAGGTGATCTTATGAAGTTATTCTTTATACATACAGCCATCCCCCAATTCTTTGTGATCACATTTCTTCAAGTTCTTCACCCACTTAACTGCATCCTCTGGCCCTGCCTTCCTCTCCCTTTTGTCTCGAACCAGCCATCTCTTGGCCATCTCTAGTTATGTCCCACTGGCTTCCTTTACTTTTATCAGTGTGCCTTTCACCCTATTAGGTATGTTTAGATTTCCTTAACAGCCCTTCTAACAAATGTGATGATTTCATTAATTTTTGTCTTTTCTAGTAAAGCTCAATTTCTGAGAGCTAGGACTTCATCTGATATTTTAATCCATTGTATTTTCAGTGCCTATTGAAGAGTGAAATGTGTGAATAAATGTATCTGCCTATTTCCATCTTCTATAGTTTCAACAGGAAGAATAATCTCTATGTTATCTGACTTTATCAACTGAATAGTGTATTCATAGCTCACAGTGACTGAGAACTTACTGTTTGCCAATCCTGTGTTGTTACACACTTAACCTGCTCTTTGTAGCATGGTAGTTAAGAAATTAAGCTCTGTAGTCTGAATTTCAAATCTATTTTTTACCACTCCTTTGGATACATCCTTGGACAAATAACTGCACCACCAAGTGCTTGAGTTTTCTTATATGAAGTATGGAACTAATATTAATCAAATCAGATAATTGTAAAATTGAAATAAGTTAACATACAAATAATTTATAATAATACTGACATATAACAGACACTCAACAACTGTTAGGTTTTAAAATTTTTATTATTATCATTAATCAACCTAACATGTAATAGACACCTCACTAGATCCTGGATATATAAGAATAGTAATGCACACCTTCTGACTTAATATTTTTATAACATAGTAAAATAAAAATGTAATTAATATATTATGGCTGGAATGAAAAGATGTGTGAAATACTATGAAGAACAAAGAAAGTAGAAATGAAAGATCTGTTTTTTTCATGAGGATGTCTTATATTTTGTTATACTTCATATTATCCCTTTTAAGGTAACTTTTTAGTTGAAATCTGAAGCACATATAAATTGTGGGCAAGTAAGAAAGGCAGCTGAGGAAAGTTTTACATAAGTAAATCTTTCATGTCACTCCCATTCATATCTTGAAACAGAACACAATCAACACTCCAGAAGCTTCCTCGTAGGTAACCACTAATGTGATTTCTATTCCTTATATTAGATTTTACTCTTTATAAACTCATGATCATGAAATTGAACAATACAGATTCTTTTTCCCCAGTTTCTGTCATTAAAAATTGTGTTTCTGGGAGAAATTAATATTATTTCATATGGCATCTGTTTGTTCATTCTCATTGTTGAATAATGTTGCATCTTATGTCTATTCTGCTATCCATTTTATTATTGGTGGACATTTGAGTAGTTTCTGGTTTGTCCATTATGAATCATGATGTATATGTTTTACATCATGATTCATAATGATGTAAATTATGTCATTCTTTACATATGACATTCTTGTATATGTTTTAGGGCTAAAAATGTATGTATATTTATGTAGAATCATGGACACATTCAGATTTAACAGGCATTACCAAATTCTTTCAAAGTAGTTGTACCAATTTACACGCTTCACAGCATTGCATGAAAGTTCTACAAGTTTCTGTTCTTACTAGCACTAAGTATATTTCGTATCACTTTCAAATTTCTCCTTTTATAAAATATTTAACAAACTTTGTTTCATGAAATATTTTATCTTAACTTGAAAAAGACTTATTGATTGTGTTCTGCTTTTCGTTGTTTATATTATCATAAATATTGGTTTCTCAAAACGTGATTCAAGTTTTAAGTAAGGCCTATCGTGACCTGTGATGTTGGTGATAGTTTTGGAATACCTTCTGAAATCAACCCCTTCATATCTAAGCATATTTATCAGTTACATTATTCAGATTTTTAAAAATTATGATCTCAAATAATTTGAAGCATGGAGAGAAGTATTAGTTCTAAGCCCCCAGAGGTGAGTCAGAGGAACCTGAGGTTGAAATGACAAGCACATTGGTGAATGATACATAAAAAAAAAAAGTAGCTGCTGGGCCTCTTTATATGCAAGTCTTTCGCTGAGATATCAAAATGTGGAATATAGAATGCTCCTACCAATATTTCTTGTTGAATTAATGCCCAGGTGAGTTCTCCTGAAATATTGCAGTTGTATCTTAGCAAAAACAAGAAGCAGTAAAGCATCATACTTATTAGGATCCAATTTGCCACAGCAGCAGTCAAGTGCTTCAATTTTTCCCAGAGGTGAAGGGAAGGGAAAAATAGGGATAGGGAAATTTAAATTAAATTCATAGTGCAGTGCACAGTTGAAATTCAATATTGACAGCTCTAATTACACCTACCTTATATCACAAGTTCATTAGGTGAAAGTAAAGGATTAAAAACTACTTTACATATTTATTTTTTAAATGCCATTGTTTTCCTACTAAGGTCTCATCTCTCTTCCTTTCGTTCAATGCAGTCATGATGGAGATGTTTAGGGTTTTGGAAAGAGAGGATTGACTATTTCTTTAACACATGCATAAACACACAGGTATGCAAGCATACAATTAGGAGGGCATGTTACATCGGATATACTATTTGAAATGTAATCAGCATCAAATGTCAAATTCAAATATTTACCAATGTCTATTTGAATTGCCATGAATTATCTAGTAAAGCAAAAACCTATTAGCCTTGCAGGACCTAAGAATGTCTAAATAACAATTGTTCACAAATGATTAATTATACAAAATTATATTTTGTCATCTTACTTTGCAAACTCAAGAACAATGTCTTAAAAAATGAGTTATTTCCTCACCCATGAACATAAGTCTATGACTGCTTCTACCTAAAACTCTCTATGCTAGAAGTTAGCATGTATCTTATGTTAATATTTACCTGCTATACCAAAAATTTATAAGATTTCTACCCAGTATCCTGTTGTGCTAATCTTTAAGCAGAAAGATTATTACTTTTAAATATGACTACAGTTGTGATTTCAGAGATATGAAAACAATGAATTAGCAGATATGGGCACTTTTAGAGCAACAGAAAGAACAAATGATTTGTTTTCTCCTTATCATTTACATAGTATCTTTTGTCAGGCATAAAATAACAAATGGATGTGTGAAATTTCACAGTGATTCGACAAAAGTTAAGAAAAATATTCAAAATTTTAATTAACGTAGAAAATGTCAAGTTCTGTGGTTTCATTCGTATAGAAGGAAGAATTTTATATGACAAATATCTTTTTTGAATGTAATGGACCCAATTAAACAATTCAGCATGTAAGTCACTTAGGGAAATTTTAGCTCTTTTGGATAACTTTACTAAATTACCATATGAAGTACTTTGTAGCTCTTTCAGTTCCCTCAAAGGATGAATTCATTGCCCACAATATTTAACTGAAAGTCTTGGGAATAACTTAGCATTACAGGAAATTGACCATTACTATATGTACTAGAATGGTTGGCCAAATTTAACTGTCTGCAATGTTTTTCTCTAAACTGAGACATGGTTGAACAGTAGAAGGATGTTTGTAAATGTGTATGTGTGTGCATGTGTGCACACGTGTTTATGTGGAGTAAATGGGGAAAAAAAAACAGACTTTTGGAAGTTTTTTTTGCTTATGTCAAGAACATCAGGACATAGAAAATTGTCACAAGCTTCTGAAATCTAACAATCTTCTACAAGAGCTTCTACAATGACTTGGTATTCAATAGGGATCATTATTTCCGATGGCTGAGGGAAGAACTTGTAAGATGACATTTGTTTGTAATAGCCATGGTAGCATTTTGGTGGATAAATAATCTAGTTTAACTTTGAAAGTGAATCCACCTATATGGCAACATAGTGTCGTGGAGAAATCCTTTTCCAGATGTTGAAAAACCTGGGTTTCAGTGTGCTCCATTAAGTCAACCAGGTTTGTGGCCTTTGATCCTTTGCTTCTGCGACGTAGCATAAGTTGAATACTTTACATCAGACTGTTTATAAAACATCTCCTAACTCTAGGATCCCTGGAATGTACTTGATGAGTATTGAGGATTTCTAATAGACTTTGGACCCTTATGGAATGCTGTATGGAGCATATGGAGGAAGTAGAATCTGCAGTCTTTGCTCTCAAGGATCTTAAGATTCAATTTACTACTTCAAAATGTATTTATTATCATTCATCTCCTGACAAATACAGTGCTGTGTGGTAGGCTTGAAGCAGTGAATACTCAATCCAGATTCTGCCTTCACAGACCTTCTCAGGAAGACAGATGATTAAATTCAACTTATGACCAATTTTGATTAGTATTATAATAGGAGAAATACACAGAGCTTGGGGTATACATATTGCAAAAGACCTAAGAAGTGTAAAAGATCAGAGAATGCCTTCTGGAAGAAGTAACCTTTCAAATGAGACCTAAAGATTGGATAGTAGTTAGCCAGACCAATAGGAGGAAAAGATCATTTCAGACAGAAGGAAATCATGTAAATACATGTTAAACGGTGGGGGAGTATTGTTCATTTGAGGAAATAAAATTAGTAGAATAGTGCGCAGAGTCTGAGATGAAAAGAGGCAATTGATGCTTCTGAAACAGCAGTGAAATATTTAAGCTGGCACATGGTAGGTACTAGTTTGGTCAGTACAACTCCAAATAACAAGGATGAGTTGAGTGTACTTGCTTTCAAAAGGAAAAATGATATACTCAATGGAGGACGCGCCACTTTTGGAGAGTCTGGTAAAGATGAGTTAAAAAGAAAGAAAATAAGGAAGTATTTCAGATGAAGAATATTAAGCAAAATACAGAAGAGCAAAAATTTTTTTCCAACATTTTCTGTATTTTAATCAAAGAATAATTTGCCTGACCTTGTGATACCAATTTATAAGAAATTAGGTGTTAAAGTGTCAGTCATAGTTTTACTTTTTAAGAAAGTAAGATATTTGTAAATGTTTATGGGAATAAGTTTGAATGAGCAAACAATGCATTTCCCCTTAATTCTCTCACGATTTAATAATTATCTTCCTGGTTTGCACTAAAGATTGCTACATCACTTACAATTTCCTTTTGTATTCATACCAGATATCGTTTATGATTCAACAGAACATTTCAACAGGTGCAAAAGCACTCCAGAGTAGTACCATCAATTATACTTGAGGATGGTGCATATTGGAAGAAATGTTTTCACTCATCTTTGAAGCATCCACATATTGTTTCTTCAGCTGCTTCTGTGTTATTGATCAGACACAAGAAACATCTTCCTTCCGTAGACCATCATAAAACATGAAACTTTGGGTCACAGTATTGCCTTAGCTTACGTTGGCTTAGAATTAAAAAAACATATTACCAATGTATTCATGGAAATAATAAAAATATTCCAAGTTCAAGATTAAATTTCATACATATTGCCTTCAATTATAGTGTTAAAGTGTTGTTCATTGGGACACTGTATTGTTTGATTGATGTAAAAGTAGAGAAGCGTTGTTCAGCCCCTTCTATGTGCCAAGTTTCAGCAGTTTTATTAACTGGACTACCTCTATGGCTAGTGTTATTATCGTCACTCTATAGATGAAGAATCCCACATTCAAAGACATTTAGAAAATGAGTCCATGGTGCTCATTTATGGTCGAGTTTGACTCCCAAACTGTAATTTCTGACTCCAAACCTCAGACTCTTTCCATTATTTAAATGGATAGACACTTTCAGTAATCAGCCATACCTGGAGGTGATGTTTTGGAAACTACAACATAAAAAGGGAAAGTAGGCAGAACTTAAAACCAGAGAACTAGGATCAACTGACAGTCAGCAAACTAACATGGCTTTCTTTTCTGAAGAAGTAAACCTCACTTTCCTATAGGTTTATTTCTTACATGTTGACATTAGTTAGTTGAAGCTATGCTATTTTCCCTAAAGATGTATGCCCTAAATATTTCTCATTTCATTTGTTACTCTTGAGATCTGATCAGGGGAGAAAATTTGGAAAATGAGTATCAAGCTAGATGAAGAGTGGTAAGAGATGAAGACAGTCAAATCTACCATTTGCAATGAAGCAATGTAACATATATGATGATATACTACTTTATAAACTAGGTTTTATAGGCCTTTAATTGCTGTTCAAAAATACTGCAATCAGATTTAAAGAGAACTGGAGATGAGTGAAAATAGGAGTGAAAGACTCAGAGAAGTTATAATCAAAGAACAAGAAAAGAGTTGTGCACATGTACCCTAGAACATAAAGTATAATTTAAAAAAATAAACAAACAACAACAAAAAAGAATTCAGTATAACACTTTGTCATGGGAACCATGCAGTCACCATGAAATAGTCATAGAAAGCACACTAACTTCCTTTTTGTTATTGGCCTTTTTTTTCTTATAGATGGAAAGGTCAATTTTCCAACATCCCCTGCTGCTGGATGTGGACCTATGATATAGTACTATCCAATGTTTTCTAGATACAAATGCTGGGGAAGATGTCACTTCCTAAATTAAAAGGAAAATTCATAGAAGTATAAGGATTTTCATCCTTTATTCTTTCTCTAATAGAAAAGTAGCATGATCATACATTTAGTTTACAGTAATGTACTCTGAGCAAAAAGTGATAACAGAGGAAAGATACTTTGAAGACTACCTAGAGCTACGCATAAAAATAAATACAGGAGAGCATCAAGATGGAGAGGAGGACTTTAAATTAGAATGCACATACTATATCTCGAGGTCTGCACAGCATCCAAGAATGCACCAATGGCCTGAGAGAAGAGGCATATTTGGAAAGAGTTCCATTTAAAATGCCATAAGAACCATAGGCTGGGGCAGGAGAAGGATGGGTGGGGTGAGCATTTGACTAAGCATTTGAATAAGACACAGAAAATTGGCCAGGTGAGGTGGCTCACGCCTGTAATCCCAGCACTTTGGGAGGCCGAGGCGGGCAGATAACAAGGTCAGGAATTCAAGACCAGCCTGGCCAAGATGGTGAAACCCTGTTCCTACTAAAAATACAAGATAAATTAGCCGGGGATGATCCCAGCTACTCAGGAGGCTGAGGCAGAGAATTGCTTGAACCCGGGAGGTGGAGGTTGCAGTGAGCCAAGTGGCAGCACTGCACTCCAGCCTGGGCAACGGAGCAAGACTCCATCTCAAAAAACAAAAAAAAAAGACATAGAAAATACAAAAAGTTGTAGTAAAAAACATGACAGCATTTACATCAAGATTTTAAAAATGAAGCATCTCTAGGTAAAGATATACTTAACTCTTAACTCTTTTGAGATGTAGAACTTGACCTTGGTAGAGTGCAAGTTTTGGAAACTCTTAAAAAGTTTTAAAGACTTATAGCCTCTTTCAGATACTTATATCATTATTATTAAATATGATAACTTAATAATTAGTAATGTAGTTTCAAATATGTTGTGTTTCCAGAAGTAATTTGTTTACACACTGTTAGTCTAATCCAAATGCACACATGTATACAACACACATGATATGCAGTCATCCAGTCATTCATCACTACGTATTGCCAGTGTTATACTCTGCCAGATACTAGAGGATTCAAAGAAAGATGTGAGTCTATGTCCTTATCTTTACTCAAACATTTAAAAATTTTGCATGGGAAGCAAGACAGCAAAAATGGAACGGAGCACCACTTGTTAATTATATATAACATTTTAATTTAGATTCAGTATCGCTCAGTACTTGTGACAAACAAGTGTGTATCTTGTCTAATTGGCTTCTGCTATCATTTTAATTAGGATAGCTATAATTTTTGGCACTAAGATAAAATAAATTTCTTAGAAACAGAAAAGTCTTAAATTGATTACGTTTCAGTTAGAGGTTACTAATGAAACCGTTTACCTCAGGAACTGATAACTTTCATCCAATCCTGTTTAATCCACATGCTCTCCCCAATAGGCTTTTCCATCTTAGCAACTGCCAGTGGTATCTCCTGAGTGGCTCAAGACAAAAGCCCAGGCAATTTCATCGATTTGTGATTTTTTTCCTCTTTAACTATCACATCTAAAGTCCAAGTTACCATCATCTTTGATCTGCATTAGGACATTAACTAGTCTCCAATCTTCCACTCTAGAATTTCTGTAATATAATCCCTAAAAAGACCAATGAGGCTTTGCATCTTACAATTGTTCAGTAGATTATTTAGTTTTGTTTAAAATTGTTCAGAATTTCCCATTATACTTAGAGTTTAAATCTAGATTAAATGCATACATACCAGCACCAGCCTGATTCATTTCATGCCCGTGATTTTTATTGTTGTTATTAGTTAAGAACAATATAGAATCCAAGTATATTTTCCATATATGAATTGAAACATGACATATAAAACAAAATTCTGCTTTACATATTCGTGGGACTAATGTTGAATCAATCATATTCATCACACATTTTGCAAATATTTTCTTCCATGCTTTTGTACCCATTTTACAAATATTTAGTGCTGTATTAAATTTTAAAATTAAAATAATTTTAATTGTGTTCAGCCAAATTTACCAAGTTATTTATTTATGATTTGTTCAACACACTTTTCAATATTGAAATTGCACAAATTCTTCCATAATTGCTCTAATAGTTTTAGTTTAAGCTTTTTTTATTAGGTTTTTTATTCATTTAGATTTTTATTTGCATCTGTACATAAGTGATGTTGGAATTCCAAAACCGCTTATTAAAGATATCCCTTTTTCCAAATTCTAAATGTATGTATATGTAGAGCTTTCTTCAGAACCTCTGTTCCATTGTTCTATAGGCCAAGTTACGTCAATATTAACATTTCACTATTTTATAATTATGTCTTTATCTTATCGCTTTTTTATCTATCATCTATCTATCTATCTATCTATCTATCTATCTATCTATCTATCTATCATCTATTGTCTATCTATTTATATATTTAGTTCTGACTCTGTCACCTAGGCTGGAGTGCAGTGTCATGATGACAGCTGCCTGCAGCCTTGACTTCCAGAGCTCCAGCGATCCTCTCACCTCAACCTCTCAAGTAGCTGGGATTACAGGTGTACGCGACCACACCTGGCTAATTTTTCTTTAGTAGAGAAGAGATCTTCCTACATTATGCTTGCTAGTCTCAAACTACCAGGTTTAAGTGATCCTCTTTCCTTGGCCTCCCAAAATGTTGGAATTACAGGCATGAACTGCTGTGACTGGCCCTCTCTTTTTTTATGATTACGTTTCAATATTTTGTTGTCTATTCTTGCTTGCGTAAAATTACATTTGAATTTTAGAAATTTTGGAATGAGTTTGTTATGTCCTAAGATTCGAAGGTTATTTTAAATCTATAAATTCGTTGGAGGAGGTGAACTGACAGTTTAAAAAGTTGACTCTTTCCATTCATAAATCTGTCAGCACTCCATTTATTTGGATTTTCTTTTATGTCTATTGATTTATTTATAGTATTATCTATATGATTATTGCACATTTGCTATTTAGTTTGCACCATGGTACATTTTAGGTATGCTGTTTTTGTAAATGAGATCCATTATGTTTAATATTATATTAAAAATTTTGATTTCTAATGAATACTGACTTTATGAAAACTAACACATATCTTGCCATTGTTCTAAGCTACTGAAAAACTTTCTTAATATTTGACCACAATCATTATTACACAACCTTTTCACAAATGTTTTGCCTTCAGGTCAACATTTTAAAAATCAACATTATCTGCTGTATCCCACCGATAAGCTCTTTTAATTTAAAATCAAACATATAAGGTGGATCATTCCCATTTTACAAATAAAGACACTGAGCCACAGAGGGTTTAAAACAGCACCTAAGGCCACAAAGCGCATAAGGAACTCTTTTAGGATTTATATGCAAGTTTTCCTAAATTCCTAAGCTGCATCTACAGGTTCCAAAGAAAATTCAACCAAATGACAATCTTTCTTGTATGCAGAGTAAGACTGACTACTGTCCTCATTATTGGAAAAGGTAAAAGAAACAAACACATAGGCAAATATTCTCATCTTCATTCTCTCCAACTCCACAGCTGGAGAGTCTAGAGCTGAATGACCAAGCAACTGAGGGTATGAGATTTCAAAGGGGTTTAGTAATCATTGATTGTTCTACTGAAGGTTTACAAAATATTTGAGCAAGAAAATAATTGGACCACTGGTACCAATTTTGGACTTGTTTCTGGGCCATATTTTCATCCATGCTTCCTTTTTTGTTGTTTAAAATGCACACTGAATCTCGATCAGCAATGTGGATGATGATAAAACACTCTAGATATAATTGCCAACATCTCTTGCAAATTAAAATGTTTTGATGAGACTGGTGGCAACACAGTAGCCTCTTCTACTTAGAGCTAAACATCCCCATATCAATTTTCACTATTGCAGTTTTGGTGAGATTATCACAGCATATTCTCTATTATCACATTGCATTTCCAGGGACAATATAGCTATAGAGATCACAGCTAAAGAAAGTTTTCAAATTCTTACTATATACTGAAATGCTGAACCGTCACCTTAAGATATACAGAATCACTTTCATTTTTTGCTGGCACCTCTTTGAGGCACAATGTTTTCAAAAGATTTAAACTTAATGGAGTATTTCTACAAAAGTTCGTGACCACAAGGAGAAACTCATTCATCATTACTTATTGTGTGTCGCTTTTCTAAAACAAGTTTAGAACAGACTTTGGATTTCAGAAGACACCTGCAGATTTTCCTGACGTCTGAAAGCAGGGATGAATAGTCAGCTGGGTCACCTCTCACCTCACACTGAGGCAATATAGCAGTTACAGATAAGTAAGAGAGAGTTGGGTCATCCTCTCCAATGCATACGAAACAAATTTATAATACTGTCATTGCATTTATAAATGTATTCTGTAACAGCCAAAAAAAAATTGTCCAGTTTACAACTAACTGTACATTTAGAAGAATAGGAGTTTTTATTTTTAAAATTAATTTTGCTTTTGTTATTCTATTATTTTCCCCAAATACAGTAAGAGATGTAACTTGGCTACAATTAAAAACAAGCAAATAATAGTTCACACAATTCATTTCATTAATTCATCTTCTTGTGTTTTTAGGTCAATTTGCTGTTTTCAGTGCTTGCAAGATATTATAGAAGTTTATGTAGTGACAGTTTTACCAAATGTTATATTTCAAAGTAGCTAATTGAAAACTTCTATAGACTAGACTTCAAATATTTTTGCATCAGCTAAACTGTGGAATTTACACAATTGAAATGAATTAGACATATCTGACACTTTGCTGATTTAAGAAAAGAAGACAAATATATTTTCAAAAGCTTAGCCCTTCTACTAGAAGACTGAAAAGTAGTTCTTCAAGTGTGGTGCAGGGATAGGAACCCTCACCAGGCTAGTATTTTGCCTGATGATATGAAGGGCACAATTGCTGTCTTACATATTTATGTCTCTCCCTGCAGTGTAACCACTCTTTCCAACTTATTGGTTGTCCTTCAAAAAGTAGTCAATGTGTTTAAAAGCACAGACATTTTAAACATACTACACTCTTTTAATATAAATGGAGATATAATGAATCATGCATATCATCTTGCACACCACATTCATGTTTTATTAATGATTAAATATAACACACATAAAAGTGTATAAACATTAATTTAGGAATAATGAATTATTGTTACATGAACCACAATGCAATCACTATCCAGTTTAATAAATAGAATATTGCCAACACACCCTCACATACAGATAGTCTTGCAAAAAAAAAATGGGAAACTTCTCTATACTGGAAACGAAAAAAGCTAGATTTCATTGCATTCACTTCTAGATTTTCTTCCTTACCACTTATAGATGACAATTAAATCCTATAATTTAGCCTTTCTTGTTTTGGGATTTTATTAAAAGTATTCTTTAGTGTCTAACCTTTTCTGGTGAAACATTATGTATTTCAGATTCAAGTATATCATGTGTAGCTATAACTTGTTTATTTTCTTTATTGTATGGTATTCTATTATAAAAACAAAACAATTTACTCATTCTATTGGTCAATAGATATTTGAATTGTTTATAGTATTGACATTTATGTATAGTATATAATACTTCTCTGTACCTTGTATTTTAAAATTTATACAACATGGAGGTCTTTTCTATATTTGTATGTGTATAACATATATATGATAAATACATATGTATGCTATAAAATACTATATACATATATAGACATGATGTATATTATGTACATTTTGTATGTGCAATGTTCACACATATATTTCCTCTCTAACACAAACATATTTCTTTTAAATGATTACACAGTTTCGTTCTGTGGCTATAGACTGTTTCTAACCTGTCTTTTATTGAAGGGCATTTAAGTTATGGTTAGTCTTATGGTATTACAAGCAATTCTGTTGTACATCCTACTACATTTGTCTTTGCACACATATATTGGAGAACAAATATCCAGTAATAGAATTTCTGGATCAAGTAAATAATATCTTCATTTCTTAAATAAATATTTCTGCTTTCCTCAAAAGAAACTATATGACCCAATATTCTTTTGCATCTCATTTATCATATTGTATTAAATCTAATGCATTATTTATTTCAGCCAGATTTTGAATACCTACTACATGGAGTTTGCTAGGTGAGAATGTACATATTTGTGGGGTGAGGGTTTTGACAGAACATCTTCTGGTAATTGGGTGTTATTGAAGTAAATTAATAAATTTGAAGATTATCTATGAGAGTCAAGCATAGGCCATTTTTCTGTTCACGAGAAGGCTTAATATTAACAAAACTAGAGAGAAATGCCAGTTACCAGCCACTAGACTACAGATAAATGAAGCCTCTTCTTCTATGTGGTAATTGTTTAAAATTAATTAGAAGAGGCAAGGAGGTGATTATTTCAAAAGAAAGGTTCTAGAGGCCTTTGCTCCCTCCCATTTTTGTTTCATTACATCTTCTGACATTTGCATCTAAGAATATACATCAGCAAAAAAAAAAAAAAAAAAAAAGCACTTACACTGCCTGCCGAAACACATAAATTGGACTTCATCCAGAACCAGTTTTGAAGTATGTGAAGCTTGTCTTCAGATTCTATCATTTCTCATGTCATGGTTTTCTTATTTGGATTTCTTGTTATTCTTAACTTCCTATTTTTAGGGCACTATCTATACTGCCCTCTAGCATCCTTCTCCTTTCCCTGTAGAAATTCTTCTATCACATGGTCCATTCACACAGACTCTAAGGGAAACTGATGAGGTAAACAGATCTGAGTTATAGCATCAATTCCTGATTATAAATTCTTGCACTATATCTCCCATATTTTAGCCTTCAGAACATGACCTTGTGCAGCACTCTGGTGTTTGTGCCTTAAAGATAAGTATATCATTATTTTTATATTATTATCTTATCTACATTAAGAAAGTGGACTCCTTGCAAACTGATAGGTAGAACTGATAATGAAAATCTATATCAAATAGAACCTTAAGAAGAATAAGAAATGGTAAACTGTAACTGAGAAAAGAGGAGTTGAAGGTTCATAAGGAAAATAGATTTTAACAATTTTTTAAATATCTACATAATGTATTAGCCATACATGGGCCTAAATAAATACTTGTATTTACTTAGAATAAAGCTAACACTTTCCTAGGAATACTTTGTCAGTAGTAAAGAGTAAAAATTGTCCTTTATTGCATAATTGGCTTTTCTTCTTTTTCATTTGTTTTGAAATTGACATTGAAGTAAACAAATGTATTTTTAAAGGTACAAAACTTGAGAATAATTATGTCAATAATAACCACACAAATAAAATGAAGCCATACATAACTATAATACATAGTGAACAGTATGACCATTATTGACATGTTTTAAGTTGAGCTAAACAAAGAGAAAGCAAGAAATACTTTTTTAAAAAAATGCTTGACTTTGAAGAAACATTCACACCAGTAGTTGAAGATACTACCTGTGTTATGTTTTCCTTTCCCAAAGACCTGGAATTTATTTCCCTTAAAATTACTGAAATGAGGCATAATAACATGACTCTCCTGGGAGACATTGGTCAATAAATCAATCTTCATTCTTATATTTCATCTAGGTTGCCAACACATGGTTTATCAACAACCCTATATTTTCCATCTATAAAATCAGTATAATATCTGTTAAAAAGATTTCATTTGTTATTGAACTAACACAGAGCATGAAAATAATCAGCATGTCTAAAGACTGTTCCTAATAGACAAGTAAGTAAGTAATCAATAGTGAGTGGGAAAAGCATTATAATCAGCTTAATATTCTTGATTCTGGACAGCATGAATACCAGGAATCAGTAATACTCAAATGGGCTGGTACTCAACTTCAGTCATGTGATAGTCCCATACATAATAAGCCTCTATAATGGGGCAGGGGAAGTTTCCCTTTGTTTCTTTAGTCTATGCATTTACCAGAAGAGGTAAAGTTACTGTGAAATATTGCCATAATCTAAGACCTTAATTGTTTTCTGTGTCTCAGAATATTTGAGAGGCTAAATTCCCAGTTGAAACATTTTCCCTAACTCCTGCTGATCTGATAAACAAAGCAGAGGCAGCAATGAAATACCTTTTGTAGGGCTGAAGTCATGGGACAGCCCCATTAAAGTAAAATGAGAAGACAAATACCATGGCCCTGCCTGACAGCTCTCCTCCTATTAGCAGAAGTTTCTTGAGGTGGCAGGATAAAGCCCTGGGCGACATACGCTATGACAGTCATAGTCATGGCCTATTTCTGTTATTTCCTTTTTATGTTAGCTTGCATTGTTAGCAATTTCCGATCTATCTGTGAGATCTCTCTAAGGCCCTGCAAGGGTTAAGATTAAATGTGTAGAACAAAACCTAATGATATGAAAGAAACAGAAATAATCAATAAATGATAGCTACAGTAAAATACATTGAAATGAAACATTTTTATTGCCTGCATTTATAAAAAATATGAGTTGTATATTCATTTCTCATTTGTTTTAAGACTCTGACACATCATTTTATATATCATCACCTGTCCAGGTGTGTCATGATTTTCTCTGCCCACTCAGACATTTAGTGAAGAAAACCAATCATTTCTTGTCTCTATCTGTCAATTGCCTTTTTTTCTCCCTTTACCCTAAATTTATATGTAATCATGTTTTGGGAAACAAATGTTAAAACTGATGTTTTAACTGGTTTGAATATAGCATTAACAAGCTATATGCTTAAATTAATGCTAAATTGGAAGAAAATATATGTATTTTGGATTCACAGTGCATTCCATCCTTTTATTCTGATTATAAAATGCAGTAATGTGTACATTCATGTTTTTGAGTTATCAGCAAGTTCCGTTTTCTGAATGTAGAATTTAAGTTTTCAGGTATTATACCTATTATTTATCCTTCAGAAATTAGTATTATACATCTACTATGTGTATACCCACATGCAACATTATGAATAGTTGTACAAAATGTGGTGCTGCACTCAAAGAATTTATGCCATAATAGTTGGGATTTGATATGTGGAGATTAACAGTTCAAAATAGTGTGTGCTCTTGGCATGAGTGTCTACCTTTTCCAAAATCCAAAAATGCCTTCAGGAAATGATGAAGTACAAAATGACAAGTGATTATAATATCGACATGAAATTACAGGATTTATACTTGCACTGACTCTGACTACAGTCCCTGTATATATAGGAAACTACATTTTTTTCTTTTCTTTTCTGTTTAGTGTATAGGATGATATTAAATTCCCTTATATAAAAATTCAGTTTATTTTCCTCAAGGCATTATTTGCTTTTCCTATCACAAAGCCTTCTCAATTTCCTTAGAAATCACTGAAGTGATTAATTCCTTCAGTTTTTGTCTGAGAAACTATTTTCTCTTTCACTTTTGAAGAATAAATGTTACAGTTTACAGAATTCTATAATTGTGTTGTTTTTCTTCAATACTGTAAATACTACATTCCACTTTCTTTTTTCTTTCTTTCTTTTTTTTTTTTGGCATGGTTTCCAGTAAGTATACTGGAATTTCTGCAATTGTTTCTCTGTAGAAAAGGTGTTTCCCCTTACCCTTGCTTCTTTCAAGAGATTCATTTTTGTCTTTCCTTTTATTTAATTTAAACATGATATGCCTTGGTAGGGGTGGGTGTATGCGTGTTGGTGTTTATCCTGTATAGTGTTCTCTGAACTGTTTTGAACATGTGTTTTGATGTCTGTCATTAATGTTGGACAGTTCTCCATCTTTTTTACTTCAATATTTTTTCTGCTTATTTCCCTATTCCTTATTCTTCTGTCATCCCTACTATGCATATGTTACAACTTTTGGAATTATCCCGTGGTCTTTGGATAATTTGTTCTTTTTTTCATCATTTTCCTCTGCATTTCAATTTGGAAAGTTGCCATTGACGTATCTTTCAATTAAGTGATTCTTTTCTCAGTCACATTGACTCTACTGAGGAGCCACAGAAGGCATTCTTCAATTATGTTATAGCATGTTTGTTCTCAATCAGTTCTCTTAGATATTTTCTTCAGGTCTCCATCTTTCTGCTTATCTCATCCATATGTACATGCATGTTGCCTACCTTTTTATTAGAGCCCATAAGATATTTATCTTAGTTATTTTAATCTTTTTGTCTAATAATTTCAACATTTGCGTCATATCTGTGTATGATTCTGAAGTTTGATTTGTCCCTTAAGACTGTGACTTTTCTTTCCTTTTATCAAGACTTGTAATTTTTTCACTGAAAGCTAGACATGATGTATTAAGTAATAGGAGCTACATTAAACAGGCATTGAGTGTGAGATTTTAGGTTTTTCTGGCTAAAGTTATACTTTGTTCAATGCTTGTTACAGTTGTAGGTTCAAGAGGCTTCAAATCCTATGGTGTTCTTGTTTTTGTCTCTCATCTTTACTTTGGGCATCCTTAAGTCTCCTTCCAAAAAAAAAAAAAAAAATCTGTGTCTTCCAGCTAATTTCAAGTTTAATTCACTTTTATCATACTGGATTCCTGAACCCTGTTGGTTAATGGTAGGTGTGAAGGAGAGGAGATTTTTGCAATCTTCCCGTTAAATGCTAGTCTTCTATTTGGCCTGTAACCTGGTGCTGTACTTCACAACTGTTTCTAAAAAGATACATCTCTCTCTCTCTCTCTCTCTCTCTCTCTATATATATATATATATATATATATATGTATGTGTGTGTGTATCTGTCATTGATTTCTGATATTAATTGGATGCAGCCTCCCCAATCTAGTGCTGATCTCACTTGATTTACATTATTTTTCCCTCAAATGACACAGTATGGCTAGAAAAATCTGGAGTAGGAAAAATGCCTTCCTTTTAGCTGGAATAAGGCTCTGACACAGTTTTCTACCCTGAAAAGTAAGCCTTTATTAAAGAAAAAGTCCTAGGTATATCTTGCAATAATTTATTTTCTCCTCTTTCTGTCAGAGACATAAGTTGATCACTCTCAAATCTTCACCATGAAAACACTTGAACTCTTACCTCACATCTATACAAAAATTAACTCAAAATGGATGAAAGACCTAAATGTAAAAGCTAAAACTAAAATATCCTTAGCAGAAAATGTAGGTGTAAATCTCCATGACCTTGTATTAGTCAATGTTTTCTTAGTTACGATGCCAAAAACATAAACAGCAACAACAACAAAAATAGATACATTTGACTTTATCAAAATTGAAAACTTTGTGCTCCCAAGGTCACTTTCAAGAAATTGGCATTACACCTATATTCATAGAGGCAATATTCAAAATAGGCAAAAGATGGAAACACCCAAGAGTACATCAACGCATGAATGGATATGAAAAATGTGGTATATACATGCAAGGGAATATCAGTTTTTTAAAAGAAAAGGGAATTCTGGTACAATCTACAAAACAGATGAATCTTGAGGACGTTATCCTACGTGAAATAGTCCAGTCACAAAAAGACAAACACTGTATGACTCCACTTATATTACGTACCTAGATAGGCAAATTTATAGAAACAAAACGTAGAATGGTTGTTGCCAGGGAATGATGGAGGACAGAAGGAGAATAAATTGGGGAGTTGTTTTGTAAGTATGGAATTTCAGGTTTGTAAAAGAAAAATCTTCTGAAAATTGTTTACACAATGATTGTTCATAATTATTAGCACTGCTGAATTACCTTTTAAAATGGTTAAAGCTCGGCAAGGTGGCTCACATCTGTAATCCTAACACATTGGGAGGCCAAGGTGAGAGCACTGATTAAGTAAGAGATTGAGACCAGTCTGGGCAGCATAGGAAGACCCTATCTCTACAAAATGTTTTAAAATAGCCAGACATGGTGGTGTGTGCCTGTAATCCCAGCTACTCTGAAGGCTGAGGTGGAAGGATCACTTGAACTTGAGAGATTGAGGCTACAGTGAGCTGTGATTGCACCACTGCACTACAGACTATGCAACAGAGAAAGATCCCGTCTTTAAAATACACAAGTTACCTCAACAAAGTTGCAGGATGCAAGCTCATTATGAAAATATTAACTGTATTTCTACACACAAGTGATAAATTAAGAGAAGTGAAATTAAAATATCATTTAAAAAATATGAAAAATAGTATGGATAAACCCAACTAAAGATGTTCATGACTTGTACACTCAATCATTGCTGAGTATCATTAAACAAGAACTGAAATAATTAATTACTAATAATTAAACTGTTTTCTATGAGTGGAAGTATCATGTTATAAGATGATGATTCTTCCCAAATTCATTTATAAATTCCATATGACCCTATCAAAATTCAACAGATTTTTTGTTGTTGTTGCTATGGTTAGAAATTAACAAAATAATTCTAAAACTCATGTTAACTTTTAACATGCAAAGACCTGAAATTGTAAGAACAACTTTGACAAAAGAACAAAGTTGAAGGTTTTGCATTACCCAGCATTAAAGCTTATTATAAAGCCACAGTAATCATACCTGCATTACATTCACGATAAGATAGACAAACAGATCAATTAAATAGAATAGAGAATCCAGATAATAGCCCACTTATATATATTCAATTGACTTTCAACAAAGATGCAAAGGCAATTCAGCAGAGAAGCTGTAAACCTTTCAACAAATTTTGCTAGTGCAATTGGATATCTATGTGCATAAAACAAACGTGATTTCGTTCATATGATTTGGTCCATATACAGAATTAATTCAAAATAAATTCTAATCCGGAATATATTTCATAAAACTATAAAACTTCTAGAAGTTTTTGACCACTGTTATGCAAAGATTTCTTAGATACACCAAAAGTAAAATCTATAAAAAACAAAAATTCATTAAATTTGTCTCACCAAAATGAAGAATTGTTCCTTGAAAGGCACTGTTAAGACTATAAGACAAACCAAGACAGAAAAAACATTTGTGAAATTACATATCTGATAAAGGATTTATATCTAGATATATATACGTAACTCTCAAACTCAATATTATGAAAGCAAACGACCTAATACAAAATGGGTCAAAGTTCTGGAGACGCTCCTGGAAAGATATTATTTTGCCAAATAAGGATATATTAAGGTGTTTAACATGACTTGTCATTAGATAATTTAAATTAGCATCATAGAGTGATAACGCTATTTAGAATGATTAAAACTAAAAACATGGACCACACCAAGTGTTGGTGAAGTTGTGGTATAACTTGAACTCTCATAATTTCTTAATAAGAATGCTATATGGCACAACCATTTTGAAAATTCACTTCTTGGTTTCTCAAAACCTAAACATGTATGCATACATGGCCCTGCTATTCCATTCCCAGGCATCAACCTAAGACAAATGAAAGCTTATATTCATACCAATACGTTTATCCAAACATTTATAAATGTTTTATTTGTAATATTACCAAACTGAAAACAACTCAAGTGATCTTGAGGAAGTAAAAACATAAGCGCATTGTGGTGTACACCACTCAGCTGTAAAGACAGCAACAAGAATTAATCTCAAAATAATTAGGACTAGTGAAAGAAGTTAACAAAAAGAGTACACACATTGTTATTTATTTCTAAAAATTCATGAGACTGATACTAATCTATGGTGACCCAAAGCAGAAAGCAGATGAGCGGCTACTTGGTGATGGGAGGAGACAGTAGGTCAAAAGGGCAGTGTATGAGGGTACACAGGGGAGTAAGAAAACTTTTGGGTGTGAAGGGTATGTTCACTATCTTGATTAGATTTTTTCACAAGCGCATACATATGTCAAAATTTATCCAATTATACATTTTAAATTCATGTAACTAATTATATGTTGACTTTAATAAACTCTCAATAAATTTTTTTAAAAGTCATTCTTAAACCTCCAATTTTTATGGTATGTGTCAATTAGGAGATTATCACAGAGACAGAAAACATTCTACCCTTACAAAAATTTTGCCCAAAATAAAAAACTCATTATCATAGAATATATCTCTTTGTTCAAAGAATTTTGGAACCTTTTCAGCCGTCTAACATTAAAAATCTACCAAGTAGCAATATCAAGAAATTATAAATCTACGTAATCTGAAAAGGATGGAGTCAGACAACACTTTTTGCCTCAGAACTTACAGAGGACGTAATCTTGAGCCGAGCTTTCTTTCTTTCTTCTTCTTCTGTGTGTGTGTGTGTGTGTGTGTGTGTGTGTGTGTGTGAGAGAGAGAGAGAGAGAGAGAGACACGGAGTCTCACTTTGTCGCCCATGCTACAGTCCAATGGCGTGATCGCGGCTCACTGCAAGCTCCGCCTCCCGGGTTCGCGCCATTTTCCTGGCTCAGCCTCCAGAGTAGCTGGGACTACAGGCTCCCGCTACCGCGCCCGCAAATTTTTTTGTGTTTTTACTAGAGACAGCGTTTCACCGTGTTAGCCAGGCTGGTCTTCAACTAGTGACCTTGTGATCTGCCCTCCTCGGCCTCCCAAAGTGCTGGGATTAGAGGCATGAGCCACAGCGCCTGGCCTGAACCAAGCTTTCTAAATGGTAATAAATAATGAAATACTTTGTCAAAAACTCAGACTTAAAAAATAGCTTAGTTAACTACATTTGGGGTTATATTTCTTTTTTTTCTTTTCTTTCTTTTCTTTTCTTTCTTTTCCTTCTTCTTTCTTCTCTCTCTCTCTCCTTTATTTATTTTTATTTATTTATTTATTTATTTTTTGACACAGGGCCTCCCTCTGTCACCCAGGCTGGAGTGCTGTAGTGTGATCTCTGCCCACTACATCGTCAACTTCCTGGGCTCCGGTGATCCTGCCATCTCAGCCTCTAGAGTAGCTGGGACTAGAGGTATGTGCCACCACACCTGGCAAATTTTTATATTGTTTTGATAGAGACAGGGTTTCGCCATTTTGTCCAGGCTGGTATTGAGCTCCTGGGCTCAAGCAATCCTCCCACCTTGGCCTCCCAAAGTTCTGGGATTATAGGCATGAATCACCACGCCCAGCCTGCTGGGTTTTATTTCTATTCAAATATTATTTTTCTCTTATATATTTCCATGTCAGTCTATAATGATGGTTATCCCAAATAAAATTGTGTCTGACACACAATATTTTACCAAGGAATGCTCATGGTTAATATAATAATTAATGAAAGTAACATACCTATTACTTTAATGCTATAGAACATTAGGTTGTCATAATACAAAATTTAAATTATATTGGATGACTTGCATAGATGTATATATTTTTATGAGGTATTAAATAAGAAACTTAAATGTAGAAAATTGTGTATTATTGGGGAAAATTGATAAAATACCTATATGTGTATGTGTGTATATGTGTGTGTGTGTATAGATATACAGAAAAAAACACAAAAGCATGCCTATTAAGTGTTTAACATAGATCTCCTGGGGTAGAGAGAGGGGCACTAGAAAAAAGGTAAAGGTTAATCTGTCATCTGATTAGATCACATTACTATATTTGTGTGATTTCTAAATATATTGCATGTAATGAAAAGGAATGTATAACAGAACAAATAATCAACTTATTGTTTTAGCATTCTATTAATAATTCAATTGATTTTATGCTATTGCATTTCAATATGCAAATAAAAGGTATTTAAATTAAATAATATGAAATTGCTGAAATTCAACTCTTTGTGGATTCAAAAATGGCAATTTTGTATTATTCAACCTAATATTATGATAACTATTACAGATTTTCTTAATTACAACAATTTCTTCACAAACATTGATCCAGCAAGACCCTCCCAGACAAAATTCCCAGAAAACATGTCATTCATCTCTTTTAAAATGAAATATTGTTGAGTAGTTCTTTTTAAATAAATGGAAATTATTGACTAAGCAAATACTCTTATTATATTATACATTTAATTCTGGAAAAAATATAAAATAAAAACAAAACATATAGTTGACCTCAGTGGAAATTTTAAAAGTCATTGGAGATGAGAAACAAAAACAAAGCAGATTTGGAAACAACAAAAGACATTGAAGAACTAGTGTCTTCAAGGCCTTGGGGATATCCACTGCCTTGGATCTGGGGTTTAAGTAGCCCAAAGTGACAGGATATTAAACTTCTGTAACAAGCCGGGTGGAAGATCTGATCTGATACTCTCTGTATAAAGACAAATGAATAGAATGTTTTTGAGAATGATAGGGATGGTACTTGAGTTTTTTAAGGGTGTCTCTGGAAAAGGCAGAAAAAAAGGGGGAGAATCCTCAGAAAATTTTCATGTGCATTCATGTGGTGTTAGAAAAATTTTACCCCTATTAACATGGGAGTTACCATCACGTGAATAAAAAAGTGGTTCAGATTGGTTGTGTTCCCAAATAATCTAAGAAAAGTAAAATGTTAATTCTATCTGCCAAAATACACATGACAAACTTCATAAAATTTTTATAGATAAAATTCTAATAAAAAATTTCGTAGTAAACAATCACAAGAAACATATGCAGAAACAGTTCTTACTCCATGAGCTACAGTCAGCAGAATCAACAACCAGAGAAACAGACCCTCACAAACCACACAATTAGTAAATATTAATATAATGCAAATGCATACGTAAATAGTTTTCAAATTAAAAAAGGTAGGAGATAAAGTACGAGAAAATAACCCAAGAACAAAAAGGTAATGCAAATGTGAAAAAAAACTTATAGATACAAAAACAGAACTGCTGAAAGACGTGGATCCTCAGAGATCATGACGAATTCTAATCACTGTCTTTAACAATGCAAAGCAGTAGCAAGAAAGGAATACTTAGAAGTGGTCAACAAATAATGTAACTATAAAAAAATTATAAGTATGCTATCAGATACATTTTATAGAATAATATCAAAAGCCATGAGACTGTGGAATAATATCCTCAAAATACCATCTTAAAATAATTGTGAAACAAAAATTGTGTTGTAGGTATTCTGTTTTAAGAATGAGGATTTTAAAACTGCATTTGTTTCAAAAATTAAAAACCTAAGAATCAGTACAACTAAAACTTTACTAAAGGAACTTCTGGAAAAAAATTAATATAAAAGAATGTTAGTGACTATACACAGACACATATGCATAAATTCTGAGAAAATAAAATAAAGGTTAAAATGAGTTAAAATATATTAGCAGTTACGAATAGGGAACTTTCTCAAAGTCAAAACTTTTTAGGCTTGATTAAAAAATAATCCAACTTTTTGATATCTGTAGGTGATATACTTTTAACATAAATACATAAAATATTGAAAGCAAAATTATGAGAAAATATGCTAGGCAAATAGAAAAATAAGAGTGTAGCAATATCAATAGAAGCAACAAACTCTAAGAAATAAATTAAAACTATAGAAGAAAAGAATGATCATATAATGATAGGAAGTTTAATTCACCATTGTACATAGTAAGTCAAATTTATAATAAACAGATTATATATTTCTAAGAATGGATTTTAATGGGACGTATAACATCATTCAAACTGAATAAGAAATGCTAATATGAAATACTTAAAGCTAAAGCAAAAATAAGAGGGATATTTATTTTATTTTAAATGCTTCATTTGTAATAGAAAACTGAAATAAATGAACTAAGCCCTGAAATGAAAAAATAAGATAGAAAAGAAAGGAAAAAGAGAGAGAAGAATGCCCAGAATGTATATATAAATACATATTAATAATATAGAACATAAAAATATAATAAAGATAATTAACAGAACCCAAGGTTGGTTTCTTGAAAATACTAATACAATTGACCAAACATAGTAGATATATCTAGAAAAAGGGTGTGGAGGTGTGAATAAACAATATTAAGCTAAATGAAAAAAAGTTATGGATGTGGGGAAAACTACAATGATAATGAAATGATATGTGGGCCACATTTTGAAAAAAAAAAAAAAAGGAAAACCTGGGAAAAATAGAAAAAACATAAAAACAGTTTGCATTTACAATGTGGATTCAAGAAGAAACAGAAACCATCAAGTATTTGAAATTAATTGCAGTAGTTGAATCACTGATTTATAACTTTACACAAGGATTAATTCTGGTCCATATTAAGTTTTACAGGTGATTTCCACCACACCGTTAAAGAAATACATAATTCTAAACAACAACTAAAACAGTATGAGAAAGGCACTTTGGGAGGCCCAGGTGGGAGGATCACTTGGGGTCAGGAGTTGGAAACCAACCTGACCAACATGGCGAAACACCATCTCTACAAAATATACAAAATGTAACCAGGTATGGCATAGTAGCACATGCCTGTAATTCCAGCTACTAGGGAGGCTGAGGCAGGAGAACTCCTTGAACTCTGGGGGCAGAGGTTGCAATAAGCCAAGATCACTCCAACCTAGGAGACAGAATGAGACTCTGTCTAAAAAAAAAAAAAAAAAAAAAAAAGAAGTATGAGAAAGAAAAATAATAGATCAATTTTTACTCCCAATTATTAATGTAAGCTAATAGAGCCAAAAAACAAAAACAAAAACAAAGCAACAACAACAACAAAACAGGGCAGAGGGGGAGAGAGATTATATTATGACACATTTGAGTTTTTCCAGGTATGCTAGGTCTGTTTTAAATTTATTTCCCCTCAAAAGAAAAAAAAAAAAAAAAACAAAAACAAAGGAAAGGAAAACTATAAATGCAGTTTAACATGTTAGCTTATTTTGAAAAATGGAAAAATACTAATAACCTCATTAGATGTAGAAAATCATTTGACAAAATGCAATGTTATTTTATTATATTTAAAAAAAAAAACCCTTAACAAGTGATAAAGGCACATACTTACATGGCATGTGTCCACCAAAGGCCTGCTGCAACTACCCTATTCAATTACAAAATGTTAAAGTATTTACTTTAAAATCCAGAAAATGTCAAGATGCCAATTCTCATCATTTCTATTCTACATTATTTTACATAATATAGTCAAGTCAGCATTGAAAGGAAGGTAAAGATTAGATTATAAAATAATGGAGTTATCCAACATGGTAGACTCAGCCCAGTGCTGAGTGCACTTTTACTTCAAGAGTAAGTAATTACCAAAAGTAGGACTCAGCAGTCCTGGAGAGTGTTGGAAGGTAGGCCTGTGCAACACCTGAAACCTGGAGGAGTTGAGAAGAACTTGTACTCCCTGTGAGCATCTACTTCCTAAAAGAAATAAGTAAGGCAAAGTTTAGCTTGGCATTCTGAGTTATGTTTTCCCAAATTTGCCTTAAAGAAGTCAGTCCCCCTCTTCACTGGTCATGTGAGTAAAAAGATAAATAGAAAGGACTGAAATGAGTTTAAGGAGAAATCCCTCCTCATGGAAACCTGAAATGGAGGAGAATGTACTTCCACTCCAAAATCAGACATTGAAAGGAGACTGGTGTCAACCTTAGAAGACTGAAGCTACTACTCTTTCTTTATATTAATTTAGAAGAAATTAAGCACCTAGTAGGGAAATATTATCTAGTAAATCTTGAATTACATATTTATAATTATTTATCAAAACATGCAAAAATCTATAGACATGATTTTTGAGCAGTTTACTTCACTAGGAAACATACTACAGCCATTTGATTGACAAGAGAATATAAATCAAAATAGGAAAACTGATAAATGATATGTGAAAACATATCAGTATAGACTTATACCCAAATATCATCAGCCATTTTTATGGTATCATTTTAGGACTGTGCATTTGTCTTTTTATTTTTTTCCCCCGTTCCACAAATTGAAATGCTCTGTAGCTCTGTGGCCTCTTAGATTCTGATGTCAGGATACACATCTCTGTTACCATGGGGACCCAATACTACAAAGGATTCACATAGTTGCCAACTTTTTACTCTTTGTAAAGAGCTATTCACATCAGAAATAAGGTTAATGGAGTCCAGCAACTTTAGATTTGATATCTGATAAATTTGTGAGACTAAGAAAGATAGGAAATTTATATATATATATATGAAATAATATATAAAATAGGAAATTCTAATTCTATATATATAATTTCCTATCTTAGCCTCATACATACATATATATGTATGAATGTTTATAAATAGTAATATAGACTTTACTTTTCTTTGTTAACATGTAATATATCCATATTCTAAAAGTAATCAATTCTTATTGATTATTTTTGGTATTCTTAATTTCATCAAATTATGTGAGATTATAACTATACTACCTTGTATTAACAGCTGAATATTTTCAGTGTATGGACAGAAACATTAGCTGACATTCACCTTCCTAGTCAAGTTGAAGGAATGACTAAGTAAATAATCAGAGAAAACTAGCCAGTTAGTGAAGCCAGGACATATGAAAGAAAAAAAAAAAAAAGAATTTATTAAAGTCTCCATCCAGACTTACTGAGAATTTAATCAACTAAAAAACATTCTGGACACTGCTCAGGCAGTATTACCGTGTTGCATGTTGCATAGCTCTGCAGAGCTTGCTACTCATTGTATTTACACCCAGCATGGTGGTAGCCTCAGTCCAGTGCTCGTATAATTTGTGCATTTTTAATTAAGAATTAGTAATTACCTGAAGTATGTTGCTTTTTATTTCTTTAAGTAGATCCAAGTTTCTGACCTACATTATTTTCCTTCTCTCTAAAGAACTTTTCTTGCAAGGCAGGTCTACTGGCAACAAATTTCTTTAATTTTTGTTTGTCTGAGAAAGTATTTTTCCTTTACATTCCAAGGATAATTCTGCAGAGTATAGAATTCTAGATTCATGAAGGGGATTTTCTCTGAAGCTTTTAAACATTTTAATCCACTGTTTTTGTTTGCATGTTTTCTGAGAAGAAGTTGGAGATAGTTCCTATCTTTGTTCCTCTATAGGTAAGGCTTTTATTTATTTATTTATTTATTTATTTATTTATTTATTTATTTATTTATTTATTTTTTCCCTCTGACTTCTTTCAGGATGTTTTGCTTTATCATTGCTTTTTTGTGTAGTTTGAAAACGCTATGTCTTGGTGTAGGGTATTTTTGGGTTTGTTTTGTTTAACCTACTTGTTGATCTCTGGGCTTGTTGAATCTGAGGTTTTGTGTTTGACATTATTTTGGGGAAAATTCTCAGTCATTATTTCAACTATTTCTTCTGTTCCTTTCTCTCTTTTCTCCCCTTCTGGAAATCCTATCATATTTATGTTATACCTTCGTAGCTGTCCCACAGTACTTAGATATTCTGTTCTATGTTTTTAAATGATAGTTGCCTTTAATTTTCGGTTTCAAAGTTTCTATTGATACATCTTTAAGATCAGAGCCATGTCCCCTCTACTCTTGAGCCCATGAAAGGCATTTCTCATTTTGGTTATAGTGCTTTTGATCTAGCATTCATTTTTGGCTCATAGGATTTCTATCTCTCTGGTAACATTGTCAGTGTGCTCTTTCATACGATCTACTTTATCCATTAGAGTCTTTGGCATGTTATAGTTTTTACAAAATAATTCCAGTTTGATAATTCCAACATCCTTGTTGCATCTGGTTGATTGATTGACTGATTTTTGCAGTAGTTTTTGGAGGACAGATGTTTTTTGGTTACATGCATAAGTTCTTTAGTGGTGATGTTTGAGATTTTTGTGCACCCGTCACAGTGTACACTGTACCCAATATGTAGTCTTTTATCCCTCACCCCTCTCTCTCACTTCCCCACAAGTCCCAAACATCTATTATATCATTCTTATGTCTTTGCATCCTCATAGCTTAGCTTCCACTTATAAGTGGAGAATATATGCTATTTGGTTTTCCATTCCAAAAATTACTTAGAATAATGGCCTCAAGCGACATCCAAGTTGCTGCAAAGGCCATGATTTTGTTTTGTTATATGGATTAGTAGTATTCCATGGTATACATATACACCACATTTTCTTTATCCACTCGTTGGTTGATGGGCCTTTAGGTCTGTTCTAAATTTTTGCAATTGCAAATTGTTCTACTATAAACCGGCATGTGCATGTGTTTTTTTCATATAAAGACTTATTTTCCTTTAGACAGAGATCCAGTAGTGGGATGGCTGGATTGAATGGTAGTTTTACTTTTGGTTCTTTATGGAATCTCTATAGTGTTTTCCATAGTGATAATACCAGTTTTCCTTTCCACCAGCAGTGTAAAAGTGTTCCCTTTTCGCCACATCCATGTCAACACGTACTATTTTTTGACTCTTTACGACCGTTCTTGTAGGAGTAAGGTGATATCCCATTGTGGTTTTAATTTGTATTTCGCTGATAATTAGTGACTGTGACCATTTTATCATATGTTTGTTGGCTGTTCGTATATCTTCTTTTGAGGATTTTCTATTCATATCCTTTGCTCACTTTTTGATGGGATTATTTGTTTTTTCTTACTGATTAGTTTGAGTTCCTTGTAGATTCCAGATATAAGTCTTTTGTTGGATACACAGTTTGTGAATACTTTCTCCCACTCTATGAGTCATCTGTTTATTCTGCTGATCATTTATTTTACTGTGCAGAAGCTTTTTAGTTTAGTTAGTTCTCATTCATTTATTTTTGTTTTTGGTTTTTTGCATTTGCTTTGGGGTTCTTAGTCGTATATTGTTTGCCCAAGTCAATGTCTAAAAGAGTTTTTCTGATGTTATCTTCTAGAATTGTTATGGTATTATGTCTTAGATTTAAGTATTTGATCCCTCTTGAATTTATTTTTGTATAAAGTGAGAGATGAGGATCCAGTTTCACTCTTTTACATGCGGCTTGCCAATTATTCATTTGTTCACCATTTGTTGAATAGGGTGGCTTTTCCCCACTTCATAATTTTGCTTGTTTTGATGAAGAGCAGTTGGTTGTAAGTATTTGATTTTATTTCTGGGTTCTCTATTCTGTTCCATTGGTTTACATTCCTGTTTTTATATCAGTACCATGCTGGGTAACTATAGCCTTGCAGTTTAAAATTTGAAGTTGGATAATGTGATGCAGCCAGTATTGTTTTTTTTGCTTAGTCTTGCTTCGGGTAGGCAGGCTCATTTTTAGTTCTGTATGAATTTTAGGATTTTTTTTCTAGTTCTGTAAAAAATGGTGATGATATTTTGATGGGAATTACATTGAATCTGCAGATTGCTTTTGACAGTATAGACATTGTGACAACATTGATTCTGCCCCTCCGTGAGCATGGGATGTGTTTTGATTTGTTTGTGTCATCCATGATTTCTTTCAGCAATGTTTTGCAGTTTTCCTTGTAGAGATCTTGCACTTCCTTGCTTAGGTATATTTCTAAGTATTTCATTTCATTTTTGTAGCTGTTGTAGAAGGTACTGAGTTCTTGATTTGGGTCTCAGCTTGGTCATTATTGATGTTTAGCAGTGCGACTGATTCATGTAGATTAATTTTGTATCCTGAAACTTTACTGAATTCATTTATCAGATGTAGGACATTTTAGATGAGTCTTTAGGGTTTTCTAGGTATTGATCATATCATCAATGAAGAGTGATAGTTTGACTTCCTCTTTTCCAATTTGGATACACTTTATTTCTTTCTCTTGTGTGATTGCTCTGATTAGGACTTCTGGTACTGTGTTGAATGGGAGGGTTGAAAATGGACATCCTTGTCTTATTTCAGTTCTCAGTAGGGATAGTTTCAACTTTTCTCCATTCAGCATGATGCTGGCTTTTGTGATATCTGGTTCAATGCTTGCTGTGTCTCTTCAAATTGTGTGGGCTATTTTATTTTTCTTTTTGGTATGCCTTGTTATTTTTTCTTGATAGCCAGTCATGAGGTACTAGATAAAATAAATTTATTTAAATGGGCCTTTAATAAAGGTGGCAAAGGTGTGGGGAGAAGAAAAACATTCTATAGTTCTAGAATTATATTTTAGGTTTTGTGTGTGTGTTTGTGTGATCGATGCCTTGGACTATGAACTTCACAAATATTTCTTAGGATTTTTCTTCCCCCTTAGGTAGCCACAATCATAAGGGCTAATCTTTGGAAAAAAGGTATCTACCTGCATTGATTTAAGAATATTGGTGTTAAACAGAGAGTCTCCAAGTAAAGATGAAGCCCACCATGGGAATTTTTTCATCTGTGGAGAAATGCCACGTAGCTATTTTCTCAGAAATTCAGAGAAAGAAAAGATGATGTAGAGGAATAGTGTCACCTTTTAAAGTCAGAAAATGAATGCTTCACAAAAAAAGAAAGCAAGAAAGAAAATGAATGTTTCAGATATATGTCAGACATGCTTAGATAACTTGGACAGGTCTGAAGAGGAGAACATTAGTGGGGGTTATTGTGAAGTAAGAGCCAAAGTGTCAAAAACCCAAACAAGTACATTGTGAATAATCGTAAGTAAATCTTTTCTCTCAGAAGGTAGGGCCAGTATGTTTTTCAGAATGAAGTTCAGTGCTTCCTGGAGGCATAAAAGATTACCTGAAATTACATATCTAAGAATAGACTAGAAAGCAATTTTTTTCTGTAAGTGATAATTACAACAATTGAAGCAATACTAATATATTTTGTTCTAGAAGTCAAAATAACTTTTTTAGCAATCAGAAAAATCCAGAAAACAATGTTTTATATATATATTTAAAGATATAGCTCACTAAGTAATTTCTAGTCATCCGTGGTTTACCTAAACAGAAGACAGGAATGTCTTTGTCTAGATGGCAGGTACAGTGACAGGTGTACAAATTTGCACATCAAATTATTTAGAAAGCTAAATGTCATAGTCAAAAAATCACAATAATATGTAAAATCCAGGAGTTTGGAATGAATTGTCAGTACTGAAGCCTTTTTTCAGATAGCTAATCCATTTCAGGTACCAGATTAGAAAAGTTATTCTCTCCCCAGTTACTAAAGGAAAGGCAAAAATCAAGTAGTCTAAAGAAATGTAGAAGCACTGGCTATACTAAAATAAAAGTAATAGAAATAAGTGATCTGATCATCATCATTGAGGGACTAATTCAAACCTAAGGGCCATGCCTACCTACATGGGCCCTTTGGACTTTCATGTATCTCAAATAAACATAGTTGTTAGGAACCTGAAACTGATGTAACACACTTTTTTGAATTGACAATGTGTCCTTGGTTTTAGTGAACAAGGTGGAAGACTATTGAACAATGGAATAGTTATCAGGAAAAATTGAGGACTTAGGTAAAAACGTTTTGAAACAAAACAAAACAAAACAAAACAACCTCCTACAAGAACCAAAACAGCATGGTACGGTACAAAAACAGGCACCTAGACCAATGGAACAGAATAGAGAGCCCAGAAATTAGGTCACACTCCTAAAACCATCTGATCTTTGACAAAGCTGACAATAGCAAGCAATGGGGAAAAGACTCCCTATTCAATAAATCATGCTGGGATAACTGTCTAGCCATACACAGAAGACTGAAGCTGGACCCCTTCCTTACATAGACACAGAAATCAACTCAAGATGGATTAAAGACTTAAATGTAAACCCCCAAACTATAAAAACCCTGGAAGGCAACCTAGGCAATACCATATTGGACATAGAAACAGGAAAACATTTCATGACAGACACAACAAAAGCAAAAATTGACAAGAGTGATCTAATAAAACTTAACACCTTCTTCACAGCAAAAGAAACTATCAACAGAGTTAATAGACAACATACAGAATGGGAGAAAATGTTTGCAAAGTATGCATCTGACAAAGGTCTACCATCCAGCATCTACAAGGAACTTACTTAAACAAATTTACAAGAGAAAAACAAACAGCTCCCTTAAAAAGTGGGCAAAGGACGTGAATAGACACTTCTCAAAAGAAGACATACATGTGGCCAATGATCATGTGAAAAAAAGCTCAATGTCACTGATCATTAGAAAAATATAAATTAAAATCACAATGAGATACCATCTCACACCAGTCGGAATGGCTATTATTAAAAAATCAAGATATAACAGATGCTGGCAAGGTTGCAGAGAAAAGGGAATGCTTATACACCGTTGGTGGGAGTGTAAATTGATTCAAACATTGAGGAAAGCAGTATGGCGATTCCTCAAAAAGCTAGGAGCAGAACTGTCACTTGATCCAACAATTCCATTGCTGGGTCTATACCCAGAGGAATATAAATGATTCTGTCATAAAGACACATGTGTATCATGTGTATTCATGTTCACTGCAGCACTGTTCATAATAGCAATGACATGGAATCAATCTAAATACCCATCAATGACAGATTGGATAAAGAAAATGTGGTACATACATACCATGGAATACTATGCAGCAATAAAAAGTTATGAGATCATAGGAACATCCATGTGGGAACATGGATGGAGCTGGAGGCTATTAACAAACTAACGCAAGAACAGAAAACTAAATATCACATGTTCTCATGTATAAGTGGGAGCCAAGCAATAACTTATTAACACAAAGAAGGAAACAAGAGACACTGGAGTCTACTTGAATAGGGAGGGTGGGAGAATGGAGAGAAGCAGAAAAGAGAACTATTGGGCACTGGGCTTAATACCTGGGTGATGAAACAAAATGTACAACAAACCCCCATGAGAAGTATGTAGCAACCTTCACATGTACTCCCAAACCTAAAATAAAAATTTAGAACAAAGAAGTCTTCTCTTAACAAGGCACATCTCCAGAAGCTGGTGTCTTAGGTTAAGAAGCTACAAAAACATGTTTATAGGGAGAGAGAAAACAAAATCACATGATAAATTGGTAACAAGTGTGAATAGTTCCTAGGGTACCCCCCCCAAGCAAGATTCCTGCCAGTTGGACTTTATGGCCTTATGTACTCTCCTCCCCTTAAGTGAGGGAGGAGCCTGTGATTTGCCTTAATCAGTATAATATTGCAAGGGATATGGAAAGTCACCTCCATAAGTAAGCTATTTTACACAATACTGCCTTGCTAGCCCACTTGCTCCAGAGACATGATGAAATATTCAAGTTGAGGAAGCCCATATGGCAAAGATCTGCGGGTGGCCTCAAGAAACTGCAGCACCCTCTAGGACCTTCAGAAGGCAACCTTCAAGTTGCTTTCAGCCTCCAGCTAACAAAAAACTAACTGCTCTCAGTCCTATGGTTACAAGAAAATAAATTGTGCCCAATAACCTGATGGAGCATGGAAGAAGATCCTTTCTTAGTAGAACTGCCAAACTGCCAGATGAAAACTAAGCCTTGGCTGACTCTGACTATGGTCTGAAAGTGTATAATGGGAACCAGCTAAGCAATAGCCAGACTCCACTGTCACATGGACTGCAGTGGGAAATGCATGTTGCTATAACTTGCTAAGTTGCTATATAATAATTAATAAAAAAAAGCTTTGAAAGTAACTATACAGAAAACTCAATTATAATCAGAAACATTGTCCTTACCTCCCATAGTAACTTATTTGCAAATTACCATGAAGTAGAATTGTTTCCACATGGGTAGAATGACCACTTTGAATATTCCTAAAGATTTACAGCATTAGTCAGTGTTGATAATGCAAGTAAGAACTGGCTCTTCTGCAGCAATCGAAAATATACTTTGCTTTCTCAGTTTGAGTTTTATAGAAGATGGTACAAACTGATTTTTGAAGTCTTCACATGGCAGTGGTAAAGAGACAGAAACTTTTATTTTCCTTTCTGTCTGAAAAGGCTCACTTCCAGGAATTCATTTGAGTGGTTGTCAGCTAGGTTAATCTATTCTGTCCACAACCCATTTCTTGGAAGACGTTATCTAACAAAGAAGAGATTTTCAAGTTCTTTCTGGATAAAATCTCAAAGTTTGGAGTTAATAGTTGCCATTTGCTATAGCAGTGAAATGTCTGACATATATGGACACAGTCTTCTCAAGCTGCATTTTATCTAGCCTTATGGGGAACACTTTGTATTTAGCTCTAAAATCAAGTCATGCATTGTTTCACTATGGGAATATGTTCTGAGAAATGCTTCATTAGGTGATTTTGTCATTGTGTGAACATAATAGCGTGTACTTACACAAACCTAGATGGTGTAGCCTATAATACTCCTAGGCTATATAATATAACCTATTGCCCCTGGCTATAAAGCAGTACATGTAGGGCTGAGTATTGAATACTGTAGGTAATTCTAACACAATGGTAAGTATTTGTGTTTCTAAACACAGAGAAGATACAGTAAAAATACAATATTATAATCTTATAAGACCATTATTGTATATGCAGTCCATCATTGACCAAAATGTTTCTAAATGGCTCATGACCATAATTCTATGTTATTTGCAATGGAAAGTTTTCCAAACTCTGTTAATTATTTTATCAATTCCCTCAAAAACTGGATCAAATGCCATTAGAAATTGTAATGATTTGTCATAAATTACCTTGCCTTCCTAACCCAAACCTTCTCAATTTCCTACACTGCAGAGTATTGTTTTAAAAATTGACTGTGCTTTGTATGCTTTATTCACAATAGCAATTCCAGGTGCATATGAAGATAAAGGTGACTAATTAGGTTGCTGCTTATTCTCAAGGAAGTAATTAGACATCATTAGGGTATTATTTTTTAAATTAGGGTTTGCTTTCATGTGGAATTTATATAGTGCTCTGTCTTTGTAGAAACATTCTTGAAACTCTTTCATTTGTTCAAAAAGAAAAATTAAATGTCATTGTTAAGATCTACCTTGCTGAAAACATAGCCAACAGCAGTTTGGTCTAAAATTTGTCAGCTTCACACAAAAGGCAATTAGAACATTAGCAATCAGTCTTTCAAGGAGATTGCTATCTGCATACAAAGTTATGGATTTACGGAGTCATGAAATCATCATCCTCATAATGAGTATCAACAACAAATTCCTAGTTTTTGCAAGTTGCTAGAGATGTAAAGGGCTTTGACGTGCACACCCTAACCTCGAGGAGCATGTCTAAGGTTTGTTTTCTTGGATAGTTTCAGATAACATTTAAGGCTTTGTTTTATGAAGGACATCTTATCACATTGCCTCTCATACTTGTGTATAAGTAGAAAAAAATTCTTATCAACAGCTTAAATATGTGGTCACTTACAAAACATATGCGAGGGGCATATGGTAGGTTCTTAAATTCTTTTCCAAAATAACACTCCTCCCTTTCCAAAGTGCCTGATACTTCAATACTGAAAGTTTTCATTCTTCTGAAGTCCTGATAAATGCATTTATACTTGAGACAATTTCTTTTTTAAAAAAACTTACCAACTTGTCCCTTAAATGTATTACTCTTAAAATACTAATTTCTTCATCTGTATAATAATGATATTATCTTGCCTAATTCTTAGACTTTTTGTAAGGATTAAATTAGTTTGTGTATAGCACTCAGAATAGTGTCTGGCAAATAATAAGTGCCCAATAAGTGTAAGCTATTATTATTTTAGCATTACTGTTGCTGTTATGATCACTAGCTGCTATGGGATGAATGTGTCTTCTTCAAAATTCAGGCGTTGAAACTTAATGACCACCATTGTGTCCATTAAGTCCTGAGATCACAATCGTTATGCAACCAGAGAAAAATTAATTTATCTCTTTGATTTTATTCTTTAATATTTGACAAATGGGAAAAGTAACAAATCTATTAGTCATACCTTGTGAGAGATTATAAAAATATAAGTGAAAATGTTTTGTAACTACAATGTACATATCACTTTCTATTCTTCTTCTTATGTATGTGACAATTAAGGTTTTTTTTAATTATTGTTTTTGTCTATGAATAGAACATAAAAAATCGTGTATGATATCTTTTTTGCATTCTCTGTACAGTTGAGATGTACTTTTGTGTATTTGCAATCTGTTTTGTGAAATTAATCTTTTTTTTGCTTCATGGTTGAATATATATATTTCTTAAAGTCATATATAGTATATATGTATATATTTCTTAAAGTCATATATAGTATATATACATATATGTATATATGCATGTATAAGTATATATGTATATATGTATGTGTAAATATATGTGTATGTATATACATATATATGTATACATGCATACATATATACGTATACACACATATACATATACATCTATACATATACATACATGCGTACATATACGTACATATACATATACACGCACACATACATACATATATACGTATACATACATATATACATACACGTATACATACATATATATGTATACATACATATATACATATATGCATGTATGCATATACATACATTTATGTATATATACACATATGTATGTATGTTTATAGATATTTCTTAAAGTCAATGTTGCTTTTGCATGTGAAGTTAATTTGCCACCACAGTTTCTCTGCTTCTACAGTTAAAACTCAGTGATACATATTGTTTTTCGTTTGTTTTTGCGACGGAGTCTCGCTCTGTCGCCCAGGCTGGAGTGCAGTGGCGCGATCTCGGCTCACTGCAAGCTCCACCTCTTGGGTTCGCACCATTGGCCTGCCTCAGCCTCCTGAGTAGCTGGGACTACAGGCGCCCCCACCACGCCCAGCTAATTTTTTGTATTTTTAGTAGAGTCAGGGTTTCACCTTGTTAGCCAGGATGATTTGGATCTCCTGACCTCGTGATCTGCCCGTCTCGGCCTCCCAAAGTGCTGGAATCACAGGCGTGAGCCATGGTGCCCAGCCACATATTGTTATTTTATGGAACATGTAACATTATTTTTTTCTTTTTTTGGAAACGGAGCCTTGCTCTGTCTTCCAGGCTGGAGTGCAGTGGCATAATCTTGGCTTATTGGAACCTCCGCCTCCCGGGCTTAAGCAATTCTCCTGCCTCAGCCTCCTGAGTAGCTAGGACTACAGGCTGTGCCACCATGCCCAGCTAATTTTGTATTTTTAGTAGAGACGAGGTTTTACCATGTTGGCCAGGCTGGTCTTGAATTCCTGACCTCAAGTGATCCACATGCCTCTGCCTCCCAAAGTGTTGGGATTACAGGCGTGAGCCGTGGGGTCCAGCCAACATTTCTTTAAATTTCTTCTGGATCCACTGATTAGCTGATTTCCAAGTGAGTTTTGTCATCTCATGCTCACATTATAGTTATTTATGTGATATATTAGCAGGTTTCACCCCTGAAAGTTTTAGAATAACTTGTCTTGTTTTCAATTCTGAATGCAGTTTATTAGTAGAAAAGACCACAGACTTTGAGTTGTAAGATCAGGTGACAGTAGTAACTGAGTCCTCACATGCTAGCCAGTAACAACCAAACAACAACAAAACCAAACCTCTGTAAGGCTCTTCTCTTTATATGTAAAGTCATAAATGTGTCACACAATTTTTTTAACTTTGTCAGTGTCTGTCCCTATTTCAATGTATTATAATCTCGTGTCTATCACCATCAATGATTATACCCAATCCATATTTTTATTTCTCAGAAACTAGGACTTACACATTGCGTTTTCAACCTCTCACCATTATCTGCTTCTTGAAAATCCTCTATCATAGTACCATCTTGTATGTTTATTCACTGTTTTTTTTTTTTTTTAGCTTTTCATTTCAAATTTTGTGAATACATAGTAAGTGTATATATTTATGGAGTTTCTATAGCTTTACTGAGTATACCTCATAAACGTCTCTTGAAAATTATACCATCTTTCTTGACCTATAGTCTTTATTGTATCAGAAATAGGTTATTGCAATAGTCTCAATAATCTTTTAGTGCCTAGTCTTTACTCCTTTCAGTGGAAGAAATGTTTGATATATTATTCTGAAAAGCAAAGATAATCCCTTTTCTTTCCTATTTAACTGCTTTTGTCATTTTAAATAGGAAGCTGATTATTTTAATTTAGGAGTAAACTGCTAGCCCCTTGTTTTGGAGTGTTAGATACTTGAGATTTGTCATTCCTAAAAAGTTACAAAAAAATAAAAGTTTCACTGTTGAGATAATAACATATATTACATTTACATTCTAAAACATAAAATGCATAATTTTTACAAACTAATTTAGGTTCTAGAACTCCGACAGCCTGCCTCTGCAGCTTGTATTATGATAAAATACGTTTGTAGACTAGGAGGGAGAAAGGGAAAAGAAGGGAAGGGGGTAAGCAGGAGGGGTGGGGCCGGGGAAGGGAGACAGGAAAGAAGGAAGACAAAAAGGTAAAAAGTGTTCTATTGATCTAATGCCAAGTAAACCCCTGATCTTCTCTTTATTACAGTGAATAAGAAAATTTGATTCATTCCTTGAGGTTAACAGCACACTGAGGCATTGTTGTTAAATAACATTTATTGAATATCACGGAGCAACAAAATTCTATAATACTTACATTTTGAAGCCACATACGTGATTTTCAAGTTATATACTAAAGAACAAAGAGCTAGCTCACAGTTATATTATTAATAAATACACTAAGAAACATAAGTAAACATGTGTTAGAAAAAGCAGACGATAACTTGACACACTCTGTATCAAGATGGGTTAATTAGTAAAACATTTTGAAAGGAAGATTAATTTTCACTATTATACCAAAAACACAATATCCTTTGATGTCTTGAAATGTGAAAAATGGTGTAGTGTGCTACTTGGATAAGATCTATTGTAAAAAAAAAAAAAAAAAAAAAAAAAAAAATCAGATTTGCTGAGTTTTCAGAAGCAAGACTTTTCCTTGAAGGGTAAATGAAAACAGCTTCCTAACTTAAGATACCATTAGTCCCAATAAAGTTGGTGATTTCTTCTGGGAGGGTTTAATCAGTTTGTTGTGACATGGTATCAGCAACTCAATTCTATAAAACAATTGTGATTGATTACTGCTTTTCCATGAATTGGCCAGAAGGGAGCCTGAGAAAATCACTTCCACAGGTTCCCACGCAAAATGAAACTTCTAAAAATGACAGTGTTCTGAATTTGAACTATTTTTCTTTGTCTCATAACCACTCATAAAAATATCTTTCATTAGCCATTTTCTTTATTTTCTAAAGAGAAAATATCATTGAGGGTTACAGTGCTAGAAGTTGCAGCAATTAAGTAACTGCAATGACATGTGGTGAAGGTAAACTTTTTTGTCAAACACTGAGCTAGTTATGTATTGACATCTTCTGACCGGAACACAGTGGGTACGCTCAGAAGGCCACTTCCATGTCTATTAACGTGCCATGGTCATCCAGAGGTTTTCTAAACCAACAATCAGTGCCCAAACTGAGACTAGGACTGCCTATTTGTAAGTGAGACGAAGGTATTCTGAATAAAATGTGTCTCTTCCTGTTTTATTTTGCTCTTACTACCATTATTACTTTTATATACAAGGCATTGCTGCTTCCTACATCATTATACATAGAAATATACAATTTCAGGGACGTTTTTAAACAAGGTAGCGAACCAGAGTGGGTATTCGTTATTACTTAGGAGGAAAAACATGAATTTATTACCTCTTAGAAAAAGCTGAATTAGGCATGGCACTCACAGCTCTTGTCTAGACAGGGACATCTTATCCCACATATCCACTGGGATTGAAGAATTATGTGGGATCATTTTGAATAGGGAGGCAACATAGACAATCTTGAGAGAGCTGCTTTGCTAGAGAAGCAGCTTTACCTATCCTTTCCACATACTGCGTTGTTTAAAAAATTACATATTGTATATATTATGTCTGCCCAGTTATGAACATTCATTCTGAGTCCTCAGAATAATCTTAATAATTTTATTTTCTATAAAACTAGACAAGGTGGAAATTTTATCTATCATTATCCACAAAAGGAAATTACAGAACTTCAATGTAAAAAAACGTTATCTATGTTAAGGTATGATCCAATTAACTTTGAAAAAGTGACTTTATAGTGTTTGGCTAGATCAGCTTTAGGCTCAAATGAGATAGGCAAGTGTCTTTGTGGTTTAAGTTAGTGTAACTGAAATAGTCATTTTTGCCCCAATGTCTTATTTTTTTCTATGTTTTTCTTGTCTGGTGACTTCCATTAAATGGTAAATTTTCCAGAAAAAAAAAAAAAAACATAAAAAATCCAAACCCATATAAATCATTAACACTTTATATTAATTTATTAAGTTAGCTCAATTATTTTTAAGATCACTAGTGATTTTGTAGAGGAGTTGGAGAAAAGGCCAGAGATGAATTAAGAAAAAGTCTGGGGCCCAAGTAGAGGGCCAGCAGGAACAATCTGGAGAACTAGTACAAGGAATAACTGGGAGCCTGATAGAAGGACTAGAAAACACAAGGCTAGGCACATGCACAAATTTGAAAGAGTAGATTCTAGGCACATATTGCCTTTAAAGCTCTCATGAGCCATATTTTATGGACTCACTGATTTTTGAGAGAGAGTAATCAAGCAAAGGAATGTGATGATGACTTGATCATTTATGCTTTGCAGTATCTTTTATCTTATTAAATCCTGTGAAGTTAATATGTGAAGAAGATAGTACTACCTAAAATATAATAATTAAGCTGTCATAGCTCTTCCATTGTGAAGTACATTTGACAATTAATGTCATGGATTAGATTAATTATAGACCATTTAAATGATACTGTTTTGAACTTAAGCAAAAACATTAGTTATACTTCAGAGCACTTTAATAGGGTTTTTGAATGCCTCATTATAATTTTTTCCCTGGATTCTTTCAACAGCAAAATATTCGAAAAATCTTTAACTTTGTTGACTATCAATGTTTAGTTTGTTGACTCTCATTGTTTTCCAATGCATTTGATAAACATTAAAATCACAATAAATAATATTATATTTAAAATTTGAATCACTAAATAATTACTTTATCTTATAAAGCTTAAAGAAAATCCAAATGTATCTCTTCCTAATACATATGTCTATTGCAACATTGGTGCAATTTATTAATGTTTCCAAAACAAAGATTCTCAGGAGGCATAGTAGAATGTTTGCACTGGGGTTTATTTGAGAGAAACACCTGAAATTGCCTTCCCAATAACTTTATAACAAAATGTAATGCTTGTTTCAAAACTTTAACCTTGTATAAAAGTCTAAAGAAGTCTAGTAAGTTATAAGTCCTTGTAGGATCCAAAATGCTAAGAATGTATTGAGTGACAGTTTCAAGTGAAGCCAAATATATTTATTATTTTAATTGAAAGTCTTGTTTAGCTGTGTTTAATTTGCTTATTTTTAATGGAACTTAAAGTTTGAATTCCAGAGCCTGAATTAATGTTGGTTTCTGTAGTCCTTTAGAAACAGTTACTAAATGTATGACAAGTCATTTAAAATATAAGCTAATGTGTCTTTGGCATTTCTCAGAATATCTTAATTACATTTCATTAATTCAGAATAACCACACATTTGAATTTCCCTAAATATGAAAAGGATGAAACCCCAGGTGGTTTTATGGATCATTAAATTCAACATGAAATTATATCTCTGTAGCTCACTAGTTCTTTAAATTTTTACTATTAATATATACATAGATGGTAGGATGCTTAGAGAAATAGCATTGCTAGATCATGTATTAAAAGCAACTACATTTATATCAAAGAAAATATAAATCTAAAACATGACTACTGTTATATACCCAGATCATTTTTATGATGCATCATTGGGAACAATAATCTTTAAAGTATTACGTATTAATTTCGTTAAATTTGATGCAGTAATTATAAAATCACAAAATGTAAAAATTCTGTTAATTTGGGACCTGTCCATCTAATTTCAAAGTGGGCAAAATATTTGACCCATCTTCTTTCCTCCTGCTTGGACTCAGATATGATGGCTGGAGCTCTAGCAGTATTTTGGACCATGTGCTTATCTCAGGTGAAGATGGCTGTGAGAATGATACAACAGAGGGGGCTTAGGTCACTGATGCTATGAAGCCATCAGACCAGCCCTCAACTGTTTTCTTTCAGAGTCTTTTATTTGTGAGAAAATTAAATTTCTATGTTATTGAAGCCACAATTACTGTCCTATCTACAGCTAAACTTACTTTTACATGATTCAAACATTTAACATTGTTTGGCCTTGATTTATACGTGTTATTTCTAGTTGACAATTCCACCTAACATATGAAAAAGCCTTGATTTTAATTTTCATATGTTATTCATCTTGATTGTACTGGCAGCAACATTTCCATTTTTTCACTTTTGACAACCAAACCAATCACTCTTTTTGTTCCCATTACTTTTTTTTTTTTAATTATACTTTAAATTCCAGAGTACATGTGCACAATGTGCAGGTTTGTTACATATATGTACATGTGCCATGTTGGTGTGCTACACCCATTAACTCGTCATTTACATTAGGTATATCTCCTAATGCTATCCCTCCCCCCTCCCCCCACCCCATGACATGCCCCGGTGTGTGATGTTCCCCACCCTGTGTCCAAGTATTCTCATTGTTCAATTCCCACCTATGAGTGAGAACATATGGTGTTTGGTTTTCTATCCTTACGATAGTTTGCTCAGAATGATGGTTTCCAGCTGCTTCCATGTCCCTACAAACAACATGAACTCATCTTTTTTTATGGCTGCATAGTATTCCATGGTGTATTATGTGCCACATTTTCTTAATCCAGTCTGTCATTGATGGACATTTGGGTGGTTCCAAGTCTTTGCTATTGTGAATAGTGCCGCAGTAAATATGTGTGCATGTGTCTTTATAGCAGCATGATTTATAATCCTTTGGGTATATACCCAGTAATGGGATGGCTGGGTCAAATGGTATTTCTAGTTCTAGATCCTTGAGGCATTGCTACACTGTCTTCCACAATGGTTGAACTAGTTTACAGTCCCATCAACAGTGTAAAAGTGTTCCTATTTCTCCACATCCTCTCCAGCACCTGTTGTTTCCTGCCATTACTTGTTTACTAGGTAAAGGAAGAGAAATGCTACCAAGACCCAGAACAGGGTCAGGGTGAGAATGGAGAATATGGGAACAAGGGGATGGGTGGTGACTATTCTGACATTGAGCAATAATTCAGCAGAAAAATACATCTGGTAGAATTGTTGGGGTGAAGAAACATATGGCACCTCTCAAGCAGAATGCTAACCTGTGGGTTCCTTTCTCGGCATTGCCTAAAGTTCGTCTGCTGAACCAAGGATGACAGTAAGACAACAATGGAAGAGAAGGCATTCCCAAAGCCCTGAAGCATCAAATTGGCATCTGTGTTACTAGTTCTACTGTATAATATATATTTGGGTTAAAAGTTACCAAATCTTTAATTTATATGTCTTTGGACTCTTAATTTTGTGTTTGCTTTTTGAAAGCATATAAAGTAGAAAACTAATTCTCATTAATTGCAACGTGGGAAAGAAGTAATGCATTGAGACTGGTGCTCAGGACATAGATAAGAAGTAGAGGAACTTCTGTTTTAATTAGACCCTTTATGGTTCCTAAATTAATAGATTTTATATTTAATTTACTAACCACTAGAACAGTTTTAGCAGGAATGATATTTTTTTTTTTAGTTTGTTATCTTGGGAGAAAGTCTCCACCACTATATTTTGTAAGTTAAAAGCTTGTCAAGGATATTCTGTTACAAGGACTCATTTTTATAAGCATTACCCTAAGCATAAAGGATGCATAGGGGATTTGGGTGGGTAGAAACAATTGTGGCCTTCCCAGAGATTTTTAAAAAAATGTATTCATCTATTCTTTCTTATGCTATATATAGTTTTAAAAAATTATTCCAACAACATGGCTGGAAAATGGCACATGGACTAAGGAAAGCTTTTCCTTGAGATGCTTCAGAATGTGTTAAGAGAAATTATATACAGGGAAAGAATTATTCTAATTGTAATCTATTTTTCACAGCAGAACTATTATGCAAATCAAAAATCAGAAGAGATTTTAATTGTGCTCATTCTTTACATGGCTGATGATACAGCCAGCTCTTTGGTCTAGGACTATAAAATTTTCACATGGTGATACAAAGAGTTAGGAATAAAGTACCCAGGTAAGGTCAGAAAAAGTTTTTATCAATATACAGTATTAGACTTCGAGTGTGGTAGAAAAATGAGCAAGTAGGAAAGACCAAACAGGCTGGGAGGGGAAGCCAAATATTTAAGAGAGAGGAAAATTGGTAATCATAGTATTATAGAGGAAAGAGAACATGACATTAAAATTAAGGAATTTTGCCTTAAAAAGTAAAGCAAAGTAAAATGATGAGAGAAACAGGGAACATCACTGTCTCTAAAATTGAAGAAAGAAAACAGAAGAGCTATGTATAGAGATGATTATGTGATTTGGTTGTAACACACAGGAATTACAGACGCTCATCTGTTATTTCCCATCTGTAAAGGAATAAGTGAAATAATATGCCGAAAGTGGAGGTGTTTGAGATAGATGTATAGCTTGATATTGCTTTCTATACTTCACCATATCTGCTAATGGTAATGAAAGGAGATGAGCAAGACACAAATAGTTCTCTGAGCCATATTGATATCTCGGTTGAGATTGGAATTTAATATACATTTATTGAAAGTACATTGCTCAAATGATTCTTTTATTTTACTTGGAGACTGCTTTGCTGAAAAGGAGAAATATAATTATAGAATTTACTCAAATTTGGGAATTTTAGAAAGGGTAAATGTGGAATTTGACATATTGAAGGAGTTGAGAGGGAAAAAAAAAAGAGAAATTCAAGTAAAAAAATGATGGTGGAAAGGTCCAGAAATAATTTACGAATATCTGAGCATGGTCTGGGGGTGAATTAAGGTGGTGTATTAGCCAAGAAAAAGATGAAAGTGGGTATTAAGAGATTTAAGGACTTGATAAAGTAGCAGACCAGGATTATTAGGAATGAAAGTAGTAGACAAATTGGGAGATACGTATTTGTGATCAGAATTCCAGTCTATAGATGTTTGCAAAGAAAACACTAATCTGAGCTATTAGCAAATTAGAGTAAACATAAAAATCATTGGAGTTTCGAAGTGCAAGGGACTAAAAGACTGAATTATGTTGGGTTCATATTTAAATAACTTCAGATTTATTCAACACTTTTTTTGTTAAGAGCTCATATGTGTTACAATTTTAAGAACTAGGAGGCGACACTGAGAAAAAAGTTGACACATTTTTAAGCATGGGCCTTAGTGATATACTCAGCCACTAAACAAATAAAATGTTAATGTAATTTTAGTTAGTAAATCTATCAGGGCAAGGACAGTAGAGCAGCCAGGAGAATTTCCTCAATCTCCATGGAAAGCATATCTACAAAGGAAGCATTTGGGAAGAGAACTTAATGGTGTTAAAAATAATAAAACATGATTATTTGGAGCAAGAATGTTCATGATCATGGCTATAGCAGGTACAAAGCCCAGAGACAAGCGTGTTTGGTGTCTTAAAAGAACAGACCAAAAACAGATGAAACCATGGAAAGCTGATCCAGCATTGTGGGTTGATAAGAATAATAACAACTTGGACTCAGCCCAGGATATTAATAATTTTGTTTGACTCCCACACTAACCACAGTAATAAAAAGGAGGTACATGATCTCAATGATATATGACAGTGCAATTGGACACAGCTCCTTGGTACCATGTGCATTCTTCACTGGCGTATGTCCAAAATTCTGGGTCTTCAGTGCTCCAAGTCTGTGGAAGAACCCACCAGGTCAGAAGGACCCATAACATTGGCTTTATTGATTTTTACACATGCTTAGAGTAAGCAAGTAGAAGGAAGAACAAGGGGATCGGCACAACAGCACAAGTTGTCTAGCCCTAAATTTCATATTCTAGAATCTCCATTTCTAATTACACCATATTTTTTAACACAGTCAGTTTTCCATTTCATTTTATCTTTCATCATTGGGCCTACTCACAATTTCAGTGCAGCAAACATAGCTATTACATTAAAATTTCTAGGACATAGTAAGAGTTTTAGTTTACATATTAAGGAAAACCATTGAAGTGTTGAGAAAAGAGGAATGAGAATATAATTTGTCATATAAATGAATGGGGTAGAGGAAAGAAAGAAGGCTATAGGAAAACCGATTAGTAAGGTGTAATAAAAGCCAATGTATTAGAAGGAGATGCTGGCCTGAGTAATTGCAATAGAATAAGTGAGATGGGGTAAGATTTGTATAGTATTCTATAATTTTAAAATGTTTTAAATCAGTGATCCCTCAAACTTTTTGGCACCAGTGCGGCGAGGGATGATTTGGGGCTAAAACTGTTCCACCTAGATCATCAGGCATTAATTAGATTCTTGTAAGGAGCACGCAACGGAGATCTCTTACATGTGTGGTTTACATTAGGTGTTATTCTCCTTTGAGAATCTAATGCCATTACTGATGTGACAGGAGGTGGAGCTCAAGTGGTAATGATCACTCACCCGCTGCTTACCTCCTGCTGTGCTGCCTGGTTCCTAACAGGTCACGGACCAGTACTGGTTCACGGCCGAGTAGTTGGGTACCCCTGTTTTAAATAATAAATTATACATCATATGCTCATGGATAATACATGTGGAGTGTGGGAAAGAGGAGTCAAAAGTGACTCAAGGATTTCTTGTTTGACCCACTGTGAGTAATAGTACCATTTGTTAAGATGAAAAGCTCTGAAAGCAAAATCACATTTTTATGGCGGGGGTAGTATGGGGTTTTGCTTTGGTCATGCTAAGTTTGAGATGCGTATTAGACATCTAAGTGAAGATATCAGAATATTTGGGTCTTGAGTTCAGAGAGGATGTCAGGACTGAAGATGCAAATATTAGTTATCATAGTATAGTTGAGACTGAATGAGATCACTTAGAAAAGGAGCAAATATAGAAAAGAAGATATCCTTGAACAAAGCCAAGACACTTGAGAATAAGAAGTTAAGATCAACGGATTGGAGGCCACAATGAGATTGAATAATTGTTGGGGTATGTGTGCTATAGAGATTTTGCAAGAAAGAGGAAAGATTAAAGAAAAGGTAAAATTCTTTACATTTTTATGTGGAAAAAGGTACAGCTGTTGTTAATGAAAGCTCTAGGCTGTGTGCATGGTAGAAGTTGAGATAAGGAGGATAGGCATTGAAAATAACAAGTCAAATTGTTGGATGAATCCTCTATATGAACCTGAGATAAATATAAAAGGATGGCAAGAATAGTAGGAGAGAGATTTAAAAAAAAGAGAAAAATAAGTCATATAATAAAATTAGTAAGAAGAAGTGATTGGAGGGATGGTGGACTATGATAATATAAAAGCTAATGATTTATAGGCTATTAGGTATTCAAAAAAGCTGAGTTATTTTTGTTACTGTTTTAATATTTTAACTAGGATAGAAGAACAATAGTCACAAAGTAGTATAATGTATAAGTTGAAAACCTATCTTACCCTCATATTCTGTGCCACTAGGTTTCAGGAAAAAAAATTATATGATAGGACTGCACAGGAATTCCTATCTCAAGAGCACTCAGAAAATAAGTTCAGAATACAGGAAATTTTGTTACTGAGTAATTTGTAGAGACACAATGGATCATGAATATTATGTACTGAACCATATAGGGGTGACAGTCTTGGTGTCAAAGGGATGACATGGAGTCCTTACATGCTTCATGTTGCCTTAGATTCCAAAAACTAGAACATAATGGAATTACTATTATTGGTCTCACAGGAAAAAAAAGGGAATGCCAGTGATAGCCTGATCTTATAACAATAAGGCAGGAATCATATGTGTATGAGCCAGATAGGATAGTAAGGATAGGTGGTCTATCCAATGACAAGTAATAATATGGCCAGGTGTGGTGGCTCATGCCTGTAATCCCAGCACTTTGGAAGGCTGAGGTGGGCAGATCACTTGAGATCAAGAGTTTGAGACCAAGCTGATCAACATGGTGAAACCTCATCTTTACCAAAAATACAAAATTTAACTAAGCATTGTGGCATGCGCCTGTAATCCCAGCTACTGAGGAGGCTGAGGAACCAGAATGGTTTGAAACCAGGAGGCGGAGGTTGCAGTGAACCAAGATTGTGCCTCCAGTCTGGGAGACAGAGCCAGACTCTGTCTCAAAAACAAAAACAAACAAACAAACAAAACAGACAAGTAATAATACAAGCTTCCCCTCACCAAATACAATGGTGGTAAGTATTCATATTGTGGAATAATCTGTCCAGCTAAAGCAAGGGTTCTTATACCCTTCATATAGTTCATTGTGAATATTGTTGAATCCATGGGAAGAGTGCTTCTAAGTAAGGATGAAGAGCTCTACGAGGCCCTCTTCTATTCTGCCATAAGCAGTGTTGAGCTAGGCAAACATTGAGTATTGGAGATCTTTCTTCAATGCTACCATGGATAGTGTTAAGAACAAAGGATGCTATGAGAAGGATGATGTCAATAATTGAGGTGGAGGTAAATATAATCCAACTCATAAAGGAGGTAAGTGTCTGACCGGAGATAAATTGGTAACAGTAAAAAGGACAACAGGTCAATGGTAATTTCATTAGTTGGAATTAACAACAAAACCACAGAGTTTTGTTCATGAGGCTAAAACACAGAAAGTGTTTTTCTAGGGACCATGGTGACAGAAGAACATGGCATTACTTCATTTTCCCCCAAGGGAAGTGAAAGACAAGCAGTCCCCATATAAAGTATATAACAAAGGAGAGTCATCATTTGTTAATGTGAAAAGGGTAGAGAGCAATCTCTGAAGAGGGTAAATTAACAAGAAAATAATTGAAGTAGAAATTTCAGAGATTTTTGGTCAACAGGGTTGAGAAAGAGCTCATAATGTTGGATTAATGTATTGGAAAACATTTACAAAATGTAGAAGTAAGGTTACAGATTAAAATAATACATCATAAAATAAAATTATGTCCTTAAATTTAATGATTAAACCTTCCAATTTAACATCATTCTTCCTAAAATGCATTCCTAATTAGGTCATTGAGTATCCTCATAATTGGTGCCTTTGTTCCTGAAATTAATGTCTTTAAACCATTATTAATTGAAAGAGCTAATATGTAGTACTCATTTTGGAAAGTTCTATTTCAGCAAAATCTGGAAACAGGTTAGCATATGGGCTTTTATCTCTGTGTGTAAATATATATTATTTATATATATGCTATACATAATTTAGACACATGTATGTATTTTAATACTATTAACTAGGGATTTATCTGATATTTATTGAAGTATATATGTTATATGCACATAGAAGGTTGAATGCTAAGATTTCCTCAAGAAGTTTAATATGGAAATTAAGGATTTACAAATAAATAAATACACAACTTATATTAAACCAATTAAGACAGCTATGTACAAAGTGTTTAAAAACATGGCTCAATAGATAGGCGGATGCAAAAATGTATATATATATTACAAATATGTGTGTGTGCATAGAACCTCATTTTTAGTTTTCTTTTGACAATGAATGGTATTTATTTTTTGTTTAATCAGCATGTGTTTATGGCCACATTTAACAACTTTCTCCTCTTAATAAATATTTGTTGTGTTTGCTACATCTCCATCTGTTCTTCTTTCTAGCAAAGTTATCTCATTTTTCATTTGCATGCTTTGAGCGGGCCTTAGTCCATGTCTTCTTCTTATAGACGTGGACTTTTGACCCAGAGTAAATAGTAATCACCAGTCTCAGTAGCTGATTCATGGATGTTTACATAAACAAATGCGATCTTCAATATGACGAATCTGCCAGACCTTTTGGAGAGGACGTTTTATTTTCATGCAGTTACTGGCCTCTCTGATGTGAATCTTAGGCTGCTATGACTGTAGCCTCTAACAGCTTTATTTGTCTAGGCGTAATGCTCTTTTCCTTGAAGCTGTTACTGTTGATTATTCACCTGGAAAATTCCTACTGATACTCCAAGACCATCACTCTTTCTGTTCTTAAAAGAGATAGATAATTAAGGAATTCTTTCTAAGAATTCCTTAGGTGTAGCCATTTTATTTCATTGTCTGTACTTCTATTGGCTTGGGCTTTGCCTCCATTATAATATAAATAAGAAATAATTATCTTATTGACACACTTTTATTATAATATAGGTTTTATAAATGTAATATTAAAATAACGGATGAATTGTGATCAAGATGATATTCTTATTAAATGGTTTGAAGACCACACTGTCTTGCCTTTGGTTAGATGCATACCACTAAAAATACAAAGAGAGAATATTAAAATAAAAATTATGCTTAATACATTAAATATTTATATGAACCAAATATGAAACATAAACAGCATAGTGAGCAGAGTGGACATGAACAGTCTACTGGTTCTCAGTTTTAAAAAAGGCAGAGACAGACTGGAAAGTATGCTTTTTGCTTTCCAAATAAGATGATGAACTGGAATCAAGCTTTCTGTTGAGGTGAGACTACCCATTTGTGATAAAAAGTTTTGAAATAGGTTGCTGTTCACATTTGCCTGGACTGCCATTTATTGGCAGCTGTGTGCCTAGGGAGAGGAAGGGAGCACACAGTACCTCCTGAGGACATTTTGAGTCAGGCTTCCATTAGGCATATGGATGATGGACATATCTGAAATGTCCCCAGTGTTTGGGGGTCAGGCTCCCCTAGCAACCAATACATAACTTGATTCTGTTTTGCTCTTATTTTTTGAGACAGAGTCTCGCTCTGTGACCAGGCTGGAGTACAGTGGTGCCATCTTATCTCACTGCAACCTCCGACTCTCGGGTTCAAGTGATTCTCCTGCCTCAGCCTCCCAAGTAGCTGAAATCACAGGGCCGCACCACTACGCCCCACTAATTGTTGTAGTTTTAGTAGAGACGGGGTTTCACCATGAGGGCCAGGATGGTCTTGATCTCCTGACCTCATGATCCACCTGCTCTGGCCTCCCAAAGTGCTGGGATTACAGGCGTGAGCCACCACTCCCAGCCCATAACTTGATTCTGGATTAGAGACTTTAGAAAATAAGCATTAAGCCAGTAAATAGAAAAGAGAGACCAAAAAGTAGAAGAGGAAAAGTTAAAGATAAAAATATTATCCTTAAAATGATCTTGCAGAGCAAATTTTCAAATGTGAAAAAATGAATATACAACTAATCAATGCTGAAAAAGCATTGATTGAAAATTAACTCCTTTAAATGAAAGAAAAATAATGAAAGCATCTAAAACACTTAAAAATAATATGTGTAATACTCTAGAGATATAAATGAGGAAATGATATTCATAATACAATAAATTAGCAAAAAAATCCTGGTAGACATTACATACAAAAGACAAATATAAAAAAATAGAAATCTTGGAGATAAAAAATAGTTATTGAAATTTAAACTCTAGGATGGATATGCTCAAATAAATTACTAAACATAAGTATATATACCTTTAAAAGGTACAACTGAATTGTACTTAGAGAAAGCTTAGAAATAAAAAATATTGCCACTGAAATTAAAAATTCTAGGTTTAATGTAGTCAAATAATAAATAATTTAGAATATTATATTGAGAATTTCATCTAGATCACAATATAAATCGATAAAAAAGATTAACAAAAATATTTTTAAAAGCTAAGAAATTTGAGGAATAATTTGAAGAAACACATAGGCCAATGAGATATTTTAAAGGGGGAATATAGCTGGGATACTGAGGTACATATACATAAATGTAATAGGTAACACTTTTCCAAAATTAAAGGTAGACATAAATTATCAGATTTGACATTAATTCCAAGGAGCAAGAAAGAACAATACAATTTTTTTGGATGGGTGTAGTGGTTCACGCCTGTAATCCCAGCACTTTGGGAGACCGAGGCAGGCGAATCACCTGAGGTCGTTAGTTGGATACCAGCCTGACCAACATGGGGAAACCGCGTCTCTACTAAAAAATACAAAATTAGTCGGGTGTGGTGGCACATGCCTGTAATACCAGCTGTTCGGGAGGCTGAGGCAGGAGAATCACTTGAAACCAGGAGGCGGAGGTTGCGGTGAACCGAGATCGCACCATTACAGTCCAGCCTGGGCAACAAGAGTAAAATTTCGTCTCAAAAAGAAAATAATAATAAAATAAAATAAATATGTTTTAGAAAACAAATAATAAATACTCGACACATCAAGGACAATAATATAAAGCCTTTAAAAGCTACCAAAGATAAAAGATAGGTAACCTACAAGGAAACAATGATTTGACAGGCTGCAGATGTCTCATGAGTACCCAGAGAGGGTTAAAAAAAAGAAAAGGATGTGAACAACTGAGAAAAATGAACAGCTGAACTAGAATTACATGCCCAGTTAAAATATAATAAAACTGATGAATGACATGGAGAAACAATGAAGCAGGGAAGGGCAAAAGGTACCAGGGTGTGATAGAGAAGACGGTCAGAGTCTTCAAACAGCAGAGCCAGAGAAGGCTTCACTTTTAAATCACTTGATTCACAATAGGCTTTATTGACCATATGCTTCTTATCAGCAACCACAGATAATAAATTACAATGGAGAATTATGATCAAAGTGGTGAAAAAATAAAAATTCAGGCTAAGATTGTGAATACTTATTCTAGGGTCAGTTATCCCATCTGAAACTAATCCCACCTCTTGTTTATGATGGTCAATTTAAAAAACAGAATAACTTTGTGAGAATAACGTCTGCTAGAATGTACATTTTCATGAGAAGGCTACCTTAAAATTTTTAAAGAAACTAAATAATAAATTTAAAATCAAAACAAATGAGAGATTGATAGTGATGGAGAATATCTAAGACCATTAGATGGAAGGAAAGTGTTTGAACTAACCTGTGTTAATGCTCTTCTAGTCCTGAGACTTTGTTACAACATTGTATATGTACCAATGAAACAAGGTCAAAAATCTCAGCAATAAATTCTAAAAATATAGAAACGAGAGGGAAATCATTAAAGAAGATAATTTATACACTCATTTGAGAGGATCTGAGTTAGAAATACTTAATTTTTGTCATTACAATCTGAAAGCTAATTTTGTATACATATATTTAATGTAATAACAAATACAATATCTCAATTAATTTAGATAACAAATATTGAGTGTCTATTTGTTCTCTAAAACTATTTTATTTTTCAGGCATTTGGAGATAAAATACACAAATCAACAAAAAGTATTTTCTTACAGGTTCTGTGTTCTAAACAAATTGGATAGGGAAAGAGACAATAAGCAAAATAATTAAGTAAATATATTGTAGGTTAGATCACAATGAATGCTACATAAAGATACTGCAGTAGAAAATAGATATAGAGAGTGCCATGGATGGGAGAATAGAGTTTAGAGTAAATAGTCAGAAAAGGGTGCACGAGAAGGTGACAAAAAATTATGACATGAAGAACGGCATGATGGCATGAAGCTATCCTCCTTTATTTGTACCATTCCAGCTTTATGTTCCATAAAATTCCACAATTCATTTTACCCTTGTGTCACAATCACTTTTTTAGAATATGCTAATTTCTTTTCTAATTTCTTTTTCACTTTAGTACTCCTACCTAAAATGCCTTTCTTTAAAATTTGATAATATTATATTATCAGCTACATGTAGTGTGATATTTTGCCATGTAATGTTTTTTATTAGAATTTAGGAAATATAGCTAATTATTTTAAGTGCTGTTAAAATCCTACCTATGCTTTAAGACTCAATTAAAAACCACCTCTATTCTGTTCCTCTTAGAAGGAATTAATTTTGTGGGGCTTATATTATTGCTAATTATGTATCTGCTGGTTTTCCACATTAGATTGGAAACTGTATCCCTTAGTTATCTTCATGTCTAATGGAGTACAGTCAGTCCTCTACGTCCTCAGGTTTTGCATCTGTGGATTCAACTACAATCAAAATCGGCAGATGAAGAATCCACAGAGATGGAGGGCCACCGGAGAACTTGCGCACTTCTGGATTTTAGTATTTGTGATCGGTCCTGTAACAAATACCCTGAGGATACTGAGGGAAAACTCTGTATTAAAGGCCCCTATTACTAGTAAATTTCTGCCCTCGATAGAGCAGAAAAAACAGGGAGAGGTAGAAATTACTAAAATCCTAAGAAGACAGCTATATGGAGAAGGTCCTAGGATGTTGCTGAGTGATGTTCAACACATGCAGCACATCTACAGAGACCTGGCTTTGTGAGGCAGCAGGAACAATAAATATATGACTTCCTTCAGTCTCCCTCCTATTTCTCTCTGGTGCTTTTGACATATTTTAGGACAATCAAGAGCAGTAGGACAAGAGTCTTGATGCAGTCCATTGGAATCAGCTACCCTGGGTGCAAAGTAAGGTTGACAAACATCAAGAATAGATCTAGAAAGAGAGATACATACACAACACACATACACATACACATGCACACATATATAAAAATATATAATGTTATATATAAATATAATATATGTTATATATTAATATATATAATATTTATATATATATGTAACCATGCAAGTACTCAAAATTCTTGAGCTCAAATAATATTCTTGAAGTATTGTTTGGATGTTTAGAGGAAAATACTATGTGAAGCCATGCAATTTGATTATAGATCCCCTATCAACATTATGGATCTTAATGAGAGGTGTAATTTTTCGTTATCATACATTTCACATCTCGTGCCACATCCTCCCTTATCTGCAGGGGATACATTCCAAGACCTTCAGTGAATGCCTAAAACCATAGAAGATCATATCAATCTCTATATATTCTACATCCTTTCCTGTAAATACATACTTTTTATAAAGTTTAATGTATAAGTTAAGTACATAAGAGATTAGCAATCATAAATAATCGTAAAATAGAATAATCATAGCAATATACTGTAATGAAAGTTACATGAATGTAGTCTCCCTATCTCTCTTTCTCTCTCAAAATACTGTCACATTTTTGGACAACAGTTGACCACAGGTAAATGAAACCTGGGAAAATCAAACCATGGATGGAAGGGGCTGCTGTAATTGAAAGACAGGTTTTTCCAACAATTTTACTAAAGTCTGGTGATAATGCTTTTGCTCAAAGTTTGCGGTTAAAGGATAACAATTAAAAATAAAATGTAGGCCAGGTGCAGTGACTCACGCCTGTAATCCCAGCAATTTGGGAGACCAAGGAGGGTGGATCACAAGGTCAGGAGATCGAGACCATCTTGGCCAACATGGTGAAACCACGTCTCTATTAAAAATACAAAAAATTAACTAGGTGTGGTGTTGTGCACCTGTAATCCCAGCTACTTGGAAGGCTGAGGCAGGATAATCGCTATAACCCAGTAGGTGGAGATTGCAGTGAGCCAAGACTGTGCCACCGCACTCCAGCCTCGGCAACAGAGTGACATTCTGTCTCAAAAAAAAAAAAAAAAATCTAAATGTACACATCCAGAGTCATCCATAAGATTGCTCTTTCAGTGTTATTAGCATTCTTTTTAGACTAGAAATGAATTAAAAACAATCTACCTCAAATTATAGTAAGATCTAGATTTCAGATTGCTTCATATTCTTCAAAATATGACAATATTCCCTGTTATTTTCTCTTGCAATCATTTGTCAATCCTTTAAAATCATATTTGTAATGTATAAATATTGTTTATACCAGTTATGCTATATTTCAGAGATGGATTTTTAAAACAGATCTCTCAAATATTTAAAACCAAACCTCAAGATGCTTTTGAAAATAGTAACAGTGATGTCTATAATTTGTTGAGCACTTATAAGCCAAGCTAAACGCTAACTGTTGTCATTCACAATTTACAGACCTAGGTACAGAGATGTAGCCAGATTCATTAAAGCCAGATTCATTAATTCATTAATGCAAAGTGGCATTGCTAATGAGTGCCTAGAGAGGTATGCTGAGTAGTGACTAAGTGTGCAGGGTCCAGATGGACTAAGTTTGTATCCTGGTGGTGACACTTGCAAGATGTATTTGTTTGTACAAGTTATTTGACTTCCCTGTGTTTCAGTTTTCTCATTTGTAATATGGTGATAGTAAAGACTTCTCAATATTTATGAAGATTAAATTGCACAACATGTGTAAAATTTGAGTATGGCAGATTGTATTTCCAGAACTGGCCATAGCAATATTTTTGGTCCTACATACTCATGCAGAACCTTGACACTCCACAATCTAGAGGAAGAGTCTACTTTCCCATCTCTTGAAATTGAGCGGGTCTTTGTGACTTTTTCAACAAACAAAATGCAGCAGAAGTAATGCTGCATGGCTTCTCAAACTCAATTATAAATGGTGATAAAACTTCTATCTGTTTCCCTTAGGATACTCAAACTTGAAACCAAACTACCTTATCATGAGGAAGCCCGGTTCAAATGGAGGGGCCAAGGTAGGTGTACAGCAGACAGTCGTAGCTGAAAGTCCCAGCTTGCAGTCAAAATCTCTCCCAGACAAATGAACAAGAAGGGTCTTATGATGATTCCAACATCAGACATCTGACTTAGCCCGGCTTATGCTGAATAGCATATTGTAAGTAAGATAAATACTATTGTTGTTAAGCAGAAATGTCTTGGAATGATTTATAAGACAATTAAGAGATCAGTGGAATAGCTTTAAAAAATTTTTTTTTATTTTTTTCTATTTTTTTGAGACAGGGTCTCACTCTATCATTCAGGTTGGTGTTCAGTGACACGATCATGACTCACTGCAGCCTTTACCTCCCAGGCACAAGTAATACTCCCATTTCAGCCTCCCATGCACCTAGAACCACAGTCATATGCCACCATGCCCATTTTTTTTTTTATTATACTTTAAGTTCTAGGGTACATGTGCATAATGTGCAGGTTTGTTACATATGTATACATGTGCCATGTTGGTGTGCTGCACCCATCAACTCGTCAGCACCCATCAATCCATCATTTATATCAGGTATAACTCCCCAATGCAAAAGCTGGAAATTCGTCTCAGCCCATTTTTTATAATTTTTTTGTAGAGATGAGGGCTCATCATGCTGCCCAGGCTGGTCTTAAACTCCTGGGCTCAAGCATCCTCTCACCTCAGCCTCCCAAAGTGCTGGGATTACAGGTATGAGCCATGTCACCCAGCTGGAACAGCTTTTGATGGCTGAATTCAAGGTGCTGGAGCAACAAACAATAAAAAATAACATGTAGGAGGAGTTTTTGGACACAGTGATGGGAAAACATTGAGCAAATCTTAAGAAAACTGCTAATAAGAGGCCAGAAAGGCCAGTAAGAATTCTTAGACTATGCCAATAGTCCTCAAGAAATCTACTGATAAGGAAGTAAAGAAAAATGAGGAAAATGTTATTGGACTCTGACTGAAAGCATACATTTGTTATGTAGTGGCCAAAAAATCAGGCACACTGTTGCTTGTAGTGATGTGGAGATAGAAAATTTACCAAATATACTGAATTTTCTAGTTCAGCAGATTTCCAGGCAGACTATGGGAAGTTCCACCTGTCTTCCTCATACTTATGATAAAATGTGAGAGGAAGGGGAGATAAACTTAACAAAGAAATTGTTCATTTTTCAAGTAAAATGCAGAGAAAATATGAAAAACACAGGATGTGTTGTGTTAGAAACAAAACCTCTCATTCCTATCCTCTCCACGCTGCTTACATTAAGAGAGATTGAGAAGAAAACTTCAGGGTGGTAATATAAGACCTTTGATAAGACCTCAGAAAACTCTAAGATGATTTTTCAATAATTCATTTAGAACAAAAGCTTTTAAAGCATATTACATGTGCCTTTAATTCTTCTTTGCTAAAAAATGAAGGTGCAAGAATTCTAAGCACATTGTCTCTCAACAGCCTTTCAGAAAGCCCAAGAGAAAGAAAGGCTTTTTCAAGGAGATTTGTGCATACGAATTTTGTCTAATGGTGTGAAAACCAATAACATTGCTAGGGAACTCACAAAATTTTGAGAAAATGATATTGGTAGAAATACCACCAACTTGTATTGAAAAGGATTGAGATGGGACAAATTATTATTATTTTTTTAATAAAAACTTTTCGATCTGTGAACTACTCTGAGTGAGTACTGATTGAAAAACTTCTAGGCAGCTGAGATAGGTGATGTCCTATGGAAAAGAAATGGTAATACAAAGACTGGAACCAAAGATTATGATAATTTATTTTCCCATAATACGATTGAGTCCTAATGGAGGAAGCAAAACTTGTGCCAGTTTGATTTCATATTTGCAATGTGCTTTCTGTTTTTACCCTTTATGGAAGCCTGTCCCACCACTGTGTGTTGGTAATATTGTTTGAATTTATGTGCCTGTCAAATTTCACGTTCAATTGTAATCCCCAATGTTGGAGGTAAAGCCTCATGGGAGGTGTATAAGTCATGGTGGCCGGTCCCTCATGATTTGGTGCTGTCCTCACAGTAGTGAGTTCTTGTGAGATCCAGTTATTTAAAAGTGTGTGGCATCTCCCTCCTCACTCTCTCTTGCTTCAGCTTTCACCACGTGACATGCAAGCTCCTGCTTTGCTTTCTGCCATGAGTAGAAGCTCCCTGAGGTCTCCCCAGAAGCTGAGCAGATACTGGCGCCATGCTTCTTGTAGAACTTGCAGAACAGTTAGCCAATTAAACTTCTTTTCTTATAAGTTACCCAGTCTCAGATATTTCTTTATAGCAATGCAAGAATGGCCTAATATATTCGGGTAGGGTGTTGTGGGCAGAACATTTGTCCCTTCAGTTCATAGCTCTTCAAATCAAAGCAATACATGAAGAAATGCACCAAAGGCCCTCTTCCACAAGTGGATGTTATTTAAATAAAGAGATCATGGATCTGGAGTTTGTGCCTAATGCCTTTATGAAAGGAGGCTTTGTGAGGGGTTATGGGAGGTGGACAAATGTATTTTGCATGTTACAGGAATGTGGCATAGGATGGTGGCAAATTGTATTTCCCAAAAGAAGATATGGCAATATTTTTGGGCCATATGTTCTTCCAGAAACTTGTCAGTCCTCCATCAACAGGAGAATTATATTTCCTCTTCACTTCAAATTGGGCAGCCTTTGTGAATGCCTTGAGCAATAGATTATCTCAAGAGTGATGCTGCCTGAATTTTGAAGGCAGGTGAAAAAAGCTGATATGGCTTCTGCCTGCATCGCTCATTGGGGATGCTTGTCCTTGGAACACAACCTATAGGTCTTGAAAAAGTCCATGCCATGAGTAGGTCTTTATTACAATGGTCCCAGATGACAGTCAGCATTTACCTCCAGGTATGTAAGTGAGCACACGTTCAGATGATTCTGGCCTCCAGACTTTGAGCTACACCAGATGACACTGCATAGAATACAGACAAACTGCTCCTGCTGGGTACTGCCCAGGTCACAGATTGGTGAACAAAAGAAATGTTGTTTTAAGTCAATAAGTTTTGAGGCTGTTTATTAGGTAGTAATAGATAACTGAACAATTATTTTAAGAACTTAAAATGTTAGGTGTTATTATTAAGAGGTAAAGGCAGTGTTTTTTTTCAGTGCTGCCAGACTTCAAAACATGTAATTTTAATTTATATTATATAACAATATTACTTATTTTACTGTTGCCATCAAATTGCATTTATTAAATTCCAATATACTCAGTTAATGTGTAAAGGTAACCTACAATATCAGTGCAGACGCTAGTATATCCTAAAGGGGAGAAGGAAGTAGCAGATGTTAATCTATAAATAATAGCGGTTTTACATGGTTAGGCTTTGTGTCTGCACCGAAATCTCATCTTGAATTGTAATCCCCGTAATCTCCATGTGTCAAAGGAGAGACTACGTGGAGGTAACTGAATCAAGGTGGTGGTTTCCCCTATGCTGCTGCAATATTGAGTTCTCACAGGATCTGATGGTTTTATAAGGGACTCTTCCCTCTTCCCACAGCACTCACTCCATCCTTCTGCCTTGTGAAGTTGCGGGCTTCACTTTCTGCCATAATTAAAAGTTTCCTGAGGCCTACCCAGCCATGAGGAAATGTGAGTCAATTAAACCTCTTTCCTTTATAAACTACCCGGTCTTGGGTAATATCTTTACAGCAGTGTGAGAATAGGCTAATGCACAGGTTAAAAAAGAGAAATTAGCACACAGATTACCATATTCTGTAGTAATCAGTTTCAACAATGAAATGAAATGGAAACAGAGGGTAAATATGGAAGTGGTAGTAAGGAGATAGCAAATAGAATATGAGATTCATCAGTGCAGGGACTCTAAACTTCATTGTTCAATTTGGCATCCCTAAAATCAAGCACAATGCCTCACACATAATAGGTACTCAATAAATATGTAATCAATCAATGGGTTTCAGGATAAAACAAGTGAGCAAAATGCTCAACCCCTAAATGAAGAAAGTTTTTGCTGAAAGGGAATTTGGAATTCATTTCATTTGAACCTCTCATTTTATAAAGAACACTGAAGTGCATAATAGGGCGACTTACCTAAGTTCAGGTCTTGTTTCGTTTATTGTGTTCAGAAACAAATTTAGAGGAAATGTCTCAACTCTCAGCCTACTTGTTAGTATTTATCTTCAAGCTCCCTTCAAATGTCAACAGTCTATGACTCTCAGTTCTATTACCTGTTTTTCATTTTTTCCTGCCTTCTTCTTTTCATTAGTTTAAGAGGAAATAGTTGCTATTTGCTTTCTCAACAAAATCATTTGATCAGTTTTGAAGTTTCAAATGTATTGTGCTATGCTGCAATTACTTGGGGTAAATTTTAGCAATCAGCATGAGACCCCTTCTGTGATAAGCCTTTTACTATTTTCTCCTGCTTCTATAATTTTCTCAATTCTAGTCTCCCTTCCACATTTTACAATTGTTTACACATTCTATAGGCCTGTGATGCCCACATGCTCCTGGAAACCTACATTTCTGATTACTTTTCTGCTGCATGAATAAAAGCTCCTGTGCTTTCTGGTGAAATGTTGAATTGATTTTTCATTCTGCTTGGTATGAATAAAGCACAGTCATTCCCTTCTGGTCATTAGTGATATTTGTCCACTCTCTGCTAGACTCTCTCTTTGTTGTTTCTCTTGTCCTCAAATACAAATTCCTTTTTATCTAATTTAGAAAATTGTCAAGGATTAGTTGTGGATTACAGTATTTAAAGTGTTTTGTTCTTTAGGCTTTAGTTGAGTTACGTATAAACAATTTGCAAAATTTAAAGAGCTTCTTTTTTAAAAAGCAAGACACTGTTTTAGTATTTTAAAGACTTTTTTTTTTTTTTACCAATTGATGCTTTATATGAATATCATATTACTTTACAGCCCGTGACAATAAAATAAATGATAGATTTTCCCAAGTATTTGTTCATGAAACTAAACACTTTGGTTTTTTCTTCACTTTCCTCCCTCGCAGATCAATACCTCTTTTTTCCTTCTCATTTTGAATAATGATAGACTGTCTATCACATGTTCCCTAGTGAATGCTAGATGAGTGTACTTCCCTGCTTTGAGATAAATGACTTATCAGTTCCTGATTACTCTTCTCATTGTCTTATATTTCAAGCTTTCATTCACTTCTTCTTCTTCTTCTTTGTGTGTGTGTATGAGTGCATTTTTTTGGGGGGGTGCCTTTTCTCCTTTGACCCAGGATGTAGTTGAAAACATTGGCAGAACTAGAATTTTCACTGAGTAGGACAGTTTCTCAGAAGGAATCACTCCTGAAGGGCCACATTATAGCAGTGCCTTTGAATTGGAGATACACAGAAGCAACATTATCTTTTACCACATTTGGCTATTTGTGGATATATTCAACCAATAATATTGATTGCCTACTATAAGCCAGGAACTGGTATAGGCATAAGGTATATGGAAATTCTTTCCTGTCACAACAAGGGACACATTCTTTCAGGGAGACAAATGGATATAATGGAGCATATAGGTATTATGATGGGGAAATGCAGCAAAGGAGCCTCGGGGTGGTGAGGGTTAGAAACATCTAGAAGGAGGGATTTTCATTACTTCACTAATGAAGGAAGGATAGAAATTAACACACAATTGGAGAGTAGAGAAGTACACTATGTACACAGAAATTATCAAGAATCTGGAAGTAAACAAAAACAAGTTCAGTATAGTTAACATTTAAGTTAGTGAGGCCTTGTCAACTAAGATTTCATCCTGAGAAAAATGGATGCTGAAGTCAGACTGACTATTTAGGATAGATGTAAAACAGAGCATTTTTGATCTATAAGCACTAATTCAAAGCACCATGTAAGAGGACATCAATTCAGAAGAATAAGTGAAATGAATTGACAAAAAGGCACAATATGGAAGCCATGCAACCAAAAACCAATGTTTTACAAATAGCAGTTTATTTGGTATAAGAGACATACTGGAGAAACTCAAGAAGTGAATGGGAGGTAAGCAATAGACAGTGTGTTTAGGCAAACCTTTCTAGAAACTATGAGTAGTGAGGATAGAAGGTATTCATATAGTTTGCATGTTGTGTGTAAGTATATATGTGTGTTGTGTGTACATGCTTTGATAAAAGATATTTGGTGGAAGATAGTTAGAAAATAAACAAGAATGGGAAGAAACACTGCCAAAAAGAAAACTTATGGGAGAATTTCAGTAATTGATATGCAGTAGTAAAAAGGTCTAAATAAATACACCATTTACTCATCATAGGTGATACACCTGGAATCTGTTAGGCCTTTTCACTTGCTATTTCCTCCACTGCTCTTTTTCTTTCTCCTTTTCTCTTCCTCTTTTTCTATTCTTTATTACAATGATTAGAAATAAAAGACAGTAGAAACCCTTTGACATTTATTTGCTACAAAAATTCATGGAAAACGAGTCTTACTATCACCAACAAAAAGAAAAATAATGTGGAATTTACTACCAGAACATGTTTCTTCTTACTGTCTTCAAGAACACTGGGGAGTTGAAATGTCCTAGACAAGCCATCTTACTCCTTTTGAAAAGAGGAATCCATTTAAAAGAGTGTTTGGAATATATTATCTTCTAAGGAAAAGGTTTTGTGGTGGGTGGTAATGTGTTTATTTTTGTTTCTATGGATGAGTGGTGATTTTTCAGTTTATTTTTAATTGTGGACATACTTTCTGTGTACAGAGTTGCTGAAATGTACAACCTTTATTTTCATTAGATTGAAGCACCTGAATTCAATTTGTTAGTATTTCACAAATTATGTTCAGAGGACCAGAAGTTCCATTTAATATTAATAAATGTTAGTTTTCTAAAAACTGAGATTTCTTAGTTGCATTTATCTTGGAAATGGTGGAGCAAAAGAAATACTCCTTTTACTGTAAATATCTAAGAAACCTTAAGATGCCAGTGTTTACAGTTGTTTTCTACAACTCTATTTGAGTTAATGTTTACAAAAATTATTTTACCCTACAAATTCTTATCCATAGAGCGTATCATGAGATTAGTGTCTCATTGAATTCATATCAGCAGAGAAATATACCGACAATTATTTATATGTCAAATAAAATTTACATTAATAATTCGAACGAACATTTGCTTATATATGGTCAGTGTGAAAATAAGTGTAAAATTATCTCTTAAGGTAAAATTGATACAGATAACTAACTCAATGTTTCTCTGCATGTCTTTTGTCTTTTTAATCATGCATATAATGTCTTTTTAATCATGCATATAACAATTTAACTGCTCTACATTCGAAGTAATAAGTTTTTCTCTACTTACATTGTAGAAATCTTTAGTCATTTTTACCAAAAGTTTCTCACTGTTTGCGAACTAAACAATTTAATGTTTTCCTTTATCGTTGGTAGATTAATTGTCTGATTAATTGTGTGTATTATCATTTTCACCTTCTGCTTGATGGAAATTTCTCCTCAAATTTTCAGATCCTCTCCCAGCAACTTCCCTGTAATTCAGGCCCAGCATATCAAAACACTTGGAGAAAGTTGTTACCTAGAAGTAGTAGCAATTATTACAGAAGAGGAGAAGCCATTGCTGCTCCCCTTCTCCCAGGAGATGATTTAATTACCTCCTGAGAATATCCGAGAAACCTACTTCCTCTCCTTTTTACATCTATTTATCTATGTTTCATCCTCATGCTCATATTTCTCCATTTTCATACCCTTCTCCTCATCTCTACCTGTTGAAAACATGCTTTCACTGAAGTTACATGTCAAATGAGACTTCTTCTAGGAAGTAAACCCTATTATGCCAAAGTAGGGTTGATCAATTTCATCTTTTTAAATTATACGTTGCATCTCTTTTCTGTCTTCTTAACTACATTTTCTGTTTTTTGACAACAAGAAGCCTGTTTTTTTTTCCCCCTCTATATTTTCATCTCTGCTCTTTGTCTGACATGCATAGGAATTCAGTAAATGCTTCTTGATCTGAATTGATTTTACTCAATAAACTTTTGATTCCTGGTTTTCTATTAGAAGATATGGTTTTCTTCTGAAGTATTTGTATTTCTGATTTTAAGATCTTTTTCTAATTGTTTTCTTCTTTCGTAAGAGATTTTGAGTTTTTATCCTCAATATGAGAGCTGAAGGAAAAGAATAGTTTCCATAAATACTTTTCATTAACAAATGATTGCCAAGTGCTTTTCAAGTATAAAGTGTTATAATGCATGTTCTGTAACAATAATCAGTATAATTGAAGTAGGACACAATTACCTAGTGCAATGAAAAATAAAATGACATTAGGATTTAAGATACCACCTTTTTCAGTCTCCACAAACACTCTTCCTCTAAATACCATATGCATAGTAAACAATTTTTATACACTCTAAATAACACATTCCCACAGTTATTCCTTCTTTTTCTTATTATTATTTTTTCCCCTGAGACACAGTCTTACTCTGTCGAGCAGGCTGGAGCTCACTGCAGCCTCAAATTCCTGGACTCAAAGGATCCTCCTGCCTCAGCCCCTTGAGTAGCTAGGACTATGCATCCACACCACTCCTGGCTAATTTTCATTGCTTTTTGTAGAGATGAGGTCTCACTAGGCTGCTCAGACTGGTCTTAAAAACCTGGCCTCAAGCCATTCTCCTACCTTGGCTTTATAAAGGGCTGGTATTACAGGCATGAGCCACCATTCATGACTGTTATTAATTTTATATATAATTTATTGCTCATCGAGTTAGGCTCTGTCCAATCTGGGCTCTCATTTTAGAAATACACAAAAGCTTATAACAAAATTCATTCCTTAATGCTTAAAAGACTTTCATTTTGCCCTAGAATATAAGCGTGTCAGTAAAATCATTTAATTTTATGATTTTATGCATAGATTTAAAATGTTATTTTAATTTTACAATTTTTTATTTAAAATATAAAATTCCTGTGTTTGCCTTATTATATCTAAAACTGTTTAGAGAAACAAACTAAAATCTAAAGCTATTTAGATAAGCGAATAATACTCTAAGATAGAATTTATGAATATCTTAAAAAATATTGATGCGTTTCTTAAAAACCTTAGTATAGAAAAGTGTTCAAATGGGAAATCAAATATGTAACGACAGTTGTAAAAAGAGTTTCAGAACTTTTTTATGAACAAAATTTACTGAATGAATGGTAAAATATTTGAATTCCACAATGAATATTATTCTTATTTTCACACTGAACTAGTTCATTTACCTTAAAAATAATGAGAGTTAAAAAATTATTATGTGAAACTTGTTGAAAATACTTTGTACAAAAAGTATGACTGAATCCTAAATAATGTTACTAGACAGGGCTGCATTACCAAATCTGATAACATTTCAAAGTTAACTTATAGAATCCTTTAATTAGGAGAGACTTTAGGGTCATCTTCATAGTCAATAGTTCATCTGAAGGAAAATCTTTTTGATGTCACTAATGATCACTTCTTGAATATTTCTTAAGTTAGAAATCTTTGTTTTTGTTTTCTTGTTTAGTTTAGTTTTGTTTTATATGTTTTCTCAGTTTGTGAAATTTGTACATTTTATTGATTTTTAGAGCCAATTATACCTCCCTTTAATACCTGCTTAGCTATTTCTTATTCTACCTATTGAAAGTATGTAGACTAACTCAAAACCGTTTATCCACATAAAGGCCTGTCAAAATAAAGAGCTATCAGATTTAGCAAATGAAAATAGAAGATATCCATTTAAATGAAATTTTCAGATGAACAACATATAACTTTTACAATCCTATGCATTTTCCCATGCAACTTTGGCAAATTTATACTACAAAATTATAATATTGTATTTCTAAAATACAAATTTATCTTGGAATTCCATGTTTTATCGAGCAACTTTATTCAAAATCAATTTCCTATTCTAACATCCTCCTAATTTCTTTAGGTTTAGCTGAAATATATACATTTAAATTACTGGGAAAGAGCAGTTTTGTGTACTTTCAAGGCTCATAATAAACTTGGAAACCTTGCACTTATGACTGTGAAATTATCATAATCTTCAAGTATAGTCTACACTGAAAAGAATGTTGGGGGCTGTAACTTTCCTTTATCATTCATCAGTGTTCTACTCAACATGTCTTTTTTTTTGCTTCTTCAAATTTTTGCAAAATGTCATACTGACATTGTGCTTTTGTCAACTGAAATACTTAATACTACTTACACTCCCAGGTTATCATTCTGCCATACTATGCATATACTAAGGATTTTGAACCTAAATACATCACTCTACTTTTAGATTTTATCTTTAACTCAAACCAAATAATTTTAGTTGGTGATTTTTTTCCATATACTGAACTGCTGTCTGCTTTCAGAAGCTTTCATAAGACTGCCATTAAGCAAGGCACAACCTTACTGTTTTTAAAATATGGTTAATTTTACAAATGTTCATCTTTTTAAGAGTTCTTAGAAAAATATTCATCTTGTAATATTCAAGTTTTATTGATATAAATTGGTAAATCAAAGTGAAAATATTATTTTATTATTATTGCATTCTCTTTTCATTATTTCCTTAAAATTTTATTTTCAATGAGGGGTTTTGTAGAATCAATGGCTCTATTTCCTGAAAACTAATTTACTTAAGAATTCTTCTACCTTGCAATGCACAGTTACAGAGAAAGCACTACTTTAATGGTGCTCTAAGATTTGATCTGTAAATACAATAGTTTTGGCAATTTATAGGCAAACGACCCTGGCTTCTTTTTCAGCTCTGAGTCTTATCTCCACTGTTTGCTCTCTTTGGCTTCAGGAGGCACTGGGTGGCTTTACTGCAGCCTCTGTCACCCTGTGATCTACAGGCACTGGGAGAGCCATAGGGAGGATGCCAAAGGTGGGAAATGATTTTTATTGTTTTAAAGAGTATTAGAAGAAACGAATGTTAAGATGGCCTACTAGATGCAGCCAGGAGGAACATCCGCCACCAAGGGACCACGACTTCAGGAAGCCTAGTGCACTTCAAGCAGATCTATAGAGGAAGGCATGCAGAGTGGATGGAGAGATGGATGGCGTGGATAGATCACCCTGGGCTGAAGAGGCAGGAAGCTGGGAATGCCACACAGGGCTATCACCTACTGGAACTGCCCCTGGGCCCCCAGTGACTCATGGGAAAAAGGTGAGCTAAAAGGCAAGGCCTGACCTGCCCTCCCTACAAACTTCTGGAATCCTGGCATCAGGAGGCCCCACAAACCCCATGGACACTTGAACTGGCAGGGAGAGCTGCTTAGAGAAGTGGTAGGGGCAGAACTCCAGCCTGTACAGAACAGAGAATGTTGAGTGTGGGACATCTACAGAGGAGCATAGCCAGGGGTGCCAATTTCCCAAAGCAGCTTGCCATGCTGTCCTAGGAGACTTTACCCTTAGGGGAACTGTCAGACCTAAAGAGAGTTGGACAGGCCAATTTGATCTCAATGTGCTCTCCCTGCCACCCCCCGCTGCATCTGGTAGAATCTCCCAGGACCCTGGCCTGGCTGAGCCCACTTGCAATGCAGCATTGAACGACCAACCAGGGTGCCTCCTGGAAGCCACATCATAGTTTTTTCACTGGTTGACTATGCTTGACCATCAGAGAGCTCCAGCAGAGTAGCCCTTGCTGACTCCCACCAGTCCACCTGCACCCTCCCACCACTGCATCCCCTATGCCACTTTACCATGCACTTGTCATAGCCCTCCCAAACCCCTCCCCACATTGTTTAGCCAGCTTGCAGATGTGGGGGACCTTACCTTCCTTTTCCAGTTAAGGCCATCCACCACAATCAAGTAGGCTTTATCCCTGGGTTACAAGGTTGTTTCAACATATGCAAATCAATGTACTCCACCACTCCACTGCTGCCAGTATGAGTGTACCCCCAACCAACTGCATTGGCATTGTCATTTGAACGTGTACATGGAGGCCAGCAGTCCCACCCTTTATTGTGTACTACCATCTCTGCTGGCTCAAATGAATGCATGGAATCCAGAAGCCCTGCAACCACTAGTGCTCTGCCCAGAGCTGACATCACCACTGGCACAAACATGCATACAAAGGTCGGCAACCTGGCACCCACCGGTGCCCCACTCCAGCTGACGAGAGTGCACCCGCCATACTGCCTGCTACCGGTACATGCAAATGAGAATAGTTCCCATTGCCACTGCTGCAGTGAAGCACTTTGGCTGGCACCATCTATTGAAGTATTGTGACCAGCTGTTAGGGATCACCCTGACCTGTTTGCAGGTTCCTAAATTCAAGTGGCTAGATGACAAAGCTGGGGGCCTGATACCAACCTTCCAGAGTTACAGGATAAATCCCAAGAATGCTGAGCTGAGTTTTGGCTCCCTAAAATCTTCCAGAAATGAAGCCAGTTGACTGAAGCCATCTTATAACACAATGAAACCCCAAAAAGCATAAAAAAAGATAAAACCAAAAAGACAGCAACTGTAAAGACTTACAGAATATCAGCACACACAGATGAGAAAGAATAAGTCAGAACTCTGGCAAATCAAAAAGCCAGAGTGCCTTAACAATGAATGCTTGCACTAGTTCTCCTGCAATGCTTCTTAACCAGGCTGAAATGGCAGAAATTACAGAAATGGAATTCAGAATATGAAAAAAAAATGAAGATCATCAAGATTCAGTAGAAAGTTGAAGCCAAATCCAAAGATTTTAATAAATACAATAAAACAATACAAGGGATGGAAGACAAAAATGGTGGCTGTTTTAAGAAAAAACCAAACTGATTCAATAGAGCTGAAAAACTCACCTCAGGAATTACAGAATACAACTCAAAGTATTAAGAACAGAATTGAAAAAGTTGAGAAAAGAATCTCGGAGCTTGAAGAATGGTTCTCTGAAACAATTCAGACAAAAATAAAGAAAATATATTAAAGAAGAATGAAAACCAAGCACCATATGTTCTCACTCATAAGTGGGAGTTGAACAATGAGAACACATGGACACAGGGAGGGGAATATCACACACCAGGGCCTGTCAGTGAGTTGGGGAAGGGGCAGGAGAGGGTTACAACAAATACCTAATGCATGCAGGGCTTAAAACCTAGATGATGGGATGATAGGTGCAGCAAACCACCACGGCACATGCATACCTATCTAACAAACCTGCATGTTCAGCACATGTATCCCAGAACTTAAAGTAAGTAAATACATTTTTTAAAAAAGAAGAATGAACTAAACCTCTGAAAAATATGAGATTATGTAAAAAGACAAAATTTACAACTCATTATTGTTCCCAAAAGGGAGGGAGAAAAAAAAAAACAAACATCTTGGAAAACATATTTCAGGATGTTATTGTCCATGAACATTTCCCCAACCTTGCTAGAGAGGACAATATTCAGATTCAGGAAATGCAGAGAAACTCCTGCAAGATCCTAAACAAGACAATCATTTGTAAGACACATAGTTATCAGATTCTCAAAGGCCTAAATGAAAAAAAAAAAAAATTGCTAAATGAAGCTAGAGAGAAGGGATGGGTCACTTACAAAGGGACTTCCATTCAGACTAGAAGGAGGCATTTCAGCAAAAACCACAAGCCAGAAGAGATGGGGGCTTATTTTCAGTATTCTTAAAGAAACAAGTCCAACCAAAAATATATTCAGCCAAACTAAACTTCATAAACAAAGAAGGAAGATGCTTTACAGACAAGCAAATGCTAAGGGAATTTGTTACCACCATACCTGTCTGACAAGAAGTCCTTAATAGAGCACTAAATATGGAAAAGAAAGACCATCACCAGCCACTACAAAACACACTGAAGTACATAGACCACCGACACTGTAAAGTAACCACAGAAACAAATCTGCATAATAGCCAGCTAACAACATGACATGATCAAATCTGCATATATGACTAGTAACCTTAAATGTAAATGGCTAAATGCCATAAATGAAAGAAACAGAGTGTCTTCTGAAGACCCATCTCACATGCAATGACACCAATAGGATCAAAGTAAAGAGATGGAGAAAAACCTACCAAGCAATTAGAAAATGGAAAAAATTAGGGGTCACGATTCTAATTTCAGATAAAATAGACTTTAAACAAACAAAGGTTAAAAAAAAAGAAAGACAATATATAATGGTAAAGGGTTCAGTTCAGCAAGAATATCTAACTATCAAAAATATATATCCAGACAACAAAGGAGCCCCCAGATTCATAAAGCAAGTTCTTAGATACACTGTAAGAGATTACTTAGATAATTGCATAATAATAGTGAGAGACTTTAACACATCACTGACACTATTAGACAGATAAAATTAACAAAGATGTTTGGCACCTGAGCTTGACTCTTGACCAAATGGACCTAGTAGACATTGCAGAACTCTCCACCACAAAATAACGTAATATACATTTTTCACCTTTGCACATGGCATATATTCTAAAATCGACCACACAACTGGCCATAAAAAAATCCTCAGCAAATTCAATGAAATCAAAATCATACCAACTACCCTCTTGTAACACAACACAATAAAAATATAAATCAATACTAAGAAAATCACTCAAAACCGTACAATTACATGGAAATTAAACATCCTGCTCCTGAATAACTTTTAGATAAACAATGAAATTAAGGCAGAAATAATTAAATTATTTGAAACTAATGAGAACAAATATTCAACATACCAAAATCTCTGGGACATAACTAAGGCAGTGTTAAGAGGAAAATTTACAATTTTAAATACCTACATCAAAAAGTTAGAACGATCTCAAATTAAAAACCTAACATTACACCTAGAGGAACTAAAGCAAACCAGCCCCACAGTTAGCAGAAGACAAGTAATAACTGAAATCTTAGCTAAAGGAAATCAAAATCTTCCCCCCAAAACATACAAAATATCAAAGAATCCAGGAGTTGCTTTTTTGAAAGAATAAGTAAGATAGACCACTAAGCTAAAATAATAAAGAAAAAAATACAAAATAAAAACCTACAATCAGAAATGGCAAAGGGAATATTTTCAACAACCCTCCAAAAACATAAAAAAACTTACCATGAACACATAGAGACTATTCTACTATAAGACTACTATGATTACATCTATGCACACAAGCTAGAAAACTTTTAAGAGATGGATAAATACCTGGACAAATATATCCTCCCAAAATTTAACCAGGAAGAAATTAAATCCCTGAACAGACTGGTAACAAGTTGCAAAACTGAATCAATAACAAAAGAAAGCCCCTGGCCCAGATGGACTCACAGCCAAATTCCACCAGATGCATAATGAAGAGCTGGTACCATTCCTACTAAAACTATTCCAATAAATGAAGGAAAAAGAATTGTCCCCTAATTGATTCTATAAGGCCAGCATCATCCTGTTACCAAAACCTGGCAGATACACAACAAAAAGAAGAAAACGTCAGGCCAATATCCTTGATGAACATTGATACAAAATTCCTCAACAAAATAATAGCAAACAGCATCCAGTAGTACATAAAAAAGCCATCCGTCACAATCAAGTAGGCTTTATCCCTGAGATGCAAGGTTGGTGCAATATATGCAAATCAATAAATATGATTCGTCACATAAACAGAACTAAAAGAAAATACATAGGATCATCTCAATAGATGCGGAAAAGGCTTTCAATAAAATCCAACATTTTTCATGTAAAACACTCTCAACAAACTAGTTATCAAAGGAACATAACTCAAAGAGGTATATTGAAGAGGTATGTTCCTTTGATATCTAGTTTGTTGAGAGTTTTTAAGATGAGGCAAACCCACAGCCCACCTAATACTGAACAGGCAAAAGTAGGAACCATTCCCCTTGAAACCCAGACAAAGATAAGGATGCCCTCTCTTGTGACTTTTTTTCAATATAATACTGGAAGCCTCAGGCAGAGCAATAAAGCAAGAGAAAGAAATAAAAGGCATCCAAATAAGAAGGCAGGAAGTAAAACTACCCTTATTTGCAGATGACATTATTCTACAGCTAGAAAACCCCATATTCTTTACCCAAAAGCTTCTTGATCTCACAAAAACTTCCGTGAAATTTCAGGATACAAAAGCAACATACAAAAATCACTAGCATCTCCATACACCAAAAATATCCAAGCTGATACCCAAACCAAAAATGCAATCCCACTCACAATAGCCACAAAAATAATAAAATACCTAGGAATACAGCTAACCAGGGAGGCAAAAGATCTCTACAATGAGTGTTACAAAATACTGCTCACAGAAATCAGAGATGACGCAAACAAATGGAAAACCATCCATGCTCATTCATAGGAAGAGTAAATATTATTAAAATTGCCATATTGCCCAAAGCAATTGTGAGATTTAGTGTTACTCCTATCAAAGTTCTAAAGACATTCTTCACATAATTAGAAAAAAGAAAAAAAAAAAACTATTTTCAAATCATATGGAACCAAACAAGAACCCAAAATAGGCAAGGCAATCCTACGCAAAAAGAATGGAACTGGAGGCATTACATTACTCAACTTCAAATTATATTACAAGTTTACAGTAACCAAGACAGCATGGTATATGTGCAAAAACAGACACATAGAACAATGGAACAGAATAGAGAGCCCAGAAATAATACATACACCTACAGCCATCTAATCTTCAACTAAGTTGACAAAAACAAACAGTGGGAAAAGACCTTCCTATTCAATAAATGGTGACATAGTAACTGTCTAGCCATAACTAGAAAATTGAAACTAGACCTCTTCCTTACACAATATACAAAAATCAACCCAAGATTTTTATGGGTTAAAGACTTAAATGTAAAACCTAAACCTATAAAAATCAAAGAAGATAACATAGGAAACACCATTCTGGACATAGGACTTGACAAAGATTTCCTGACAAAGATGCCAAAATCAATTGCAACAAAAACAGAAATTGACAAATGGGTCCTAATTAAGCTGAAGAACTTCTGCACAGCAAAATAAACTATCAGCAGTGTAAACAGACAGCCTGTAGAATGGGAGAAAATATTTGAAAACTATGCATCTGACAAAGGTCTAATATCCAGCATCTATAAGGAACTTAAACAAATTTACAAGAAAAACACAAACAGCCTCATTAAAAACTGGGCAAAGGACATGAACAGACACTTCTCAAAAGAAGACATACATACGACCAACAAGCATATGAAAAAAATAGCTCAGTATCACTGATCATTAAAGAAATGCAAATCAAAACTGCAATGAGATACCATCTCAAACCAGTCAGAATGACTATTATAAAAAAAGAGAAAAGGGAATACTGACACACTGCTGGTGAGAGTGTAAATTAGTTCAGCTATTGTGAAAAACAGTTTGGTGATTTCCGAAAGAACTCAAAACAGAATTAATATTTGACCCAACAATTCTCTTAGGTATATACCCAAAGGAATATAAATCACTCTACATTAAAAACACATGCATACGTATGTTCGTTGCAGCGCTATTCACAATAAAAAAGACATGGAGTCAACCTAAATGTCCACACACAGTAGATTGCATAAAGAAAATGTGGTACATATACAGAATGGAATACTATGGGGCCATAAAAAAAAGTGAGATCATATTCTTTGCAGCTACATGGGGGAAGCTGGAGGCCATTATGTTATTCAGACTAACACAGCAACAGAAAACCAAATACTGCATGTTTTGACTTATAAGAGGTAGCTAAATATTTAATACATATGGACCCGAAGAAGGGAACAACAGATAGTGGGTCCTACTTGAGGGTGAAAGGTGAGAGGAGGGTAAGGGTTGATAAACTACTATCAGGTTCTGTGCTTCTTACCTGAGTGGTGAAATAATCTGTACACCAAATCCCTGTGAGACACAATTTGCCTGTATACCAAACCTGTATATGTACCCCTGAACTTAAAATAAAAGTTAAAAAAAGAAAAGGAAAGTATATGTCTTAGCTACAAACTATTATATACATATATACTTTAATATATAAACAATATACAATTGAAAATCAGATCACTATTACTGAAAATATTGTTAAGATTATGAAGAAGTAGCCATAAGATGTATTATGGTTTTGCTGGACAACTTGTCTTTTAAAGTATAGATATTTAGCTCATATTTTTTGTTCCTTGGAAATCATTACATGTATAGTTATATACAAGCTACAAAAGGATCTAATATATACTTTCCTATACTATTTTAATTTCTGATTTTAGACTAAAATTTTACTTATTTTTATCAAAACTATTTTTTCTATATTTATGTGGCACACGGAAGTTTAATCCAAGTTTTAACTATACATAAGTTTTCTAATAACAATTCTGTAGGATTGACACATGGAAGTGTGACGTTTTTAATACCTCTGTTTTTGCTGAGCAGCAGTTTCTGAGCTTAGACGACTCCAACAGAATTTTATAAGGAATTTTGGTAAACATGTTGAGGTTTTGTGAAAGTTAATATACTTCAAAACAGACAATAGAACAATTCCTAAATATTATTTCTAGATAAAACAATTGTTTACAAGCAGGATGATAAATCAGTTTAGAATTTACCCCTGATATTTCAAATAATATCACAAATAACCATATTTTAAGACTTTAATAGACTAAATGTTTTCAAGTTTCATTTTCCACATTAAGAATTCAAGTTATGATTTAAATAGCTATCAAACCAGATTTTAAATTCTGGTTTAAATTTCCAAATAAGAAATTCTTACATAATATATGTTAAACCTCAAATCCTTAATGTAGAAAATGAAACGTTAAAATATTATATCTCTCCGATTATATTCCAGTATTGGCTTTTGTGGCATAATCTTTGAGTATGTCAACAGTCTACCATTCCCAGTTGTTAAAGAAAAACTTTATCAAATAGAGTTAGGGAAACAGGGAAGATTTTCTTCAAGACTATTTCAATAAGGAAGAAAGACTGAATTAATTAAAAACAGTTGGGGGTAGAATTTTTAAAGCATGGGATAAGTTCTATGGGATAGAGGTGGGTTGTCAATGTGATTAGGCAATCTGTACTTGCCAATTGTAACTTATTAAGTTAGGCTTTTACCCTTTCACAGAGACTGAGAGATAGGAGTGATAGCCTTCTTCAATAATTACATTTCAAAAAGATGGCTCCTGAGTCCTTGAGAAAAACATTGCTATGCTGTAAATCTGTCAAGAGACTGAGAGAAGATTAACATCTACAAAGGGCAGAGATAGAATTTGCAATTATAAATTTTCTAAAATAAATGCTCTGAGAAAAGGGAAATCAGGAGTCAATCAGGAAGAAATCTGTGTAAAGTTTAGTTAAGACGAGGAGACCCTTAAACCATGTTGATTACATTTAAAAATGAGATTTCTAACAATCCACCAAGTGAGAAGCCTTCAGTTAACTTACTACATCACAAATATAAGTCTTTTATCTCTAAATACGAACCATGAAAACCTTATTCGATAGAGGATGAACCAAAAGAGATCATTTAACAAAGATGTTCAACTTTTGCCTATTACGCACTATTTTTTTAGACAGAGTTTCGTTCTTATTGCCCAGGCTTGAGTGCCATGGCACCATCTCAGCTCTCCATAAACTTTGCTTCCCCGGTTGAAACGATTCTCCTGCCTCAGCCTCTAGAGTAGCTGGGATTTACAGTATGCACTACCATGCCCGGCTGATTTTGTATTTTTAGTAGAGATGGAGTTTCTCCATATTAGTCCAGCTGGTTTTGAACTCCTGACCTCAGGTAATATGCCTGCTTCAGCCTCCCAAAGTGCTGGGATTACAGGCCTGAGTCACCACACCCGCCTGGTTATTATTCTTTCATGGCAAATAGAAGATTTATTTTCTCAAGATATCACCAAAAGAGAATGAAAAGCATTTTATGTAGCTTATGATTTATTTAACAGTGTTCTTCATGAGATTCCTATGAAATCCTTTAAATATAGAGACTCTTCGCATCCTCCTATGCTCTGACATTGCTAAGACCAATTTCAGCTCCTTAGATATTAGATTTCCAACTCCTAGCAACTTTTCTTTTAGTTCTACCTAAAAATTAATAAGAATCAATGGCTAGAAAAGAGTTTTGGTATATTTTTTAAACTTTGATAAAGAAATCAAAACTTTTTAGAACTCATTGTGTATTATTTTGCATATCACATTTTGTATTGATAATGGTTGAACACTTGATGTAAATGACTAACAGCCAAAGCGTAATTTTAGTGCTTAATACTGACATTGTTTCCATGAACAGGCTTATCCACATTTTACAGATAAGAAAACTGAGGCAGAGTTGTTAATAAACTTACTCCAGGTCACACATTTTGCCATGCTGTATGAGAGACTGAGAAGAACTGGTGATGCCAAGTTCCCTTTAAACTATGTAACTACTGTGAATAGTGCCGCAATAAACATACGTGTGCATGTGTCTTTGTAGTAGCATAATTTATAATCCTTTGGGTATATACCCAGTAGTGGGATGGCTGGGTCATATGGTACATCTAGTTCTAGATCCTTGAGGAATCGCCATACTGTTTTCCATAATGGTTGAACTAGTTTACAATCCCACCAACAGTGTAAAAGTGTTCCTATTTCTCCACATCCTCTCCAACACCTATTGTTTCCTGATTTTTTAATGATTGCCATTCTAACTGGTGTGAGATGGTATCTCATTGTGGTTTTGATTTGCATTTCTCTGATGGCCAGTGATGATGAGCATTTTTTCATGTGTCTGTTGGCTGTATGAATGTCTTCTTTTGAGAAATGTCTGTTCATATCCTTTCCCCACTTTTGGATGGGGTTGTTTGTTTTTTTCTTGTATATTTGTTTGAGTTCTTTGTAGATTCTGGAAATTAGCCCTTTGTCAGATGAGTAGATTGCAAAAATTTTCTCCCATTCTGTAGGTTGCCTGTTCACTCTGATGGTAGTTTCTTTTGCTGTGCAGAAGCTCTTTAGTTTAATGAGATCCCATTTGTCAATTTTGGCTTTTGCTGCCGTTGCTTTTGGTGTTTTAGACATGAAGTCCTTGCCCATGCCTATGTCCTGAATGGTACTGCCTAGATTTTCTTCTAGGGTTTTTATGGTATTAGGTCTAACATTTAAGTCTCTAATCCATCTTGAATTAATCTTCGTATAAGGAGTAAGGAAAGGATCCAGTTTCAGCTTTCTACTTATGGCTAGCCAATTTTCCCAGCACCATTTATTAAATAGGGAATCCTTTCCCCATTTCTTGTTTTTGTCAGGTTTGTCAAAGATCAGATGGTTGTAGATGTGTGGCATTATTTCTGAAGGCTCCGTTCTGTTCCATTGGTCTATATCTCTGTTTTGGTACCAGTACCATGCTGTTTTGGTTACTGTAGCCGATTCACAATAGCAAAGACTTGGAATCAACCCAAATGTCCATTAGTGACAGACTGGATTAAGAAAATGTGGCACATATACACCATGGAATACTATGCAGCCATAAAAAAGGATGAGTTTGCGTCCTTTGTAGGGACATGGATGCAGCTGGAAACCATCATTCTTAGCAAACTATCACAAGAAGAGAAAACCAAACACCGCATGTTCTCACTCATAGGTGGGAACTGAACAATGAGCTCACTTGGACTCGGGAAGGGGAACATCACACACTGGGGCCAATCATGGGGAGGGGGGAGGGGGGAGGGATTGCATTGGGGAGTTATACCTGATATAAATGATGAATTGATGGGTGCTGATGAGTTGATGGGTGCAGCACACCAACATGGCACATGTATACATATGTAACCTGCACGTTATGCACATGTACCCTAGAACTTAAAGTATAATAAAAAAATAAAATAAAATAAAATAAAATAAAAAAATAAACTATGTAACTACATCCCTTACGGAGGCTGAGAGCCACCATTGACAAGGTATTCTTATCCTTCTGTGAAGAGTTTATTTGCAGTTTCTGTTTGGTTGTGACTTTTCCATATCTGGGATTCCTTTGGAAATATACGTCTATTTCCCACATTACACCAATTTTTTTTACGTTCCATCAAAGATCCAACTCCTGCTTTCTAGATTATGTGCCTATGTTGTTATTCAAGTTTTTGTTCCTGTTTCTATAGCATGTTCCATTTTATATCTATTTCTCTTCCTTCTTTCCCAATTTGTCCACTAGAAGTTGATTTCTAGATAGAATTAATCAAGCATTTGTTAAAAGTATCAGGTATTTCTAAATTTTTCCTATCTGTGATGAGCCAATGACAAAAACCACATGATTATCTCAATAGGTGCAGAAAAGACCTTCAATGAAATTCAACACCCTTCATGCTAAAACTTCTTAATAAACTAGGTATGATGGAATGTATCTCAAAATAATAAGAGCTATTTATGACAAATCCACAGCCAATATCATACTGAATGGGCAAAAGCTGGAAGCATTCCCTTTGAAACCACCATAGAAAAAGATGCCCTCTCTCACCACTCCTAGTCAACATAGTATTGGAAGTTCTGGACAGGGCAATCAGGCAAGAGAAAGACATAAATCGTATTCAAATAGAAAGAGAGGAAGTCAAATTGTCTCTGATTGCAGATGACATGATTGCATATTTAGAAAACCCCATCATCTCAGTCAAAAATCTCCTTAAGCTGATAAGCAACTTCAGCAAAATCTCAGGACACAAAATCAATGTGCAAAAATCACAAGCATTCTTATACACCAACAACAGACAGAGAGCCAAATCATGAGTGAACTCCCATTTACAATTGCTACTAAGAGAATAAAATACCTAGGAATACACCTTACAAGGGATGTGAAGGACCTCTTCAAGGAGAACTAAAAACCACTGCTCAAGGAAATAAGAGAGGACACAAACAAATGGAAAAACATTCCATGCTCATGGATAGGCAGAATCAATATCTTGAAAATGGCCATGCTGCCTAAGGTAATTTATAGATTCAATGCTATCCCCATCAAGCTACCATTGACTTTCTTCAGAGAATTAGAAAAAAAAAAAAAAAAAACTACATTAAATTTCATATGGAACCAAAAAAGAGCCTACATAACCAAGACAATCCTCAGCAAAAAGAACAAAGCTGAAGGCATCATGCTACCTGACTTCAAACTGTGCTACAAGGCTACAGTAACTAAAACAGCGTGGCACTGGTACCAAAACAGATATACAGACCAATGAAACAGAACAGAGTCTTCGGATATAACGCCACACATCTACAACCATCTGATCTTTGACAAACTTGACAAAAACAAGAAATGGAGAAAGGATTCCCTGTTTAATAAATGGTGTTGGGGAAACTGGCTAGCCATATGCAGAAAACCAAAACTGGACCCCTTTCTTACACTTTATACAAAAATTAACTTAAGATGGATTAAAAACTTAAATGTAAGACCGAAAACCACAAAATCCCTAGAAGAAAACCTAGGCAATACCATTCAGGACATAGGCATGGGCAAAGACTTCATGACTAAAACACCAAAAGCAATGATAACAAAAGCCAAAATGGACAAATAGGATCTAATTACACTAAAGAGCTTCTGCACAGCAAAAGAAACTATCATCAGAGTGAACAGGCAACCTATAGAATTGGAGAAAAGTTTTGCAATCTATCAATCTGACAAAGGGCTAATAATATCCAGAATCTACCTTTCTCTAGGATTTATGTTTTCTGGTCTGTTGTAGAGCTAATATCTGGATTCCAGATATTAGCCCCATTTCTATCCAGAAACAAATTTGCAACAAAAGCAAAAATGAACAGCCCCATCAACAAGTGGGCAAAGGATATGAACAGACACTTATCAAAAGAAGATATTTATGTGGCCAACAAACGTGAAAAAAAGCTCATCATCATTGGTCATTAGAGAAATGCAAATCAAAACCACAATGAGATACTATCTCATGCCAGTTAGAATGACGATCATTAAAAAGTCAGGAAACAACAGATGCTGGAGAGGATGTGGAGAAATAGGAATACTTTTACACTGTTGGTGGGAGTGTAAATTAGTTCAATCATTGTGGAGGACAGTGTGGCAATTCCTGAAGGATCTAGAACCGGAAACACCATTTTACTCAGCAATCCCATTACTGGGTATAAACCCAAAGGATTAAAAATCATTGTACTATAAAGACACATGCACACGTATATTTATTGCAGCATTATTCACAATCGCATAGACTTGGAACCAACACAAATGCCCATCAATGATAGACTGGATAAAGAAAATACGGAACATAAACACCATGGAATACTATGCAGCCACAAAAAGGACAAGTTCATATCCTTTGCAGGGACATGGATGAAGCTGGAAACCATCTTCCTCAGCAAACTAACACAGGAACAGAAAACCCAAAACCGCATGTTTTCACTCACTAGTGGGAGTTGGACAATGAAAACACATTGACACAGGGAGGGGAATATCACACACCAGGGCCTGTTGGGGGGTGGAGGGCTAGAGAAGGGATAGCATTATGAAAAATACCTAATGTAGATGATGGGTTGACGGGTGCTGCAAACCACTATGGCATGTGTATACCTATGTAACAAACCTGCATGTTCTGCACATGTATCCCAGAATTTAAGGTATAATAAAAAAAAAAAAAAAAGAAAGGAAAAGAAAAAAGACACAATCTCAATACCATGTAATTAATGTGGAATGTGGTGGTCTATAGTGTTTCATGAAAATATTGAGGTTATGTTTCATAAAAGCTCAAACACTAAAGAAAGTTTCTTGAATAAGCATCTTGATAGCTTAGACTTGACCTGCAAGTAGTGATTAAAGCTACAGCAAATCATAAAATTAAGGTGTTTCAACAGGCAACAGAGCACATACAAAAGTTTACCAATAGGATGAAATGATATCTTTCAGGAAATTACAAGTAATTCAGTATGAATAACACTGACAAGATATAGCATTGGAAAATTGATACAGTTTGCACATGTGTTCCCTCCAAATCTCATGTTGAGATTTGATCCTAGTGTAGCCGAGACCTAGTGGAAGGTATGCAGTGATTAGTGAATTATGCACGAGTTGTTTAGAAGAGCTTCCCACCCGTCCTCTCTCTCTCTTTTTTTTTTTTGAGATGAAGTCTTGCTCTGTCACCCAGGTTGTAGGGCAGTGGCATGAGCTCGGCTCACCGCAACCTCCGCCTCCCAGGTTCAAGTGATTCTCATGCCTCAGCCTCCTGAGTAGCTGGGACTACAGGTGTGAGCCACCACACCTAGTTATTTTTTGTATTTTTAGTAAAGATGGGGTTTTGCTGTGTTGTCCATGGTGGCCTCAAACTCCTGAGCTCAGGCTATTTGTCTGCCTTGTCCTCCCCAAGTACTGAGATTACAGGCATGAGCTACCAAGTCCAGCCCCCTCATCTCTCTCTTGTGCCTTCCTTTCACCATGTGGCACACAGGATCCCTTCAGTGTGAAGATATCTAAATCAGGAAACAGACAAAAATAGTGCAGTAATGTGTATTAGAAATTATGGATTCCTGACATGGGAAAATAATGGTGAAAATGAAATACACAGTTTTGAAATATTGTTGATTGGATATGAGAGAAGGAGGGGTCAAGGGTTACTCCCATATGTCTGCCTTGGAGATTTGATAGCTACTTGTTTCGCCATGAGAATACAGGCGAATACTCAGGCTGTAGGGGAGAGACATGAGAAGCAATGAGTTCAGTTTCATAAGTTCTGAGTTAGAGGCACTAGTGAGCTGTCCTAATGTCTTACAGGTGAGAGTAAATTGAATGAAACCAACATTCTGACATGAAAATTATATTTATAAGCCACAAACGTACAGATAATATGTGAAGTTATCAGAGTATTAGAGTAGGACCCAACAAACATCCATATTTAAGAGGTAAGTGAAGGAAGAGAGAGAGAGAAAAAAGTAGTCACCATAGCCCAATGGTTCTCAATCAGTGAAAAGAGGGCAATATTGCACTCCATGGGATCTTTGTCAATGTCTGGAATCATTTTTTAAATGTTCATGACTCAAGCAAGGGGCACAGATGAAGCATGCTACTGAAATCTAAGGGAAAGAGGCCAGAAATGGGTCAAGAATGCTGCTAAACATCCTGCAGTGCACAGTACAACACCCAACAACAAAGAAGTATGTAGTCCAAAATGTCAATAGATCTAAAGCTGAGAAACTCTGACAGAGAAAAAGAAAAAATAATGAGGACCATATCACATCTGCAAGAAAAGGAAAGATACTATTTGAAAGAAACAGAGGAGAGATATAAGCAGAATTTTTCCTGAACTATATCCATTGGGGCTAATAGTTTTAATGCATTAGTTAGAGCATCAGATGGCAAGAGACAGAAGCACAAAAGGATTGTTGGAAAATGAAAAAGAGCTTTCCCAGAAGTTTGACTGTGAAAGAGCAAGGGATGGGATGTTGATGGAGAGAAAAAGTACAATCACAGGAAGGAAAAGAGCTCAAAATAAGTTTATAATATATCTGGGAGACTTATAAAAGCCAAATATTAATGGAAATAAGTTATGAGACAGAAAAAATAAAAACAGAATGGTTATTCGATAGAACAAGGAAATGCAGTCAAAAGATAGAAATATATAGATTACAGATAATGAACGGAGCACTGTGAAGTGGGGTCAAACCTACAAGGCCAGGTGTGGTGGCACATGCCTGTAATCCTAGCACTTTGAGAGGCTTAGGTAGCATGATTGTCTCAGCTCAGGAGTTCGAGACCAGCCTGGGCAACATGGCAACACCCTGTCTCTACTATAATACAAAGTTTAGCCAGACGTGGTGGGTGCTTGCCTGTAGTCCCAGCTACTCAGGAGGTTGAAGCAGGAGAATTGCTTAAGCCCGGGAGGTAGAGGTTGCAGTGAGCTGAGATTGCGCCACTGCACCCCAGCCTGGGTGACAGAGTGAGGCTCTGTCACAAAAAAGATACAAAAAACCAAACAAATCAAAACAAAACAAAGAGCAAACTTACAAGACTAGAGAAATACCATTTATATTTGAGGAAAGAATAATTATGAACTCGGCTATTGTATAGCATTGTTACAGTTAACTAAGGCAGTACTTGTCTTTGTGAATTTGTAGATGAAGTCATCTACTGAAAACACTGTGTGTGTGTGTGTATGTGTGTGCATGCATGTGCATACATGCATGTGTGTGATAAAACAGGAAATTTGATTCTAGGGGAATGGATACAATATTCATCCTAGACAATGAGGGAGGGATCTGACCAGGGGAACAAAGGAGAATTGTGCATAACTATGGTAATAAATCTGACGGAGAATAAGTGAAATTCTGAACATAGAGGCTGCTTCATATGTTTAACTTGCAACTTCTACTAAAGTCGTCTGTGCATAGTATCTTCTGTCGTTATGCATCCTCCTCCCCCTCACACTCCACTCCTCTCTTGCATTGTTTTCTGAAAGTTCATCTTTTTACCCAGCATTGGTGAATATCAGTGTTGGAAGGGAAGGACTAGAACAATGTAATAAACTATTTCTATGAATATGGAACTATGATTAATAAATCATAGTTTATCACTGAATCTCTGAAAGCAGTTGAATGTTAGTCATCCCTATAGATTTTCATTAATATTTCTGCAGAATTTCAATATAAAGCAATCATCCCATTTCATATGGACAATCCGTATTTCGAATGAGCCTAAAGATTTGAAGCTTCCGAGTGGAGTTTAACACACGTTCTCCTTATCTGAAAATACTGTTAGAAATGTTATTTGGATTATAAGCAGAGCTTTCATTTGTGGAGCCCATGGCAGTCAGTGCCATAAATATGCACATATCTTCGCCTCAGCAAGACTTTTCTAAGTACATTTCATGGTACTTTTTTATATGCATTGGATTTGATTTGTTTTAGGGCATAATATAAATTCTCTGCTGTGATACATGATAAAGAAAACAGTTTTTAAGAAATCTGTGTTGGTTATGAGGCTATATGCATCATCGAGCCTCGTGATTTATTAACTGCCTAAATAATCCCTTATCATTATTGTTTGTTTTTATACATAACCACTCATCAGGTACTCAGCAACTGTATCTGCCTTTCTCTGCAGTGTCTCAGAGTCCATGCATTTGCCCTCAGTTACTTTTGTGAATTCTTCTGGAAGATAATGATAGCATTTCAAATTCCATACCACTAGCCACATTCCACACCACAGAATATAAATGTGTATGAGGTGGTGGTTTCATTATCTTAGGGTCAGTAGAATTTCAAGAGCTTTAAAATTACCTCTATCAATGATGCAAGTGTCAGCTTAGTTTTAATAAATCTTTAGAAACAGCCACAAGTTACTTCTAGGACATCCTCCTATTTCCAGAAATACATCATTCAGCTGCCAAATCTACTATCAGTGTCTTGCTAAAGAATTTCCACTATTAAATGCAATGCTGCACTTATGGTGTATGAAACTGCTTTTTGATAACTTAAAATATTATTAACCCAAAGTTTCTCCAGACTCAATCCACATTTATTCTACTAATACAAAAACAGATAAAGAGAATATAGTACAAGCAAAACAGAAGAAAGAATATACAAATGCATCTGTCATAAACAACATATATATTTGATGGTACAATTTCAATGCCTGTTGTTAGAATCCAATTACTAAATGTGTACACAATTAAAACCCAGGCATTTGGCAAGGTGACTATTTTAGAATAAATTAGAGTTGACAAGTAGTGGATTCAGCCAACCAGTGAGTATAATGTAAAATTTCTCATAATATGTGGCCAAATTCAGATGTTTCCTTTTTAATTTCCAATAAACTTGACCATATGTTCCACTTGCAAAAAAGCTAAATTATGAGGATTTGCTTTTGCTTTTCTTTTTTTTTTTTTTGTAAACTACTACCATTCTTTAAAGTTGATGACTTTTTTTTGAAATGAACTATGTATCATTCTCAAAAGATAATGTGATATTTAAAAGACAAAATAGCTTCTTTCTGTATTAGAAAGTAAACAGCTTCTGAAAAAGTTATAAGCACAACAGGATACCCATCTCATCCCATAAATACCTATCATGTGACTGCTTTCAATTGCATAACACTTTATATAAAGCTTGTCCTAATATTCCTATTCCAAAAACAGAAACTCAGCATGGGAGTTATATTTAAAGGAAAGGTGAAGTGAAGGAAGTTTGGTTAAACTTGAGAATTTTTCTAACAGAATTATGTATATACCATAATACTACTTTTCTATTAAATATTAAAATATCTAATCTCATTAATAATTTGAATTCTGATTTTTCTTATAGCATGGGATTTAAAAATATTAATTTAGACAAAAAGAATATTAAGGAGTTTGGAAACAAAAATATCAAATTGCAAATAAATATAATAAAATACTTATTAGCTATAAAGCTGATGTTGGCAATGTGGCCCAGATGTGCACCGGCAATGAGATCATAATACTGAAACTCAGAGCTGAACCATCATATCTACCCAATCACAGGTAGTGCTAGACAACCACAGGCTTTCCTGTGTTAGTTCACACCACTATATAACTTCACCCTGAAGCAATAGACCAGAAAACATAAATCCTAGAGAAAGCTGGATTACAAAATCAAAGAAAAGAAGACACGACTGAGTTACAAACCTCCAGGAACCTGACTACAGCTCCCCAAACAGAATGAACAAAGGGATGGAGAGAGTCCAGAAGTGTAACATTAATGAATATCCCTTCAAATAGAAGGAAACATCAAGAGTGGGGAATAAGTGACCCTACTACTCCCCTAGAAGCAGTTTTAGACATTTTATTTTATAATATTTTGACTTCTGATTTGTTTAATATATTTTTGTCATCATATTTTGTGGCTTTTATTTCCAATGTCTTCTTTTGGCTTCTTCAATTATCTTTTAGTTGCATTGGTCCAGTTTTTTTTTTTTTTTTTTTTTTTTTTTTTTTTTTTTTTTTTTTTTTTGTCATTTCTCTTATTCTCTCGGATGGAAATTATAAACTTCATATTTATTATTTTAGTGGCACCTATTAATATTTAAATTTGTTTTCTAACATTGCCTAATCTGAAGATTATCTGTAGCCTCCTCTCAAACTATGTAAGGACTTTATCACGCATCTTACTAGATGCCCCTTAACATTCCTTGTGATTTAGTTTATTTTCATCTTAACTTTTAAATGCACCCCCAAATTAATATTAATCTCATTCCCATTATTAATTTTATTAAACACACTCCATAATTTCTGTTAATATGAATCAGTTGTTTATGATAAAACTTACTGTGATTTACCATCGTCTTTTACTGATTTCTGTTTTGCATACATACTCTCTTTTTTTTCCTTCCACTTTCTATTCCTTTTTTATTTTATTTCTATTCAGCTGAAGGACGTAGCATGTTTGACACTGAGGTTCTGGGAACTATAAAACGTATACATTATTATTATTCTAAATATAATATTTATTTCATCCTTATAATTTGGTTACATATGATTTTTTTAAGAACCTTTTCAGCAAGCTTAAGGCACTTTTCAAGCTTCTTCTGTTAACTGTAGTGGCTAAGGCTATGTCTCCTAGTAATTCATTCTTTGTTGATACTCATGCTTTTCTCTATTACTTTTAGGATTTTTCTCTTATCCTTTATGTATTTTTTTCATTGTGATTTGACCAGTTATGAATTTACACATATCATTATTACTAGCACAAGGTGGAACTATTTGATCTCTTAGCTCATACCTTATCTCTGGAAATTTATCAGCATTAATTATTGTAATATTATCTCTCATCCAATCTTTCTCTGTACTTCTTGTGGATCACATGCTACTAGAATATTGGAGCTTAATATTTCATCTTAAATGGACAGCTCTTAAATGTTCTTTCATATTGTGCTTTTCTAAAACAAAATCTGACTGTGATATATTTTGGTGTTTCTCCTTTTTTTTTTTCTCTTCTAGTTTACAGTTCCCTCTATAATAGTGCCTAGTGAAATATTTAACTAATCATTTGGGGATTTTTCCATTGTGATTAAAATTTTAATCTTTATGATGTTAAAATTTTTATCTTGTTCTCTTAGCTCTCTTTTTAAGTTCATAAGTTAGTAATCTTGTTTATGAGATTTGTTCTATCATTTTTTCTGGGAATATTTAAACACATCAGGTCCTGTTGAAGATGGGAATCCTGTACGTTGTTTTCTGTGTAGGGTATCTCTCATGGCATTGGTCTTCCTCGTATATTTTATAATTCTTGCCCATGGCATTATTTCACAGGAATTTTCCCCAGTTATTGTTCAAATTACCTGCGAGTTAGTCCTTCTGTCCTGAATTGGGACTTATACTATAGTGTAATGTGCTGTTTTGAAGTCTAAGATTTACAAACTTGGAAATCAGCATGTTAATGTAAATGTGGGCTTTCAGCATGGTTAGATATCAAATGTTTAGTCCTAGCACCACATACAACTGACCTTATTTTTAAAAAATATAGATATAATTTTTAATCTTGCTTGTTCCCTCAGTAAGATGATTAATTTCTTATCTGAATGTAAGCAATAAATCAAGTTTAATCTAAATAAATATTTTAATTACTATATATATTATTCCAGGAGAATATACATCTTATATATGTATATAAATATATATACATATATATATAATAGATATAGTATCCAGATGTGGATTAAAAAAACAATGAAGGGGCACCTTTCCTACAAGTTTAAAAACTACATAATTGAGGCAATATGGGATGGTCATGGTAATGCACAGATAAGTAAACTCCTACAATATGTAGAATCTAGAAACTTAATTGTGTATAATGAGAATTTAATATATGGTGAGTGTCACATTTTGAATTTGAGGGAAAGTATGGGTGGGTAATTTAATTAATGTTATTGATACACTTGCTTATCTCTGGGGGTAAAGAAATAAATGTTTATACCTCACAATATCTCACATTACATCTTAAAGTGTTCCAAACAGCAAAACTTTCTTAAAAATCTACTGTTCCGTGGTATACCTGGACAATGAAATATTATTCAGTGATAAAAAGAAATGAACTAGGAAGCCATGAAAAGACAAGAAGGAGCATTAAATGCACATTGCTAAGTGAAAGAAGTCAATCTAAAAAGTCTACATACTGTTTGATTTCAATTATATAACATTGTAGGAAGGGCAAAACTGCGAAGACCGTAAAAAGATAAATGGTTGCCAGAGATTGCAGGTGTGATAAGGGGAGGGGCAGGAAAGTGGGTGGAGTACAGAAGGCTTGTAAGGCAATACTATGTGCAATACTATAATGGTGGATAATTGTCATTATAAATTTGTCTGCACCCATAGAGTGTACAATACCAAGAGTGAAGTCTAATGTAAATGATGAACTTTGGGTGATGATGATGTGTCAATGTAGCTTCAACAATTGTAACAAATGAGCTATTCTGCTGGGGGGTTGTTGATAATGGGAGACACTATGCAAATGTGGAGGAACGAAGTATCTGGGAACTCTATACTTTCTGCTCATTTTTTTCTGCAACTTAAAATGGTTCTTAAAACTTCTTTTAAAAAATATAACTACTATTTCAAAAATCTGTATAACTAGTTGAAGAAAACGCAAGAGCGAGTGAACTTGTGGCAAAAGATGCTGGTGCCCTGCCCAGAGGGGGATGACTTCTTGTACTGCCTGCTGCTAATGGCTCACACCTGCAACTTACTCTAAAGAATTACCCTCCTCTGTGGAATGGTTTCAGATGACCAGAAAATTCCTTGGATTTATGCCCCTTCCCCTGCTCAGGGGCCAGAAACCAAACACTGATGTTGGAGTACAAAGGCTCTACTCCCCTATCTCAAAACAGGAAAGATTTTTGGTGTAATTTACATTTCAGAGCTCTATACAGGACCAAGTAAGCATCATCTGAAACCACTTCTTGCTCAGCTTCTCCCCTGTCCCTACCCTGCTTCTGTCATCTGCTTAGAAGTTTCCTTCAGAGAGATCTTAATAAATCACTTGCACTAGAAACTCTCTTTTGAACTCTGCCTCTAGATCAGAACTAAAAGAGCAAATTTATAATAGTTGAATGAAAGGGCTTTCAAAAAAACTCCAAAGACGTAAATACGATTATCACTTAGTTGAACAGAAAATAATTAATTGGTATGAGAAAAGACAATAAATGAACCAGAGTAGTATATGCTGAAAAAATTTGCAATATATTTTACAGATACATTATTAATATATAATGTTTACAAAGTTGGAAGAAATGAGACTCTCCTGCAGTTTTGTAGTAATGTTAATTAGCAAGATTTTTGAAACAATTAGGAAAGCTATTAATGTATAAAAGAAAATCTATTAAATAAAAGCTAGACCTATAGGAATATAGGAATTTCATACACACAAATATTTTTGTGAATGCACAATTATGTATTCAAAGTAGAGATACATACTCTATCTCTGTTTGTAATAGAAAATTAAATATAAAGAAATAAAAATAAAATATATAAATATATATAAATAAAATTCAAGCAATTCTCCTGTCTCAACCTCCTGAGTAGCTGGGACTACAGGTGCATGCCATCACGCCCAGCTAATTTTTGTATTTTTGTTAGAGACGAGGTTTCGCCACATTGGTCAGGGTGATCTAGAACTCCTGACCTCAGGTGATCCACCCACCTGGACCTCCCAAAGTGCTGGGATTACAGGCGTGAGCCACAGCACCCGGCCTACATTATGCATTTTAAATATCTAAAAGGATATACACTAAGCTGCTAGCAATGGTTATCTCTGTGGGCATGGATTTAAGAGTGTAAACTTTTATTTTAATTATTTTAAGAAAAATTTTCTACATTAATTCATGTGCTTGAAGTTTGAGAAATAATTAAAACATACTTAAGTTTTTGACTATCACTACAGTGTTTTTTCTAATACACTATGAGTCACATACTGTTTTGATAGAGTATAAGCATTTATATAAATTATAAAGGCCATAGAATATGTATTATATATTTATATATTTTATGTAATCTCCATACAAATACAGAATAAAGAACATATATATCATTACTACATTTTTTTCTTTTTTGAGACAGAGTCTCTCTCTTGACGCCCAGGCTGGGGTGCAGTGGGGTGATCTTGGCTCACTGCAACCTCCGCCTCCTGGGTTCGAGCAATTGTTGCTTCAGCCTCCCAAGTAAGTGGGATTACAGACACCTGCCACCACCCCTGGCTAATTTTTGTACTTTTAGTAGAGACAAGATTTCTCCATGTTGGCCAGGCTGCTCTCAAACTCCTGAACTCAGGTGATCTGCCTGCCTCGGCCTCTAGAAGTGCTGGGATAACAGGCGTGAGCCACCGCGCCCGGCCTCATTACTAAATTTATAACATGTCCTTATTATAATATGATAAAATATATTCATTATTGTAGTTATTTATTGGTCTCCAAAACAAGATTTTCTATAATTTTGACAATTCATATCTATTAGATTTATATTCCCTTTCTATAACCAAACCTTATCATTTTATCTTATATTAAAACAAATGAACTATCGATGTTTGCTGCTAGTGTACATGGACAAAAGTTGTCAATATGGTGGAGTTGAATATTGTCGACACTCATGTATTCACAGAATCCCATAAGTGTAATGATTGCATCACTCTATTTCCAAAGGTAAAAATGCCCAGTTGAGAGCATTCCATGACTTAAAGACGTCAAATAAGAAAAATAGTTCCATTCAAAAAGACATAACTATAAAAGCATCTAGACCACCAAAGAATGTCTAAATGGTCAAGTTAAATGTGACACAATTAAGAATAATTATTTTTTCTCTGCAGCTGAGAGGAAAAGGGTTTCAAATATGTCATCTAACATTATTTTACAATGTAAAAGGTATATTCTTTTTAGCTCCTGGCTATGTGGTTAATGTGTGTTTTTATAAGAAAAACACTTATATTTTTGCCTGTGTTCTAATTTTACAATGTATTTTTTCCTTTTATGCTAAAACAGTTTAGACAAGATTACATTTGTTAAACAATCAGTACTTCCTTTTGTCCTTTCAGTAAACATAGATAATTTAAAACTTCCATAGTCAGAATAAATTGGCCTGGTTGCCATTTGACTCATTGTCCGGGAAAATGAGCAGTCTCTGCTTCTGAGTTTTAGCAGCTGTAGCTACAGCATAGTCAGGCTTCCAGTATATTTATGCTTGCTGAAAGATTCCATATGGATAAAAAAGAACAAGGAGAGCCTTGTTAGACCACCTGGTAAAGACCTCTTATGATCTTTCCTGGGATGTGGTGTCCCCAATTAATCTGTTGATTTGCTTCTTGGCATTGAGGAATTGGAGATCTCAGTCTAAGCCCCTCGGCTCTGTTTTGAAAATCTAATCACTTTCTTGATGTGGGTTCTTAGGCACTGAAAGTCGCTTTTCTGGGCTGGCTGAACCTGATGTATATCCTGGCCGTTCCCCATTCTACCATTGTTGGGTTTTCCTAATTTGTATCTTCATATTGTATAAGAAGGAAATCAAACTGTTATTTGGAAGCCTTTATACATAAATATAAATGTATTTGTTATCTGGATTTAGGCCAACCATACTATCCACTGGTTATTTTGAATGTGGAAATTAGTCACACAGCATGCCAGAATTGTCTGTAAAATAGTCTGTCCTTTTCCAAATATAAGTAGGTTTGTACTGCTGTAATCTTCATTTGTATAGATTTTCCATAGCAGGTTACTTTAAGCATATGCGTTCTGGGCTGTATGTGACAAGTATAGTCCAAGATCTAAACCAATTGTGTTATGGAAATTTGAAATGGTATACACAAAATGTTACACCTAGCACAGTTTTTGCATCTTCATAGATCGTGTCCATCAACCTAACTGCTGTAGAAACAGTAGCTTGATTATACCTGTATGTCAGCAGCAACAGAGTAAACTCCTGCTCTCCTATTGAGCGGGAAAAGAGTTTATATATCTGTTTGAGGGATTTTAAGGCAGTTTTCATTCCAAATTGGCACTTGAGTTTAAAGGTTTTAGGATTTCAAAGATATTACTGTAAGGGTAAGTTTATGGGTTGGGCGTGGGGCACTTCCCTGAGTGAATTATCATTGATTGCCTAACCTTGCGATATGACTGGTGGAGCCTGGCTGGAGTGCTGTAATTCTCATGCTCAACAGGAGGCTTGGTGTTATCCAAATCCCAATGGTACTCAACTGAATTGATGAAATGACCGGGAAGGCCTAATTAAAGCTGTTCAGCTCAAATGTATTGATGTATTACATCTATTACGGCTTGGTTCAATAGGTCCACCCTGTGGATGCTGCCACAGCCTGTAAAGTAAACTAAACAGATTGAATAAATAATGCTGCAAGAAAGGGAGACAGCAACAGAATCCAAAGAACTGTGAAAAATGCAACAGGATTATCTGTGAACTTAAAAAAAAATCATGTTATTCACCATAAATTATTTTCATTTGTATTATTTTTACATGTTGAAAAAATAAAATGCTAGGATTTATAAGCATCTTTTAATCTGTTACAGGAACTGATCAATTCTCCTTTAGTAAATATTGCAGGACAATGTGCATAAAATCATTGTGATTTTGCTTGAATCTTCACAACTCATTGTTAGAACCTAGCTTTTTCTTCGCCTTCTGATGGAGTTCTTTTGTGCAACTTTTTAAAACATAGAATCCACTATATTCTTTTACCTTTCCTACACCAAGAGGCTTAACTCTTTTTTTTTTCACCTTTGCTGAATTTGAATTGTGTCAAATGTCCATAATGTATATACTGTCTTGAGCAATAACCCTGATTATGTTTGTAGAGATTTTGTTTTATTCTAACATAGGGATTCTTCCATATCTTACCTATTCCCATGTAACATTTAGCATCATTTACATCATTCTGTTTGCACTGGGAAAGACAATAGTATACTGTGGCAGTAACAACTTGATGCTGAAACAAAGGGAGGATGACATTGTTAAAAATACAGAGCCTAAAAATTATTAAAGTTGTTTTTCCTTCATTCAGTTAAATATTAAAATATTATAGGAGATGATGTCTTCTCAATGTCTTTTCTGCAGCTGAACTCACAATGAACTTCAGCTACATTTTTCTTGACATCTCTGCTTACATACTTAAGGCGTCTCAAACTTAAGGTTTAAAAGTTAACTCCTAACTTTCCCCCTACTCTGGCTCCAAATTTACTGCTTCTTCAGTTTTCCAATCTCAGCAAATGACATATGCAAGGTGATGAAGGTTTGCCATTTGTTTTTTCCTGAGAATTTGTTAGTTTTGGTTCCTACATTGAGGTCTTGATACATTTGAGTTATTTTCCTTTATATGGTATGAAGTAAGGTATAACTTTATTCTTTTGCATGTGAAAATTCATTAGGCCCAGCACCATTTGTTAAGGACACTAGTTCCACCTTGTTGAATGGTGTTGGCACTCTTGTAAAAAACCGTTTGAACATAATTGTAAGGCTTATTTCTGGATTCTCCATCCTATTCCATTATGTATATGTCTGTCTTTATACTAGTACCAACACAACATTCGTTATTGTAGCTTTGAAGTAAATATTGAAATGAGGAAGTGTGAGTCTTCCAACCTTATTTTTTATTTTCAAGATTGTTTTAGCTATTCAAAGTCCCTTGTAATTCCATATGATTTTAGGATTAACTTTTCCATTTTTTCAAAAAAGACTAGAGATTGCATTGCAATCTCTAGTGGGATTAATATTGCTAAGTTGAGAAGTAATGCCACCTTAGCAATATTAATTTTTCTAATTCATAAACATGAAATGTCTTTCTGTTTATTTTATATATTTATGTCAGCTATGTTTTATAATTTTTAGTTTAGAAGTCTTGCAAATCCTTGGTTAAATTTCTTCCTACTTTTTTGATGCTATTATAAGTGAAATTGTTTGCTCATGTTATTTTCCTATTTTTCATTGCTAGTGTATAGAAATGCAGCCGATTTTTGTATCTTGATATTATATACTGCAAGTTTGAATTTGTTTATTAGCACTAATAGCTTTTTATGAATTCTTTAGGATTTTCTACATAAAAGATCATATTATCTGCAGATTAATATAATTTCTTTTTTTATGATTTGGGTGGTATATACACTCTCTCTATCTGAATGGCTCTGGCTGGAACTTCTAGTAAAATGCTGAATAGAAGTGGTTAAAGTGTGTATCCTTGTGTTGTTTCTGATCTAAGCACAAAAACTCTTAACCTTTCATCACTGGGTATAATATTAGCTGTGGGTTTTCAATAAATGCTCTTGGTCAGGTTGAGGATGTTCCCTTCTATCTTTTTGTTGAATGTTTTATGATAACAAAATACAAAGTTAGATTTTGTTAGCTATTGTACATCAATTGAGACGATAACATTTTTCTTCCATTCTATTAATGTGGTGTATTTTATTTATTGATTTTTGTATGTTTAACCACCCTGGTTTCCTAGGATCAATTCTGCTTGGTCATGTATATGATCTCTTTAATATGCTGCTAGATTCAGTTTGTGAGTACTATGTTGAGTATTTTAGCATGTATATCAATCATTGATACTGATCTCCAGTTTTCTTTTCTTGTGAAGTTTTTGTCTGACTTTGGTATAAAGTCAGACCTCAGAATGATTTAGGAAGTGTTATCTCATCTTCTAGTATTTATATGAGTTTAAAGAGAAATTACATTAATTTATCTTTAAATTTTAGGTAAAATTTAGTAATAAAACTATCTAGCTTTGTGTTTTCCTTTGTTGGGAAATTTTTGTTTACCGATTTAATCACTTTACTTCTTAAACATGCATTCAGATTTCTGTTTCTTTTTCACTCTTTATTCGTAGTATGTGTGTTCCCACTAATCTGTCCATTTTAGCTAGGTTGTCACATTTGTTGGCATATAATTGTGTATATTTATATCATAAAATTATCAATGTTAGTGCTCCCACTGTTATTTCTGATTTTAGGTATTTGAGTCTGCTCTCTTTTTTCTTAACTAATCTAGCTAAAGTTTCGTCAATTTTGTTGGTCTTTTGAAGAACTAAGTCATTTTTATGTATCTTTTCTATGATTTTTCTATTGTATGTTTTGTTTATCTATGCTCTAACCCTTTTTTCTAAAAATATCTCCTTTTTTCTGCCACCTTGGATTTGGTTTTCTCTTTTCTTTTCTAGTTCCTTAGAAGACAAAGTTAGGTTTCTGATTTGTGATCATTTTTCTATTTTAATATAAGGATTTTAATGCCGTAAATTTTCATTTTAGCACTGCTTTAATAGCATCTCATAAATTTTGGTGTGTTGTGCTTTGGTATTTATTTCACCTCAAGGTAATTTCTAATTTCCCTTATAATTTTTTGACCCAATGACTATTTTAAAATGTTATGTTAATTTGCATGTATTTGTAAATATTCCACTTTTCCTTCTGCTGTTGATTTTTATTTTTTCTGATTTTTTCCTCTTCTTCCTAAACCTGTTGCTAAATCCTGTAATTTTTTTTTCATTTCAGTTATTGTAATTTGCAGCCCAGAATTTCTGTTCAATTCTTTGAAAATTATTATCTCTTTACTGATATCTTCTATTTGCTGAGACATCATTTGCCTGCTTCCTTTTAGTTCTTTATTAATGATTTTCTTTAGCTCTTTGAGTGTATTTAAGACAGTTGATTAAATATCCTTAAATATTTGGTTGGTGCAAAGTAATTGCGGTTTCTGCCATTAAAAGTAATTGCAAAAACCACAATTATGTTTGCACCAATCTAATTAATAGTAAACCTAATGTATTTTCTTCCCCAGGGAATGTTTCTGTTAATTTCTTTTTTTCCGAAGAATGGTCCACATTCTTTTCTTTGTATCTTTATAGTTTTTTGTTGAAACCTGGGCATTTTAAATACTGCATTGTGGCAACTCTGAAAATCAAATTATTTCTCCTCCTTAGGGTTTGATTTTGTGGCTTACAGTCAGTTGTGGTTTCTCATTTGTTTAAGAACTTTTCTAAATTATTTTTTGGGGAGTTTATTGTCTGTTTTATGTAGTATCTCTGAAGTCTCAATCTTTTTAGCTTGCAATCAGCTAGTCATTTGGCAGAGATGTCCTTAAATTCCTGGAACAACAACAATAGCCAAATATTAATAATAATAATACTCTCCTGGTTTTTGCATATTGCTCTGTGTTGGGACACTACAATGCTTAGTTACCACATTTACAACTCTGCCTTAGCATTCATTTCTTGTCTGTGCTCAGCCTACCAGTCAGCTGGACTTGATACCTCAGGACTTCTCTGGTCTTTTTTGAGCATGACTCCTTACTTGGTCGTGTCTTGCTCTCTAGATTCCCTTTCATAGGCAGAACATTTTCAAAGCCCTTTTACCCCAAAGTAATTATCTCCTCAGTTTTGTTTTTTTTTTTTCCATAGACTTTCAGCACATACATTGTTTGGCCCCATCTGTAATCTTTTGCCTCTTTGGGCAGTGGCTTCTTCATTTACCTTTTAATGTTTATGAGGAATGCCTTACACTTAGCTACTTTTTCACCCTAAAATAGTTCCAAGTTAGAACTAAAGACAAATGCATTGTATCAGTTCCTTGGGGACTTCCCATACCGGTCCAAACTGGGCTCTAGAGGGACCAGAACATACCGTTTTCCCTCGTAGTTCCCCACAGTATGTTCTGGTCACTGTGGAACCCAGTAATCCATTTGGGAACACAGACTGCTGTTTTCAAGAACACAGTCATCATGAGGGTGGAGATGAATGAGGAAAACCTATGTTAAAATGTCACAAAGTTTTCTTTCCATATTTAAGCTGCTTTTTCTTGATCCAGCATTTGCTTGGTTTCTGTAAAATATCAACTGTCTTCCAGAGTTCTAAAAGAGCTAATTCTAAACATTTTTGCCCTTCTTTTCGATGTTTTTATGCAGGCTCAGGCCTTTAGAATTTCCTATTCTGCTATTTTCACGGTCATCTTATTGGTGACTTCTTAATAACAAATCTAGTCTTCTAATCACACCAGAAATCTGAAAAATGTTTCATTTATTGTCCACATTTATCCTTCAGCCCCCTAGCTACCACGATATTGAAATATGTGCATATATGAATTAAAACAAAGGCATTTCCATTACTGCAAATCAATGTACTGTAAATTACTCTCTAATTTCATTTTATACTCATTTCCTGGACAATTACATCATTATCATTTATTTCTCTACAGCATCTGTTTATATCACCCTAATAATTTTAGGCTCTGCCTTGAGAATTTCTTACTCTGTGTCTTTCTGCCTTTTTTCATTGCTCCTCCTTTACTTCTTCTTTTTTCCATTTCCCCTTTCTTTTCCCACAAGTAGTTATCAAACTTCTCATGAATATCAAATATTATACCATACTTTAAGGATTCAGAGATAAAATCAGCCTCCTCACTGAGTAGCTGACAACCTAATGAGAGATCTACCAAACACATAATTGTAACACTGCTTAGTAATAGTATAACAGCAGTGAGTACTGAGTTACATAAGAACTCTTAAGAAGAAATATAACTCAAGCCAAGAAAGTAAGGAACACCTTAAGGAGGAGCTACTTAAGCAGCAAAATCTATAAGGATCAAAGGAATTGGTCAGAAGAAATAGAGTCATAGGGAATAGCATACACAGAGGATGCTATTGTCATCAAGAGATCTTTTCACAAAGTGATACAATATAGGGAGAGGCAATAGCTAAGGCAGGAATGGGTGATGAAGCACCATGGTTTCCAACTCAATTGGCTGAAACCCCATAGTTTTCTGTGGCTTTATCCAAGCCATCAAGGCAAATGAAATTGCTTTACATATGGATGTTCATAGTATATTATGAATACCTCCATGTAACTTTGTTTAAGTACCTATGTATATATCTATTTCTTCCTCTTAAGACAGAGGAATCCAGGAAGAATCACCATTTTATTTGATACTAGATACCATTTATCAGAAAATTCTCTAGAGAGAATGATTAGTAAAGATTTGTTAAATTGAATACAATCCATATATCTTGACATCTGACCTCTCCCATGAGATTTAAGCTGCATCCAGCTATTTATCAATTGGTTTGCTGATGAGACAAACTCAACATGTCAAAATCCAACCTTATTATTTTCCCAATCCTAAACAGATGACATCCCCTAACCTTTTCAATTATGTGTCCTGTCACTACTACTCTCTCAGTCACTCAACCTTTAAATCACAGAGTAATTTGACTTCTTCAAAATGCTCCATATCTATTCAAAATTTAGTTTTGATTCAAATTCTAGAATGAATCTTTAATTTCCCCAGATTTTGTTCATTTCCCCACTGATTGTCAAGGTAAAACATTCATTTTCAATCCCAAGGCATTTCATTTTATTGCTTATCGAAAAAATCTAATAACCTTAAACCTTTAGAGTGGTTAACAAGAAAAAAAAAAGAAGAGGATCATTTCAAAAATCTTTATAAAAATTTTAATGTGCAGCTATTGTAGTAGAATTTCAAGTTAAAATGAAAAGTTAAAATTTCATGTGAATAAACAAAGCAGATAATAAAGAATTTACAGGACATACCTGGGAAAAATAGAAGGCAGAATTTGATGGGTTTAGTTTTTATTTCTTTTTTTCTGCAAACACTATGGTAACATTATTTATTTTTAATTTGTAATATAAAATGTGTTTTGAATATTATTATGACTTAAAGCAGAAAATCAGAGTGTGTATTTATTCTATTAGGAATGGATTTGAGGCAGAAAGATACTAGAAATTTAAATTTTTAAATTTTTTTGAACTCATAATTCCCTCCCCTCCCTACACCCACAAACACACACACACACATACACACACACACACACAGAAACAATGTTAGAAAAGAACATTGGGTTTCCTAATTAGTCCACAAACAATGTTATTTATATAACGATATGCCTAGACAATGAAAGTATGCCTACTGGCTTTTAGAATACTTCATTTGAAGCAATTACAATGTTTACAAAACACTTTTTTCTTAAATCTTACTATTAAATAATTTACTTTACTGATCTCATTTTTATTTTTTGCCCCCAGTGGGATAGGGATTGACTGTCTGGGATTCAAAACAAAATATATCCTAAATAAGGCCAACAAAGGAACAAAATTTGTTTTATAATGTAGAACAAATTTTCTAAGGACAATGTAATCTCTAATTGTGTTTGTTTACTAAAAGCTAAATTTGTTTTCTATCAGTTTTCCTTTAACATAGAAAGAAAAATATTCATTCACAGTTTTGAGTTTCTTATTTTCTACTGCTTGGTATCTTGTATTCCACCTATGTACTTTGAAACAAACATAAGTCAATAAAAACATTTACTTATTTATATAGATAATATAAATCTTTAATTTAAAATAGTCAACAGTTGAATTTTGTAATAGTTAAGGTGAAAAATTGTTTCCAAGATACTTGCTTATAACTCTTCTGGCTCTTTCTAATGCAAAATCCTTTATTCCTCTTTCTCTTTATTTTTCAAAAACATTTAGAATAAGAAATCTTAGCATGGAAATACTTAGGAAGTTGCTCAAATGTTTGCTTTGGGAATGCAAGTGTGTAAAGCCAACACACAAATTGATCACAATATAGATTTTCACAGTCACTTAAGGCTCATTTCAATAGAGTATCTTGTTGAAACACTGATTGAAAATAGAAAAATAACTAGGCCTACACTATTTGCATGACATAATTCTGGGCTCCTGATCAAGTACAGAGTGGTTACAATCAACTGGTAAGTTTATATAGGAAAAGATTACTGAATTTCTATTGTTATTTGAAGCTTTTTTCCAGATAATACTGATAACTGATTTTTTATATTTAAATGGGAAAAATAGTACAGGGAGTGTTTATATGTCATATTTTGTTTTTTAATATTACATTCTACATTAAGTGGTGTGTGTTTTTAAGTTTCTAATGGAGTATATATGTTTCTAGCTTGTGGCATTCACTGCTCTGCTACATAAATATTTTTGGCATATTCAAGTAATATATTTGCCACCACAACTACAATATACAAGAGATTGGCAATCATGATTTGTTACACCTTTGAGCTATCAGCTACCTTAGTCATAAACACTATTTAGTTTTATTCAAACACTATTGTATGTCACTTCAGCCATACAATGGCTCTCCAATTTTCCCATGTGTAATCCTCTCTCTTTTACCTGACTTTTCCACCCACTCCAGTTTTCTCTCTTCTGGTAATGTATTATTGATTGACTAAAAATAGTTTCTACTTTGCATATATAGTCAATTCACCAGTGAAAGTCTTTTTCAAATTTCTTCCAAAAATAACCCATAACAAGTGTGGTTGAAAACAGGTTATTTACTTATTTACTTATTTTGGAATCCTGTATGGTAAACTGGCATTGGGGAAAGCCCAAACTAGTCAACACTGACCAAAGAGTTAGAAGGGTTTAGGCAATAGGTCAGCTATGTGATTTTCAGTGAAGCAACATTCCTTAGCCAGATTTTCCAGATCAATAAAATGAGAAAATGGAACTAAACAACTGAGGCTTTTTTTCTGAATCTAACTTGTTATGATTCTCAGTTAAAAGGCAGGTTCAAGAACATAGAGTTACTAAAATGAAATGAGCCTATGAATCAATACAATCTCATCAAATAGATTTTCTAAGTGAAAAAATTCTAGCATAACTGTATCATTTTATTCTTTTAATATTTCCTGCTTAAAGATATACTAATAAGCAGTATGGCAGGGGATAATAGCATGTGAAGTAAGACAAACCTGGATTCAAATATCAGTGACTAAGAGCTTTGTTAACTTGGTCAAATTACTTAAGATTTTTGAAACTCAGTTTTCTCATCAGTAGGATGGAGAAAAATACATGAACCTCACATAATTGCTTGGCAGAATGCATATAAAACACTATTTGGGGATATAATAAAAGATAATGTAAGATAATATTCAATGATATTATTATCATTGTTCTTTGTGAATCTAGTATACAATAAGCAGTCAGTCAATATTTAGTGTATGAGTAAATAGATTTGAGAAAGATACATGTGAACAATTTCACCTTCTTCCAGCATTTGATACAACTGACAGATTCATAAGTACTGGAATTCAAGAGAAAGAGTTTACAGATATCTAGATGGTTACTGCCATAAAATTAAATAAATCCACTCTTAATAATTAAGTATCTACTATTGCCAGCATATGATATTTTTTGGTGCGATGTTTCATTTAATGAATAATTCTTGAATACCTTGTAAGTATTAATTCCTGGAAATAGAGCAGTGACACCAAGCTCTGCTCCTGTTATCTTTGTATTTTAATGGAGGAAGATAAACAATGAACACAAAAATGAATCAATATGTAATATTCCAGTGAGATGGAGATTTGTGCTATGAAGGAAAATAAAGCAGGGTAGAGGGACAGAAAGGGGCAAGAGGAGGGGAATGCTATTTTATTGAAGTTTTTCAAGCATGTTTCTCTGATATAATGACATGTGAGAGGGGATTCAAGGGAAATGAGAGAACAGCCATGTTGATAACTGAGTGAGGGTATTTGAAGCAGAGCAGAGGGCAAAGACCCTGAGACAGAAGAGTACCTAGGTTGTGCAAAAAGAAAGGGTGCAGAGAGAAAGGGGAGTCGTAATATTGAAAGAAAAGGTCAATGTGTGGTGGAACATGCTGATAACCTAGGATTTTTCTCTATCTGAGATATGGCACTGGAAATACAATTTTGGAAATTATCAGCATATATATAATGCTTTGGGAGTGGATGAACATGGAGAAGAGAAGTGTGAATTGCATTGGCTTGGCAAATATACTGTGGTTCTATGGTTACTACAAGTTATAGCATTTCATGATTTATAATAATTTCAGTATTACTTTTCTCATTTAATATTAGTAACAGCAAAGCAAATCATGCTAATATTCTCAGTCATGCTTTACAGATGAGAGAAACAACACAGATGGGTGGAATGATCACTCCAAAGTTAAACTGCTTTTAAGTGAAGAGCAGTGATGTAAACCCAGAATCCCTGCTTTCCGCTCCACTCCTCTCTTACTCTAGAGCAGGATTATTCTAATAGGCTTTCAAAGTCTCTATTCTGAATCTTTTTTTGACCCACTTGCTTTGGAAGACAGCTGCAACTCCTCTAGCAATAGTCTTAGTTTTCTTTCTGGTGTCCTGAGAGGAAGTGAAACCAAGAAGAACATGAGTAGAAATAGCTATCATTTGTAGAAAGTCAATGACAAAAACGTACCTGCACTATATGATTAATAGAATGTGTGAAATTGTATTGCAATTCAATAATACAAATCTTCATATTAGGAAGCCCACATCTCATCTCAGATGAATCTTTTTTTAGTTATTACCTGGATTATCTTGAGCAGTTAATTCATTTAACTTCTTTAGGAATTAGTTTACTCCTTACTAAAAGGATCATAGTATCACAGTTGTTTCCAGTGTGGAGATGATCTAAGGGAAAGTATTTTACAGACTATTGTATGTTAAACAATTATTAATAAGCAAAGCCTGTACAAATATAGAACTATAGTCTTTAACGTACAATAAAATAATGGGCTGTGTACATTGTATCTTAGACGTAGTAAGTAGGTTTCACTTAGAAAGGCAAATGTGTATCTTGTGTCTTACGTTACTATCTCAAATTTTTCAGTGTAGCCTCTAATAACATAGTTCAAGCACACTCAGTTTGCAATTTCAATTGTGCTATTGGTGTTTAACATACTAAAAATCATGTTTTTGTCTTTGACCCTTCTAAGTAGTTGTCTAAAATACATATATTATTTTGACACAGTGGCAAGTGAAAAAGATTTTTTCTGAAAGTGTTGTTATAGAACATAGTATGATATGTAATCAGTACAACAGGGAAGTATAACAAAATAATAAAATTAAAAGAAATCCAAGTGATTTTTAACTAATAAGTTCAAATCATTACCAAATAACTAGATGTTTTAGTCAGAGTTCTCCAGAGAGGCAGGACTGGTAGGATAGAGAGGGATGAGGAAGGATTTATTAACGGGATTATCTTAGGTGATTATAAATACTGGGAAGTCCCACAAAAGACTGTCTGCAGGCTAGAGAACTAGGGAAGCCTGTAGCATGACTTGGTCTAAGTTCAAACACCTCAGAATGAAGGAAGTCAATCTTGTACCTCTCAGATCAAGGCTAATGGCCCAAGAATCTGGTAAGCTGCCGAGTCCTAAATCCAAGACCAGAGAACCTGAGGTTCTGACATTCAAGGTCAGGAGAAGAAGGATGTCTGAGTCCTAAAATATAGAGTAAGAATTTGCCCTTCCTCTGCCTTTTTGTCCCATTTGGGCCCCCAGATGATTGGATGGTGCTCACTCACACTGAGGGGCAGTCTTCCCCATTCAGCCGTGATTCAGATGCCAGTCTCCTCTGAAAACACTCTCACTTATAAGCCTGGGCAGCCCAGTCATTCTAAGCAAATGCCAAACCACCTGGGTTTCCCTTTCAACAGAAATAAGATGGTCTCAGAGTCTATGAAAGCACTGAAAATAATTATTGCTTTAAAGTGTATCTATTAAAGTTGTTTATTTACAGCTATTAGCCCCCTAGATAAAGGAAAAAAAAAGAATTGCACATGTATTTCATCATAAGAATGTGTGCTAAGAAGTCATATTTTTACATCAGATTAGTTAATTTCCAAACAGTAGGAATTGCCCACGCTAAATAAAATTCATGGGAGCCTATTGATTTGTACTGAACTCCCACGCTAAGCCCCAACTGACTAACCCAAAATGAAATCACTCCTGTTAAGGGTTCACATCACTAAAGTGAAACCTGCACTGTTTACTTGTAATATCTCACCTTCTGAGAAATCTGGAAAGAAATGATTGCCTAATCCCCAAACAAGCCAGTGAAAAACAAAACAAACAAACAAAACAAAGCAAAAAAAAAAAAAAAAAAACAGGAAACTTATAGCAATCAATGAAAAGGGCCCAGTCAACCTGAGTCAGTGATATAAGGATGTCCCCTCTGCTTTAACCCATATAAGGAAAGTAACTTGAAGTAACCTTATGTTAACCAATCTTCTTTTTGCACTATGTTGTTTCCTTGTTACTGTTCAATTTTCCTTAATTAAAAACAACTGTTCAGCCACACTCATGGAGCATCTGTTTTGTAGACTGGATGCTGCCTGATTCATGAACAGCTAATAAAAGCCAATTTGATCTTTAAAAATTTGTTGAAATTTTGTTTATTGACACTCAAAATGAAATTAATTAAGGTAAGTGTTCAAATATTTATTTCTAGATTTTTATTAAGCATGTACAGAGTAAGGTCCAGAAATCTGCATTTTCAGAAGGACTCTAAGTGATTTATTTTTTAACACTTTGAAAACGTTTTAATTATATAATAAAATTATGCTTAAATGTTTTGTGGGAACATGAAGTAATATCACAAAAATTAAGCAAGAATAAATTAATATACTGTCAGAAATAAAGTTCAAATAAAATAATACTTTATGACAAATATTTTTCATAAATATTTTTGGTAAATCTTTACCAATACATACCAAATCATATAATTGGTAAATCTTGAATAATCATTCCAGATAAGTTTGAAATTTGCTTATTTTTATGTTAGGGATTTTCCATTTCTTTTTCTGAATTCTATCTTCACGCTACCTATGACAATGCTTATAAAGAAAATAGATTGAAAACTTGAAAACAATCTATTTTGGTTTAATACAAATAAACATTTAAAAATACTTATGAGTGCCTATCAGTGCCAGTCCCTGATAGGTGCTGAAAATATAACAATTATCTAAACTGGCTCTGCCCTCATGAAGATTGTATGGATTAATGACTCTCAAGTTTTAATTTGCAATCAAAACATGCGAGGATCCTGATGAAGGGTGGATGCTGATTCAGTAGCTTTAGGGTGGAGCTTGAGATTTTATGTTTTTAATAAATTGATGCTGCTGGTCCAAGACAAATTTTTTATTAGTGGGTAGTAAGAAAAAATGAGAAAATGACAGATTCCTTGTAAGATTTCTCTCACAAGGTAATTTGTATGTTAATTAAACCTATTTAACCATTTTGTATGTATAAACATTTTAAAAAACACGTTGTACATGATAAATATATACAAATTTTGTCAATTAAAAAATTAAAAAGTTAAAAACAAAATAAAATTATATTTAAACTAAGAATTATCTCACAGTTGTTTTTGAAAAACAAAGCAAAAATCAAGTAGCTTGCACGTAGTAAAGAGTAGCAGCAGAGTTCCTGGAGAAAACTCACTGAAAAGACAACGGAGTGGGTGTGCAGGTCTCCGGTGATGACGGAATTCTTTGGCAGCGCACAAAGTTCTAGTTTGGCCTGATAGAGTGGTGTGTTGATTAGATTTGATTGATAAATTTTCAGTCTTGTTAACCGGCGGTTAAGCACAAACATTGTTAAAACTTAAGTTATACATACTTTAATACATTTTTAAAATGCAAATGTAACAAATATGCAAAATTCATTACTTCTTAACAATCCTACTACATTTTATTAATATCTTTGTTCTTGAAGTTATTTATGTCTCTTGTACTCTATGGCAGAAATACTATGTAATTATGTGCTACTATCTCTTCTCAGGTCTATGTTCAGCAATTTCATGTTGGTAGCTGGAAATCAACCTTGATGAAAATATTTGCACCATAGAAATTGGCACCACTCATTAAAATCATACACACATCACTCCCTGCTCCAGAGCTGCTTGTCAAACATTTATATGCACACCATTTGCCAGATATCACATTTTAGAAGAAAGGGTTCCAGTCCTAGACTTATGGGAACTTTGAACTACAGGATTTAGGAGTGTATTAGCCCTCCCCTGGTATGATCAGGTCTATGATATGATAAAATATGATATGACAAAGGCTTGGATATAGATGTACCCTAGGATTTCAGCATTCACCATTCTAGGGCGTACCAGCTACTCTCCTGATAATTAGAGCTGCCACTAACCCTGCAGTAGAATAGATTTAACTGTATTACACACCACTCAGTAACTGGGGCTTTGCATAAGCAGAATTCTCTTTCTGGGATGCTAAGATCACCCTTTAATAACACATCACAGTAAGTCTTTAAAAAACATATCTTTTCACTCAAATAGGTAAAATATATTATAAAATGTCAGGGATGAGAATCATTTTTCAAAAGTATGCTTAACACAATGTAACACATTCGAGACCTCTTTGAAAAGTCATGAATTTTAATGAAGTTTATATGAATTAAAAAATACATGGAATTTTATATTTAATTTTTATTATGTGCTACCTCAGGATAAAAAGAAATGTATACTATCATACGATGCTTCTTTATCATTGTGTGTGTGCACGTGTTTTCTTTATCCTTCCTTTAATGATACATCATAGATGTTTACCTGACTGCAGTGGTTAAAATGAGCTTTCAGGGTGTCTATTCATCTTATCATTCTATGACTTTATGATTTGTTAAGGATTATGATACAATCAATCTGTAAAATGAAGTTGATTACAGTGTAGAAGATAAGAAAAAACTTATTTCTTTGAAATCACTAGTCTAAAACAGTTTGCATACGTGAACATTTTGATTCCTTTGAACAGATGGAATCACTCTGGAGTCCATAAATACATCCCCTGCACTACTAGAGGAAAACTGATCTCATAATTCTAATTCACATATCTCATACTGGAAACCATAAAATATGATGCAAATGGGAAATATAATTGAAATACTTATGACTTTTTATTATGACTACTCATATTTGAGTAGAATGCTTTGTCTAAAACTGAAAGCATTGTCTTTAAGGATTCCTTTATTTAAAAAAAATACTTTCAAGGAATCATCTTCAATTCTGTTTACATTTCCTTTTCATTTTAAACTGCATCAGCATTAGCTACTCTCCAAATAATTCACGGGAAGTAACAAATTCTATGCAATAAGAATGCTAATTTTCTTGTATTGTTGCTAACATCTATTTGTAGGAAAATGTTATTGATGTTTTTCTAATTACAACAAAAAGAAAATCTGCAAAAGTACCAGTAGTTCTTTTCAAAGGAAGTTGAATACTATGTTCATTTGTTCAGGTCCCTGCGTAATCATTCATAAAGGGACAACATTTTTATCTATGGGATCTGCCTGAAATAACAGTATGAAATTAATGGGTAAAGTGATGGAAGAGGAATAGAAAGCAATGCTAAAAAAAGCAAGGAAGGAAAAGAAGCACAGAAGGAAGAAAAGAAAGAGTAAAGAAGGGAGGGAGAGAAGGAAGAAAAAAGGATGAAAGGAAGAAAAACGGCTGGTTAGAGAACATCGGTGCAAATTTAAGTACAAAAATGTTGGATTAAAAAATGTATTTCTAATCATTCAATAGGCATTTAGAACAGAACCTAATCCTCTCCCAGAGAAATTTAAACACTGGGGTGGGATTTGAAATATTGTGCGGTGAGACTCAGGACACTTCCCTCTACCTGCCCATCACTGATTTCCTCCCTTATCTATCACACATTAATTCTGCGACCTTGGACATATTTTTAACTTTTTTTTCTTCTGGATACTATTGTCTAGATTTAAGTAAAATTTTATCTGTAAAACAATTAAAAGTATAAAACACCATGCAACTGTCAGTTAGAATGTGAATAGTAATGATCATTAATAAAATAAAATAGGTAATTCTGGTTTAATAAGTGAACAAAGCTTGCCAGGATTCATATTATCTGAGTTATAGTCTGCCTTTATTTCCTCATTTTGTATGATCTTGGGTAAATTTTTACCGTTTTCCATTATTATCTTTAAACTGCTAAGTTGTTAATGGATTTAAAGAAACAAAAATTATGCTGTGAATGAGCTCTGAAATCCATGTATTGCGAAGCAAATACAGGAAGATAAAATGGTGTTGTTTTGTGACTATTATCTACTTTAGAAACCAGATTGCTAATTTTTCCATGAAAATGTAATTTTAGTAGAATAAAGTAAATTAAACATAAAATGGTTACACATACACAGCTAACAATCTGATAGTTTCTTTGTTTATGTAAAAGGAATTTAGAACCTCATAAATTCACCTTAAACAATCCTATTGTTTGTGTAAAAGAAGCTGCTCGTGTTTCAGTGAGAATAGTGCAACCCACGATGGAGAAGTTATCTGGCCAAGGACTCACAAAGCCAGGTCTATATCTCAGGACTCATACCTTTGGGTCACAATCCTCTTCCTACTGCATCAGGATGCCTCCGCTCTTTAGTACATAGATTAGCTGTCAAACAACGAAAAGTCTTTTGTCATATTTGGATTAAAGCAGCCACGATGTGGCTTGGAATGAATCAGCCGACATAAGGTGGAATCATCTGTGAAAAGAAAGAGGTCATTATTGGCTATTTCTGTGAGGTGGCTTGAAAAGAGGAGGGGAAGAGTGTCACACTCTGCATGGATCCTTGAAGTTTTTCAGGATAACACTCCATTAACAATGACAAGTTACCATCTGTTAGTGAACTCTTCCAGAAGAGAGCGAAAGCTACCCAGGAACATTTTGCTAAAGTCAAACTGGTTTTCCAAATCCAGCCCTTGGTTTTGTTACATTTGCCAACAGACATTCATGGTCACTGGGAAACTTTCTCAGTGAACTGGAGAAATGTCAAGGAATAAATTACAAGTATTTCTAAATTATAAGCTGCTACTTGAAAGAAGCTGTCAATTATTTTACTCATAAAGAAGCCATTTAATTATGTTTTAATAATGTTCCCTGTAAGTTTATCTAGCAATATAGCTTTTTCATTATTCTCTCCCAAACTGTATATTTTGTAGGAAGTGGTATTAAGCTGCACCTGGGAAAAAAATGAAACTGACCAGTTTATGTATTCACCTTAAATTGCGTCTCTTTCAGATTTCCTGATAAAGATGGGGTAAATATTGAGCAGTAAATCATGGCTACCTCTCCATTTAATGCATGCTAAATTTGAGAAATATCAGGAAATAAAATATTTCACCTTAGCATATTGAGAGGTTAGAAGATATACAAATCCTTTACTAAATAATATTATTTGTTTGCATGTGGCTTTTATAAAATGCAACTAAATATATAATATGTTTATAATTGTTTTATTTCAAAAAGATACAGAAATTTTAGGTTATTTACATAAATGACCAATAATAAAGGTTCATTTTGTAAGAATACATTTTCTATTTAAAATAGATAGCTAGATAGCAGACAAAAAAATTGTAACCCTGAATGTATTGACAGCATTAAATTTTAGCTAAACCCTGTGCTCCTGGAAAACATTGATAATTAGGAAATATCTCCACCCTCTTGTGTTCTGGGAAACATCTCACTGAAAAGAATCACTCTTGCCACATGACTTATATAAGATAGAAGGATGCCCTTCTTGTGTATCCGTGACCAGGACAGAGACCTTCTACGTTTCCATTCTTTTTTCTCATTAATGATTAGCTGAACTGCTTGATCCCAGTGATCAATTGGAACAAATGCTTGTTAACCAAACTTTGGTTAAAATTCTCTTCTTCTTCCGTGTCCCTGAACTTTCACCTACTCATAGAATGAAGAGCATACAATCTCTGCTTAAACAGTCTATCCCCAACCACCTCCCTTTAGCAATAGGCTGGCCTCAGGGTAAAACAGTCTCTGACCTGCTATCTGATCAAGCCTTCAGATGATCTCACTTGCCCACAACCCTCTCCTTCTAGCCTGGTTTACTCCTCCTTATGAAAGACGTATTAAAGAAATTATTTTTTTTTTTTTTTTTTTGGCATAACCCTTGAGATGCGTAGAGCTTATGGTCAAAGCATGTTCTCCATATGGCAATAATTCTTCCTCCCCAACCACTGCAACAGTTCTTTTGCCCCCTTTTGTGTAATAATCCAGTACTTTTTACTAAAGTCTCTTTTTACTGAGTCTGAATTTGATTTTTATTTGTCAATAAATTGCAAGGAATATAAACCCCTGGCAGAGGGCTTTGGGCAGTGACACATTGACAATGTTCTTGACTATTTATGATCACTAAATTTTGCCCCCAAAGACTGAAGTGAATGCTAACCAGAATCTTCTCCAAAATTTGACTAACCATTTACATGTTTTCATTACTGCAATTATAAAATGCAACTAAACATATAGTATGTTTATAATTGTTTTATTTCAAAAAGGTAAGGAAATTTTAGATTATTTACATACATAAACAATAATAAGAGTTCATTTTGTAAGAATACATTTTCTATTTAAAATAGTAGTAGCTAAATAGCAAGAATATTGATAGCACCAAAAAAATGTAACCCTGAAGGTACTGACAGCATTAAATTTTAACTAAACCCTGTGCCCCTGGAAAGCCTTTTCTGTGACTATTTTGTCTTTCTTAATGAAGGACTTACCAATGTTGCACCTGTGATCCAGTAAATGTTAAACTTTTAACAAACACTCGTAGAGAATAGAGCAAAAGTTATATTTATAATTTTTATTCACAGTAGGTGATGCACAATGCATGGTTTTATTTAATCGCATTTTAATATTTCATGTAATTTCTCTGAATAAGTTTTTTTAAAATTCAAATTTTTAAAAAGCTCTTATTCAGATCAATCTGAAAAAGCACGTGGAATAAAGTGTTTCACATCTTGACTAAACCGGAAATTGTACTTGTAAGAAATTTTTTTTTTTTTTTCTGTGAATTAACAATCAACTGCAGGTAAGCCATTTTAAAAGATAAAAAGTCTTGTGACATCAGTTGACTGGAAACCAATGGGAGAGCATGCTATTTAGCTTCCACACTGTGTTAATTAACAAATCAAAGGAAGAATGTGCATATATTGATCATTTTTAAATAAGTGGGTTTTAATATGAAAGCCATGCTTCATGTTTCTGCTTTTCAAGCTTTATCTGATTTGTTTGTGCTTGCTTCCACAATTTGTCATGGTCAGGCTGAGTTTCACAACTATTCTCTAAGGTAGCTGCTATGTCACAAAATTGATGTTCTTGGAGAATTTAATGAGAAGGTGCTAAATTTTAATATCAAGATTCCTGGTGGAACTAATAATGGTCAGACTGAGAACCAGCCCTCATTGGCTATGAATGCAATTTTTATATATGTGTGTGTGTATAAATATATATAAAATATATGCCTTAAGCTGTTACTAGTACCCAGCACTGTTCCTCTGTGAATTAACCGTGAGAGAGTGGTTCAAGCAAAAAGCAATAGTCCATTATAATCAATGCATTTAATTCCCTGTACCCCACATATAAAACACTGAGGACGTTTTCTGAGGCAAGGGCAGAATAACGGAAATTGCAGAAGAGGTGTTCCTTATCTGCCTGAATTATAAGGCTACCTAGATGTGGGAAGGAGGATTCTACTACGTTACGTACTGATCCAGCTAACCTTGTCTTTCAAATTCCTGCTATCTGACTTGCTCACTGACAATCTGCTTATTTTCTGCTTGGGTAGACTTCTCAGCTTAGCTCTTGCTCCTGCTGCTCAGGGCTTGACCCCCATGTCCTGCCCTAATATGCACAGTCACCTGTATTCCTTCTCTGGTCCTCATTCTACAGGGCTCTAGAATACAGTTGTCCCATCTCAGCATCATGTTCTTGTTAATGCCAAAGCTTCTGTCAAGTTTGCTTCTTTTCTTTGGATCGCATTGTAAAGCTGTCCTTATTCCTTTTAAACTCTGTTATTAAGTTGATTAGAAAATGATTTGCACACGCACAGCACTTTCTTAGTGATGCTACTTTGCTCAACATCTTGTAGGTTTGCAAATCGCTGTGTCTAACAGGACCAATGCTCTACTGGAATTCTGGCTGGTCATTGTTTTCCTTGTCTCTCTCTTCCTGTCATATTTTTTTGTGTACTGTCTGACAGATTTTCAAGTTTTAAAATATAATATTATTAGTCCACAAATATATAATTACAACAGAATATTTTTCTGAAATCTGAGAGTTGGTAATCTTGGGAAGTTTGTAACTATTAAATAATTACATAAAGAACGAACTTTCAAAGGTAATAAATAATTTCTACTCATTTTTAGCACATACAGGTGATTTTTATTATTATGATCAACTTTATCTTATGACTATAAACATGGAAAATAATAATCAATTGAAGTCATAATTTTTGTTTTATTTACTCTAATTATTAAAAATTGTCTTTGAAACTTGAGACTATACAGTCTTCTATTTAACCTAAGATAATTTAAAACAGATGACTTTTACATCCTTACCCAATCATAAAATGTACAAATATAATTTATTTTTAAAAAATTTCTTCCAGAATCAACAACATCCAATAATTATACTCATATATCTATATTATGTATAGATACATATTTCCTTTATATGTATAGGATTATGTATTGGGACTTTTAGTGTTTCAACAATGGCTGAGCATATGCTATGTATGCTCAAAGCATCCACATAAAAATTTGGGATCTTATTTTATACTATTCCAACTTTTATGGTGGCCTTTCATTCTGTTTATTTCAAAACGCTAGTCCCTCTCCACTGGCCTTTGTAATGACTCATATCTTATCTTAGGCCAGAAAGCATGCTGAGCAGCTTCTAACAAAGTGAGACCAAGGTTGTTTCACAATCAGCTCGGCAGGAAGGACTGTATGAAGTTTAGCTGTATCCTCCCCTAGAGTCAGCTCTAAGCCGTCCCTTTACTAATGAGCTCAGTTTTCACCAGCATGCAAAATGCTCTGCTGCTGTTTCACATTGTTGGCTGCTTTGTTAACTTTTAAGTCCCTATGAATTCTTCATTTTTTTTTTTTTCTGCAAATGCTTTATAGTCTTCTGTGATGCTGAGGATCACATCAAATCAATGAAGAATATAATTCAAAAATCCTCTATTTCAAATTTTGTTTTTCTTTTTTTTCTTTTGGGTGACCATATCAGGATGAAAAGGTTATTTTGTATTTACTTTAACACTCTTAGAAAACAAGTACACCTAAAAAGAAAAGTGAGGTTTTATTTGCTTTTTCAAACAATGACTTCTTATTGTTTAGCATAAATTGGAATCTCACCAGTCCTTTCCAACCAATAAGTGTATTCTTCTCACTGATTTTTAAAAAAAATGTTTATTTTTTATATTAGGTAGTGGATTATTTCATACTCTGTTTCCCTTTAGGGTTTTTCATTCTATAAGCTTATATTGATATTCTGTCTCTAGTTTTACATCACTATTATTTCTATTTTCATTCACTTATTCCATAGATGTTTATTTTAGTGTATGCACTAAGCTGCATCATTTTCTTAGTACCATTGATACAGCATAGAACAGGAGAAATATATCCCCCATCCCACCCTGATGCTAACGTTCAGGTAAATGTAGGGAATGTAGGGTGTGTGGAGACCAAGGAAGATTAATAATAAATTAAATCTAGAGTAAGACAGTGATAAGTTAATACATAACAAGTTAGAAGGGGAAATTTTTAAAAGGCCTTTCCAATTTGAATAGTGGCCAAAGATGGCTTTTTTTGAGAAACTAATATTTGATTAAAATCAAAAGAAAATGTGAGACAAGCAAGCAAATATCTGAAAGAAAAGCATTCCGAGTAAAGGAAACAGAAAATAGAAAGGCACTCAGGCAGGAGCATGTCTGATGTGTCCCAGAACAGCAAGAACGCCAGTAGGGTTGAAGTGGAGTAGTAGATTTGAGTGGAGAAATGATACTGGAGCAGAGAGGATCATTAAGGAGACTTCTACAGTCATTCTGGTGAGCAATGACATCAGCTTGGATGAGGATGTGACGTTGTTTGAATATATGTCCCTGCCAAATCTCATGTTGAATTTTAATCCCCAGCGTTGGAGGAGGGGCCTGGTGGGATGTGATTAGATCATGGGGGCAGATTTCAACCTTACTGTTCTCATAATAGTTACTGATTTCTCAGGAGATCTGGTTGTTTAAAAGGGTATAGTACCTCCCGCTTCTCTCTCTTCTGCCTGCTCCGGCTATGTAGGACATGCTTGCTTCCCCTTCCACCGTGATTGAAAGTTTCCTGCACCCTCCCCAATCATGCTTTCTGTATAGCCTGTGAGACCATGAGCTAATTAAACCTCTTTTCTTTATAAATTACCCAGTTTCAAGTATTTCTTTATAGCAATGCGAGAGTGGACTAATACAGGGTGGTAGTAGAGGAGACCTGAAATAAGCAGGATGGCAAATGAACTGAGATGGGACAGAAAAATACTGTTTTAAACTGAGCAGTTAATTAGAATTTGGGTGGAGAAGAATGAGATTTTGATGTGTGTTTTAAGACCTATTTCCAAATCTCATTTTGCACTAAGCAAACTTTTCTGTAGCTGATGATTTTTTCATGTTTCTGCAATATGCTGAAATTTCTAACAAAGCAATTCCAAATGCAAAATCTCCTCATGAAACTATTTATTCATCTCTACCACTATAATTTTATTCAGTTTGCATCATATTACAAAGGTTGTTCCTCTATTTCTCTCTTTGGCATGAGTTAATAATCATATTTAAATAGGTTTAGAAATATGTTCGAAAAAATTACTTTTCAACATCATGTCTCAGGCTATTTCTATTAATTGTTTAAATCAAGTAAACATTGAATATTTATAAAACAATTCTTTTGCAATGTATTGACTGCTAGGAATAGGAGTAATAGACTGACTTTCAGAACTTTTGTCAAATCACAAAATCATCCATAAATAACAAAAAATCAAAATTATTTATTATATAAGATGAAAGTACTAGACATCAAGAAACAAAATCTAATGAATATGTGTGTGTATGTGTGTGTAATCTTTGTAAGCTGTAGTCTTCCAATTCATGAAATAAACATGTCTTTATATAAACTATCACTTAAAGTTTTTAATTCATTGTTATATTGTCATTGGTCTTTGAAAAATCACATAATTCCATTCTGGGACTTTCAAGAAAAGAAAGAACTTGTCCTCAAACTTAAACATTATCATGGATCAGTTTTATGTGACAAATAGATAGAAATATATGAATTCAATAGAAATTTTTATTTAATCTCCCAGGAATTCATGGTAAAATATTGGAGAACAGCACTTCCTATGTACCTAAAGGCTTGTAGTTAAACTCCAAACACTTCAGTGACTCATTTTCTGCATTATACTTTCAATGATATTAGATATTAAATATTTAAAAATTAAAAAACTGGACCAGCTCAATGATCTTAATATTTAATTGTTCATCAGAACCACCTGGAGGGCATTTTCACACACAAATTCCTAAGCTTTGTCTTCTAGAGTTGCTGATTCAATACATTGAGCAGAGGCACGAAAGTTTGCATTTCCAGGTGATACTTATGCTCAGGGTATGGGGATTGCACTTTGAGAACCACTATATTAAAGAAATGGCTTGTTACAAATAAAAAAATGAATGAATCAATCAATCATTTCATACTAAGAAGATATAATTACTAGTCTCCAAATTGATACTATAGTTCAGAAAATGTTTCTTCTTTTGTTTATTGAACCCCAATATTAGCCAACAAATTCTTATAAATCAGAGTAACCACACCATCCATAAGGCTTTATACATCACTTTTGCATCTTTTCCTGAAAATGCATTTGTCTGGCCCTACTCTGAATTAAGTACTGCTCTCTAAAGAACCTGAGCTTGAATCAAGAATGTATTATTTTAAGCTTTGCGTCAACCTTTTTTTTTTCACCTCAGCAAGACTGATTACTTAATTTGTCAGTTGAAATACAAGCAGCTTCCTTTCTAGCAGTTCTTCTGGTTTGTTTCTAAGCATATTTACTAGCAAGATCCTGTATATTTGCCACCATATTTGAGTTAAAGACTGAGGAGCAGAACTTCGGAATTTTTCACAGGATATGCCCATCCTTCACCAAGTGCAAACTAGAAGCAGGGAGCTGGAAAAAAAATCTCTCCTTGACTCTCTAGACCTTCTATGATTGCACTGCCGCTGCCTTAGAAAGGCTGGTGTCTGGGAAGCATGGCAGAATTCCTGTTGGGAGAAAGCTGGAGGTGAGATAGGAAAATAAAGAGAGATCCTCATTAACACAAAAAATACCTGATCTTTTGTAACTGAAAGAGACGCCCCACAGTGTGGAAAGTAATGAAGACAATTGAAGAGAATAAATACCTGGGTAAGTGTAAAACAACTCTTTATTATTGTTGATTATTTAAAAATACATTTTTCCATTGAAAATAAAGTAATAAAATAATTGGTATAGCAAATTGATGAGGAGTGACGTGGCAAAAAATTATGCCACTGAAAAGTTCTTATGTTTTCAAAGTTCCTTAATACTATATGAATGTAAAAAGCAATAAAGATGAATATTATGTTTTTTTTTAAATAACTAAAAGTGAGACAAAGAGATATAGCCTAAATTTAAGAAATGAAATAAAAATGTAGGGAGGAAGGACAGAAGAATTAATCCATTGATTAAGCAACAGGTGGGTATTAAAGGATTTGTATAAAAACTGTCCAACAGGCCGGGCGCCATGGCTCACGTCTGTAAACCCAGGACTTTGGGAGGCCAAGGGGAGCAGATCACCTGAGGTCAGAAGTTCGAGACCAGCCTGGCCAACATGGTGAAACCCTGTCTCAACCAAAAATATAAAAATTAGCCGGGCATGATGGTGGGTGCCTGTAATCCCAGCTACTCAGAGGCTGAGGAGGGAGATTTGCTTGAACCTGGGAGGTTACAGCGAGCCAAGATTGCGCCATTACACTCCAGCCTGGGCGACGAAGCGAGACTCTGTCTCAAAAACAAAACAAAACAAAAACAAAAAACAAACAAACAAAAAAACCCTGTCAAACCAGTTATTTAAAAAAGCAGGTTATAAAGGCATTAAAAAGGTGGATAAAAAGCGACGATGGCACAAAGCTACATATAGGAGCAAAAAATACAACTTTTCTAAATACCAAAGCAATTTTTTTAAGCCAAGGGAAGTAAACAAACTCAACAAATATAAAATAATATACATAAAAATTATAACAAAAAATTTGACAAAGTTAAGTCTATATACATCAGTTTTATCAGTGAATGAAGTCAACATGACTTACCTATTAAAAAGAAAACATGATACTGATTTCAAAAGTCAGAGCAAGTTATATATTGTACACTAGCAAAATAAACAAAGGAATAAGTAAAAACAAAGTAACATAGGTCAAACATTTTTTAAGAGGCTTTTTTTTTTTTTTAACTAGACGAATCAAAATAATAAGAAAGTAGCTGGCTGGGCACGGTGGCTCACGCCTGTAATCCCAGCACTTTGGGAGGCCAAGGTGGGTGGATCACTCAAGGTCAGGGGTTCCAGAGCAGTCTGGTCAATATGGTGAAACCCCGTCTCTACTAAAAATACAGAAATTAGCCAGGCATGGTGGCAGGCACCTGTAGTCCCAGCTACGTGGGAGGCTGAAGCAGGAGAATCACTTGAACCCAGGAGGCAGAGGTTGCAGTAAGCCAACATAGCGCCATTGCACTCCAGCCTGGGAGACAGAGCGAGACTCTGTCTAAAAAAAAAAAAAAAGAAAGTACCCTTGTGATTCTGATGTTAGACAAAGTAGAATTCAAGCCAAAAGTATTAAACCTGATAGCTGCTCCCAATATTTTTTCCACATTTCCCCTCCCAATTTCTACCTAATCTATTTTGCCCTTATTTCTTATTACTTTCTCACCTTTCTTTTTGTCTTTCTCTCTGATCATCTGAGTTCACCCTTTAATTTTACTTTCTTGTATGTTCTGTGTTCAACTTTTTAATATGTAGAGCAATTTAACTTAACTTTGCAGTTTCTCTTTACCTCATATGTAAAGTCTAGATTACATGGAAAGTCCCATGAAGGCTGAGTTGGGCACATCACCTGAGGTCAGGAGTTTGAGACCCAGTCTGGTCAACATGGTGAAAGCTTGTCTCTACAAAAATACAAAAATTAGCCAGGAGTGGTGGCACGCACCTGGAATCCCAGCTACTCAGGAGGCTAAGGCATGATAATCACTTGAACCCAGGAGGTGGAGGTTGCAGTGAGCTAAGATTGGGCCACTGCTCTCCAGCCTCCAGCCTGGGCAACAGAGTAAGACTGTTAAGATTGTCTTAAATAAAAAAAAAAAAAAAAATTTAAAAAATTTAAAAAATAAAAAATGGTTAAGGCTGCTGCCAGTAACAATTAAAAATGTTTGTCTCCACTTCCCTCTTTTTCTTTCTTTCTTGCTTTCTTACTTTCCTGCTTTCTTTTTCTTTCTTTCTCCTTCCCTTCCCTCTCTCCTCCCTTCCTCCCTTCCTTCCTTCCTTCCTTCCTTCCTCCCTCCCTTCCTTTTCTTTCTTTCTTTTTCTTTCTTTCTTTCTTTCTCTCTCTTTCTTTCTTTCTTTCTTTCTTTCTTCTTTCCATCCTTTCTTCCTCTCTCTCTTTGTTTCTATCTCTTGTTCTTTCTCTCTTCCTTTTTTTCTTCCTTTCTTTCTTTTCTGACCTTCACTCTCTCTCGCTTTCTCATCTCTATTATTTGCATCATTCAATGTCTAGTCATGAAAATAGAATCCGCCCTCGATATTTCCAGTAGGGAAAGTGATACAATGAAATAATTGCACCATTCTTAGGATGAAGGAGCAACAAGATCAAAAAACTGTTGCTCAAATATTAGGAAGTTGCTACTCTTGCTATTCTTTATTATAAGGAATCTATAGCCATTTTCAAGTTTCTGGCAGCACAACAGCTGCAACTGGCCAGGCATCTCACCCACCACCCCTACTGGGAAAATCAGCTGTGCTGGAGTTATTTTCAGTCACTGGCCTCCATTACTTTCAGTCATTGGTTTCTGCTGCTGCCACCACCAATGTCACTTCCAAGTCATTGGTCTGTTACTGCCACCATCACTACTGGAGCAATAAGTGGAATGACGTTTCTCTGTTGTCTTATCTATTGCCAAAGTTTTTATTAGCCAATACTAACTAGAATTCATATGGCAAGGGAATCTGAAAAATGCAATTTTAAGGCTTCCAGCTTCCTCTAATACAGAAGATACAGGAGAAGGGAGAGTGTGAGGCTGACAGACAATAGAAAAATGCAAATGTGCCATCCATTTATCTATCTATCTATCTATCTATCTATCTATCTATCTATCTATCTATCATCATCTATGTTACAATATGTGTTTAGAAGATTGCTCAACAAAATGGCAACCCTTAAAGATGGAATTAATGGCGATTTAAATGTATACTGATTAATTTTAGTTTTATAATTATTTGTAGCTTTATATATTTTCTTTTTTTATACAAAACTATTTTATTTGGATAATTAAAAAGTTAAACTAAAATGCAATATTGCATTCATTAATATTATGAAATTGTATATAATGTGCAAAAACATTAATGGACATGAGAAAAGGAGTGATGAGAAGACCACCTAATTTTCAGTGATATGATGATGGTTAAATTTTGTTTAGGACTTCATATTTTGTCTTTATTTTCCAAATTTTATAAAATTATATATATCAATTTTATAACCAGAACAAATAATTTGAAAATTATATGTCCTCAATGATTTATAGCATTTTAATCTACTAATTTATAGAAAAAACATTGCAAATATTTGTGTTGTTTTGTTTCATAGTTATATATTTGGCAATATATAATGTGATGGTTTATATAAATTTTTATTTTAATAAGATTACTGAACTGGAGTTGATTGCAATAATAACAGTTTTTCAATTAATATATTTCCTCTTGAAAACTTACTTTTTCTTTTAATATTTCTGAAATTGGGATCCATTTTAAAATCAATAATTTGAAAAACAAGTTAATTTTTTATAAAAATGGAAGTTATTAAATTATAACACTCTTATAACAAGTGATATGTATATTCTAAGAAATTCTTTATGTGAACAATGCAAATATCACATCATGTCTCTTACAGCTTATCTTAATGTCTTGCCATCAAGATTATTTTTTAGTGAGATTGAACTAATTGTTGATCTAGAGAAGATGCAAATATTGAGTACTCATATGAAGTATAATAGTTAGAAAAATCATCTTTATATTAAGTTATCTAAGTAACTGAAATATTTTCCTTTTTTAACACTTCTAGGAGTATTTGAAATTTGAGACATATCAGATAAAATAATATCTTAAATAATATAAAACAGCATTCATTTAGTAATTGACACATGTATCTGATGAACCTGTTTCAGGCACCATAGTTTCTACATCCCTAACGATTTTTTCCAGATTATGTGTAATCTATAATTAGTGATAGTCCAATATGCAATTCATTTCCAGTTAAAATTTCTGGAATTTATGGGCAAGCTATAGTTCTTCTGATATGATTGTTGGAATTGTTAAAGATATCAGTGATCTCAGACTTCAATCTATGCACGTCCTATACATACTGACTGTAAACCAATCAGGCTAATTCTGTATCTCAGGGTCATATGGTGCCAAATTTCTTGCTGATTGTGTCACAGGAGAGAGAACGTATTTCCTTTCCTTTGTGTTCTCAATACTCTTCTTTTCTTTCCCTAAATTTATTCTTTTCTGAGTGCACCCTGCCTTCTACTTCCTCTGGAGCACTTCTGTAGTCATCTTCCTTTTGGACCTCTTTGGACCAAAGCGTCTCCGTTTGGACCTCTTTCAGCCCATTGGCTTATTCCTGTATTTCTGTATTTTATGTACACTCAGAATCAGTAATTAGTTCCATGTTTTAATATGTTATATTGCCTCAAGGCATACTATGTGGATAAAAGTGCTTGCATTCCAATCACAGCTTACTAGACCAGCTGTAACACAGGAGTTTTACATAGTATTTGTTTTCCTCAATTTTCTCATTTGTAAAATGTAGCTAATAGTAAATACTGAATAGAGTAGTTGTGACTTTTAAAATAAAATATAATCACCACAATACACCATTACTGCCTCACAAAAGTCTCTTAATTGGGATTATCTGTTATTGAAATCTGACCTTCCGAACTTTTTTCCATTGTAAGAGAGCTTTGAAAATATTTCAAAAAGAAGAAAGAAAACATTAACACTGAAATTATCCATAATTCTGAAATTTATACATATTTAATTTAGTTGTAAAACCATTGTTAATAATTCCAGCCATTTGGACTTTGGCTAAAATTTAGAAATGTCTCACATTCAGCCATCTTTAAATAAAAAATACAATGTACTAGACCATTAATGAGCTGAATGTGAAGTAATATAAAAATGGAATTTAAATAAATGAATACATATTAGTAAAAGAAAAATAAACATTCCATTTTTATAAATTTTTCTTCTATTTTCTTTTTGAGAATTAATATTGGCACATATCTCCAGTAAAGGTCTGCTTACCTCCAATAATGGTACCTCCTGAAAAACACAGCTCTTCATGGAGACAGGCATAGGAAGGTAGGGCCACTTACCATTCTCTGGTTCATCAGAAGAATCGCAATTTCAACAATTAAGGAATGAAGTGCGTTGGTTCTTTTACGATTTTATCTAACACATTCATATTTTGCCCTACTGAGAGACAGCTGAATCCATAGCAATCTACCACTGTTTAGTGCCACAAATAATACAAGAATCTCTGATACATAAGATGCCATTTATCTACCAATCTTCTTTTGCTACATAATCTATCCTAGAAGTGCTTATCAGGAATTCTCCACTGTATTTGTACATTTTATTCCTTTTTACCTGATTCAGTTACTATAATCCTCTTTTTATATACCTTCCATAAAACTATCATTTAAAGGTTGATGCTTTAAAGGGAAGATCATAGGTAATTTAATACGTATTTTTAATATGTATTTCTAAATGTGGTACTGTCTCAGTTTTTTAAAAGTTGCTGCTAGTCTTCTGGTTACAAAGTTGCATAGTTATTGTCAAGTCATATTTTTCCTACAAATCATATCATTTTGTGTGCAGTTTTCCACACCACATGATTTCTAAGGAACACACTGGTAATGTTACGGAATAAACAGCAGTATTCACCTCCAAAGGAAAAGCACTTTTAATAAATGGTGATGGTAATAGCAGTGAAGTATAAACCAGCAAGGTTACACTTTAATCTCTCTTTCCTGGCAGAGCCTGTGCCAGTTTTTAAAGCCGTGACAGTTAGTCATGGCTAGAACCCTCAGGGGCCTCCCTCTTGCTGGCAAGATCAGTAGACAGCCGCCAATATCATGGAACTCTTGGATCAAGCTCAGAGAAGGATATCAATATTTTGAGCAAGAGATGGTAACCTGTAGAGTGATATTTGGCACTTTGCCTCATGGAACATGTGTTACTTTGAAAAGGTACACAATTCAGTGAGTGTCCTGCCAGTAGCTGAAAAGATAAGAGAGGCAATAAATGATAAATGAGATCATGCTAGCAAAAGGTTTTAGAGTGACAAAATGTACAAGGGCCAGATAATAAATATGGATAAGAATAAAATAGTCATCTTGTGGAAAAGATATTGAGCTCATTCTTAAGGCTCTTATGAGTAAGAGTTTTTTGTTTTTTTTTTTTTTTTAATAGTTGGGACAGCCTGACACTCTTGCAAAAATGCATCAATTAACAAACCTAAGAATAAATGAACTCTTCTAGAGCTGAAAGAGCTTAAGTGTATAGTTTATCATCAGTGTACTCCCAGGAGATATTTTCTGTATGCAGAAGTTGTAAAACAATTTCAGAAGATTCATACTTGTTCACTCACATCACTGGCAAACATAATTCTCAATGATGGCCTAACACGATAAGCTGTTCTCTTTCTTTGTGAACTTTGAAACACTCTGCTCAGCTAAAAACAGAACAAAGCGATCTTCCATAGAGTTGTAAAGAAATATTGAATAATTCTCTCTAACTTGCCCATACTTTTCGATCTCACGTATAACTTTTCAATTTAATTGTTTCAGTAAATAAATAAATACATATGTAGTTTTGTGGCTGTGTGCCATAGACCGAAATTATTTTGTGTGGCCATTGAGTGAAGTCACAGTGCCCTAGAAGGTGGTCAGTTACAGTCACATTAGGTAAAGTGGTTAAGATGAATGAGCAATAACATAGATAACCAATTTGATTGTCATATCCTTTTCTTACTGTGTAACATGAAAAGCATATTTTAGCAAGGACCAAAAGAAAATTTTAATATATTCTTGATCATATTCTCTTATAATTTTACAGTAACCTTTACATTGTGTTAGTTTGTGTCTTCCAAGAAGCAGAGACCAAGATGGGATTAAATCTTCAAGGTTTCATTAGAGTACAATGTATCTCCCACACCACATACCTGTGTTTTACCAAAGCTATGTCTTGCTTTTCCTATCTAATTTGTATGATGCCACTGAGGTAATAGGTCATTGTAATATTCTATGGAATGTTCAGTTTGTCCAGATCTTGTGGGACTGTTTCATGACATGACAGAAGATTAGTATAGACTTAAGGCAAATATATGAATGAATATTATTGTCCAATCTATGTCAATGTGAACTGTTGCTTTTCTAATTGAAATGGTAAATAATGAATGTATTTACCAAATCAATGACCACACACTAACTAATTTGTTCTGACAATAATACGACATCATGCTAAAATTAGGCTGATTGTTGAATGAGTCCCTGGAGGCCTACATTCATTCTTTAGGATTCATACAATTTCTTTAATTTAAATAGAGCACTCTGGCTCTGTTATCCCATCACTTTGGGAGGTGAGGCAGGCAAATCACTTGAGTCCAGGAGTTCAAGACCAGCTTGGGAAACTTGGTGAAATCCCATCTTTGCTAAAAATACAAAAAATAGCTGAGTGTGTTAGTTCATGCCTGTAGTCCCAGATACTCTGGAGGTGGAAGTAAGAGGATCGTTTGAGCCTGGCAGGCCAAGGCTGCAGTGACTGTACCACTGCACTCCAGACTGGGCAACAGAGGGAGGACATATCTCAAAAATAAATGAATAAATAAATTGAGCAATATAAATGGAGATATGATAAGGACCACTAATCCTGCATTCTTTAGTTTTTAATGGTGGTGTACATGCCCTGAGAATATACTTTAGTTATTTGTTTATTTATCTTTAAGGAATGATGGCCATTTTCAGAAGTTTCTAGTTGACCTTCCCCACAATGATATTCTTATTCTACAGACAATTGTAGGGATTACTCAAAATTACCTAGTGCAGTTGACTTGTAAAATCTGTGAATTCCATACCCCTGGATTCAACCAAACAAGGTTCAAAAATATTTTTAGGCCAGGCGCGGTGGCTCACCCCTGTAATCCCAGCACTTTAGGAGGCTGAGGTGGGCAGATCACTAGGTCAGGAGATGGAGACCATCCTGGCTAACATGGTGAAACCCCATCTCTACTAAAAATACAAAACATTAGCAGGGCGTGGTGGCACACACCTGTAGTCCCAGCTACTTGGGAGGTTGAGGCAGGAAAATGGTGTGAACCTGGGGGGCAGAGCTTGCAGTGAGCCAAGATCACGCCAGTGCACTCCAGCCTGGGAGACAGAGTGAGACTCTATCTCAAAAATATATATATATATATGTGTGTATATATATATATACATACACATAATTTAACAAAAATCATCTGTATTGAACATATACAGATTTTTTCTTGTCATTATTTTCAAAACAGTTAGTGTAACAACTATTTATAAAGCCTTTACATTGTATTAGGTATTATGTATCAGTCATCTAAAGATGATTCGAAGTATATGGGAGGATGTACATGGATTGTATGCAAATACTTAGCTATTTTATACAAGGGACTTGAACATCCATGAATTTTGCTATCCATAGGGCCTCCTGGAACCAAACCCCCAGGGATATCAAAGAACGACTGTGTTTCAATTCAATCATACCTTTGGTGACTGGAAAAATTACCATTAACTGGATTTGTGAACTCAGGAGCCAACTGTGTGACAGAGTTTAACCAGGATTCCTTTCATTACCCAGCCTTGATAAACTTTCAGTTTAACAGAGGGGCTGCAGTGATGTCTGCAAATAGCAATGTCAATTCAGACTTTGTGTACAGTAGTCCTCAGAGTATCAGTTATTTCCTTAATTTCCTTTCCCCCAAGTGCAGTAACATAAGTAAAACCATGGCCCCCTTTGAGGATGATGCGGGGTATTGTTACGGTACCCAGAGTGTTTCAGGGTCCTTGCACCTATGAGCCTGGACAATTCTTTAATCAATGGGTTCTTAATTTGAATATTCACTCAGGCTGGGAGACTGAACAATAGATAAAACATTTGTATAAAGGAGGCTGTACTCAGCCTCCAGTTCCTCCATTCTTTTTCTTTAAAAAATTATAGGCATTAAATGAAATCCTCAATGCATATCCATCTCTTTTTCTCCTAGGGACACCATGCCTTAATCATTTACACAATCTCCTATGTCTAATATCCCTTTGGCTGTCCTGTTGACATTGCTGGTCATTACAGCCATAGACCCTAACTCCACTAGTTCAGCGTCCCTTTATCTCATTGGATATTAACAAGCCCAAGCATGTGACTGCCTCTCCTTCATTATCCATAGCCTGTAGAGGACAACCAGCAATGACCTTCTGTTTGGTGTTGGTGCCCCTCTCACCAGCATGCTCTTGATGGGTTTGGTGAATGGTGAGTCTACAGTGCCTTTCTTTGAAATGAGATCCTTTACTGGGTCTTCTGGTCTTACATAATACACCAGCGTACCCTTTTCTCTTATGCTACTAATCTTTTATCTATTATCTGCCAGGGCATCTCAGGCATTTCTATGTGCTGCAAATAAGCCATGTTTTCCTCTGGACTCCTAAAAGCAACTCCAACAATGAATTTGCCCCATTCTCTAGGGTCCTTGCTGGGGTGTTAAATATCTTGTCTTAAGAAGATGTCCCCAAGTAAATATATTTCTCTTTACTCAGTCTTACATTTTGACACTTTCAACAAACACTCTTAAAATCTAATCCCAGAAGCACCACCTTGCTCCTACTAGTATGTGGTAGTTTGTCCTTACTACTGCTTAGGTAAATAATATTGTTGCTCTATTAATAATTTCAGCTGGACCCCAACCAATTTTTGCTGACATGTGCCCCTTTACATAGGGATGGCAGCTATGAAGAAGTAGAGGTTGCTCTTGAGGAGGCATCTGCTAATTTGTAGGGAATCATCTTCTGCAGCATCTTCTAATACAAAATCGCTAGCTCTTATCAGGAAGCCATGGACCACATCTAAAACAGAGTGCTTAGAGAGATATATGAGTTTCCTAGGGCTGTTGCAGTAAAGTACCACAAACTGGGTGGCTTGAAACAACAAGAATATATTGTCTCACAATTCTGGAGACTAGAAGTCCTAAATGAAGTTGCCAACAGAGGCATGTTTACCCTGAAGCGTATAGAAAATCATCCTTTCCAGCCTCTTCCTAGCTTCCGGTGGGTTGCCAGCAAGGTTTGGTATTCCCTGAATTGTAGCTGCATTTCAGTCTGTCTTCATCATAACATAGCATTCTCCCCTTGTGTGCCCATATCTATTTTCTTCTAAGAACACAAGGCATACAGCTTAAGAGCCCATCCTACTGCAGTATGATTCCTTTTAACTAATTACATCGAAAGTAACCCTATTTCTACATAAGGTCATATTCTGCAGTGCTCGTGATTAGAGCTTGAACATGTATTTTAGCGGCAAATAATTCAACTCATAACAGGGGTGTTATAGAGACATCTTCCAGGATATTGACTCAGATGTTGCTGTTTTCAGGAACCTAAGTTTTTTTTTTTTTCCTACAAATGCCTTATCTTTGCTTAACACACCTGCCTTGACTGAGCATATAAAATCTTCAGGTGCTATTATTAGGACTTCAGTGCCTGCTACTTGTCTCTGTCTGCTCTTTCATTACAAGTGATAAGAGCCTGCTTTTCAGCTACCACTGGTTCTCACACTTGGCCATTAACAGCCTGCTATCTGTCTTTAGTCTCTTATCCTTCTGCAGAACATCAGTACAACAAAGCAGAAACCAGCTGTCTTTGTAGGTATTGTGAGGTTTTTTTCCCCCCACATTTTTCATCACATCTGCCACAACAGCTATGTCCCTGGGACATTTTCTTTTTTCTTCTTCTTTTTCTTCTTTTTCTTTTTCTTTCTCTTTTTTTTTTTTTTTTTTTTTTTGAGATGGAGTCTCCCTCTGTTGCCCAGGCTGGAGTGCAGTGGCACAATCTCAGCTCATTGCATCCTCCGCCTCCAGGGTTCAAGCAATTCTCCTCCTTCAGCCTCCCAAGTATCTGGGATTACAGGTGAGTACCACCACTCCCAGCTAATTTTTGTACTTTCAGTAGAGACCGACGGGGTTTTGCCATGTTGGTCAGGCTGGTCTCAAACTCCTGACCTCGTGTGATCCTCCTGGCTTGACCTCCCAATGTGCTGGAATTATAGGCATGAGCCACCACACCCAGCCGTCCCTGGGACATTTTCTCAAGTCACCATCACTAAAGTTCCAAGCAATGGGGCCACCATGTTGTACCTCCTGGGATAGTAGATATTTGTCCTACCTGCGAATGAAGATGATGTCTTCTTAGCCTGGTATAAAACATGAGCCTTTGCCAAATCCCTGTATTACTGATGACTATTGCTTGGAGCCCACCTAGTACCATTTTTTTTTTTTTTTTTTTAATGTGAGGAGAGACAAGAACAGACTTAAGTAGGAAAGACTTCTATTAGAGGAAACATCTGGGTGAGAGAAAATGGAGGAGGTATTGGGAAGACCAGGAGAATCATCAAATTGCAGTTTATTCCTGGAAGACCTCGAACAAAGATGAGGAGGGAAGGTTATTGGGAAGCAAGTTAGACTGCCAGGCCAGTGGGGCATCCTTGAGCCAAAACAGCCATCAGAGGAGTACTGTGTCTCTCAGGAACAGCTCTGTCTTTGGGGTGACAGACCTGCTATGCTCAGTCTTTGGAGAGACTGACTCAGGTCAAGCCCATGGGGAGCATGACTTTGCCATAAACACAGTGATGGATTTCATAATACTATGACTGGATGCTTAATCAGTCATCTGCCCATACTTAGTGTCTGTGGGATGCACTTTTTTGGCCAACAAATATACCTCATGTGCTTTCACAAACTCTCAATTTATTTTATTCTGGCATCCATCCAGATACATAAGATTTAAATTCTATACCCTTGAAATTTCTTAGGAATCTAGTATAATAAATTGATTCTTGTCTCTCTTCCCAAACACAGTCTGTCTTCTCAACTGTTTTATTTTATTTTGTTTTAACTTAAAATATACTTACTTTTCATTAGAGTTACTAATCTTAATGCTACCTGTCCTTCACTGCTCTCCTGAACTTCTTTTTTCACTGTTAAATTAGTGGCCAATGAGCACTGTCCCTTTCTCAACTATTGCTGAATATTCACAACCAGCATGGTTCCTCTCCTATTGATCCTTTACAATAACTCCTTGCAACCTTCATTCACTACACCTAAGCATCATTTTTCAGTCCTTGTCTAACTCAACGTCTTATACAAGACCAACTGCTTCTCTGGATATTTCCTTTCATTGTCTTCCATAACACCACATGTCCTTTTCATAATTGTTTTCTCCAAAACTTACTCTGTTTCCTTTAAAGCTTACTCTCCTGTACCTAGCCATTAAAATGATGGTGGTCTTTAAGATTTTATCAGGCAATAGGGGTTGGATATGTGTTCCCACCCAAATCTCATGTCAAATTTTAATCCCTAGTGTTGGAGGTGGGACCTGGTAGGAAGTGATTAAAACATGGGAGTGAATTTCCCCTTGGTGGTGTTCTTGTGCTAGTGAGTTATCGCAAGATCTGGTTGTTTAAAAGTGTGTAGCACCTCTCCCCTCTCACTCTCTTCCTCTTGCTTTATCCATGTAAGATGTGCCTGATTCTTTTTCACCTTCTGCCCTGATTGTAAGTTTCCTAAGGCCTCACCAGAAGCAGAAGCCTGTATAGCCTGTGGAACCATGAATCAATTAAACCACTTTTCTCAATTAATTATAAAGAATTTATTTATAAATTAAATTAATTCACCACAATCAAGTAGGCTTTATTCCTGGGATGCAAGGCTGGTTCAACATACACAAATCAATAAATGTGATTCAACCCATAAACAGAATTAAAAACAAAAACCATAGGATTATCTTAATAGATGCAGGAAAAGCTTCTGACAAAATTCAACATCCTTTCATAATTAAAATCCTCAATAAACTAGGCATCAAAGGAACATACCCCAAAATACTAGGAGCTGTCTATAGCAAACTCACAGCCAACATCATGCTGAATGGGCAAAAGCTGGAACCATTCACCTTGAGGACTGGAACAAGACAAGGATGCCCACTCTCACCAATGCTATTCATTGTAGTACTGGAAGTCCTGGCCAGAGCAACCACGCAGGAAAAAAAAAATAAATAAATAAATAAATAAATAAATAAATGGCATCCAAATAGGAAAAGAAGAAGTCAAACAATCTCTCTTTATGAACAATATTATTCTATACCTTGAAAACTCTAAATACTCCACCAAATGGCTCCTGGAACTGATAAATGCCTTCAGTAAAGTTTCAAGATACAAAATTAGTAGCATTTCTATACACCAATAAAATTCTAGCTGACAGTCAAATCAAAACACAATCCCATTTACAATAGTCAAACACACACAAAATGAAATACCTAGAACTGCATCTAGCCAAGGATGTGAAAGATCTCTACAAGGAGAACTACAAAACGCTGTTGAAAGAATATCAAAGATGACATGAACAAATGGAAAAACATTCCATGCTCATGGATTGGAAGAGTCGATATCATTAAAACGCCCATACTGCCCAAAGCAATTTATAGAGTCAATGTTATTCCTACCAAGCTCTCATTGTCATTTTTCACAGAATTGGGAAAAAAAAAAAAAAAAGATCTTAAAATGTATATAGAAACAAAAGAGAGCCCAAATAGCCAAAGCGATCCTTAGCAAAAGGAACAAATCTGGAGTCATTATGTCACCTGACTTCAAAGTATGCTACAGTGCTCCAATAACCAAAACAGCGTGGTGCTGGCACAAAAACAGACACATAGACCAATAGAACAGAATTGAGAGCCAAGAAGTAATGACACACATCTACAATCATCTGATCTTTGCCAAAGTTGACAAAAACAGGCAATCAGGAAGGGACTTCTTATTCAATAAATGATGCTAGAGTAACTGACTAGCCATATGCAGAATATTGAAACTGAATCCCTTATACCATATAATAAAATCAACTCTAGGTGAGTTAAAGACTTAAATATAAAACCTAAAACTATAAAAACCGTGGAGGATAATCTAAGAAATACCATTTGATAGAACTGTATACAATTTCAAATTTTAAACACACTATCAAAGACATAAACACACTATCAAACACCATATTTTAATTAAAATGTATAGGACAATTAATAACTGCAGAATACACATTGCTTTATGTACATAAGATATTCAGCATAGTCCTATACCAGAGCATAACAAATATCTAAATATTATTTAAAATACTTAAATCTTACTTAATATGCTTTTTGATCACAGCAGGATTTTGATAGCTTTCATGGATATACAGCTCTGAGTATACTAAAATCAAACAAAAACAACACTGAATTCTATACTTCCAGTGTACAAGAGTAAACTTTATGGTAGGTGAATGTATCTCATTAAAGCTGTTATGAAACATATAAATGACAGTAAGATAATCAGAAAAGCTGAATATATTTAGTAACTTAACAACACTCTATTAAATAATTCACAGGCCAAGATGAATAACAGTATAGTTTAGGAAAGATTCAAACTGAATGAGAGAACACAGCCTATCAAAATGTATGAGATGCAGCTAACCCAGTGCATATGAGGAAATATACAGTTTTAAATACTTCTATAGTGTAAGAAAAGAAGAAAAAAAAAGTAAATGATTTACAGGAACACAGAAACGGTGGAACACAGAAACGGTGTGCCACTGGAATGAAATGTGTTAGCAAGCGGTGGATTACTGAAGAATATTTGACACTCAGCGGGTACTATTTTTAAACACTCTCCCTTCTTCTACAAAGGAATTTATTTTCAGTAATAATGAAGTGAAACAAATAATTACAAAAAAGCAATGGTATCTAAGAAAAATCTGTATCTAACACCATAACTAAATATATAAATAAGTAAACATGATAGTACAAAAAGGTTGGGGGAAATAATTAATTAATGCTCTTTAACCATTGTAATGAATTTTTCAAGAAAAAAGAAAAACACAGATAAAGAAAGGCATATGCACGGCTTAGAAATGATTTATACATAACGTAGAATGACAGAATTAATGTAACTCAAGTTCTGTTTTTCATGTTTACAATCACTTTCCTCTCATTGTTCATTTTGAATCTACTGTTTAAACTCAGGGATGTATCAGAGCACTGGGGTATGAAAAAAGAATTTCACCTGAAGCAAGTTCAAACAATGCCAAACTTGTATTTATTAATCCTCAGAATCAATGTGTGTACCTGAGTTCTCATATGTCTGGTAAAGAATGTATAACTAGAATTTTACAAATTAACTTCCATGTAAATGCAATGTTGTTAAGGAAAAGTTATAGATATGTTCATTTCTACTACACATACACATATATATTAGAAAACATATACATAATATTATATTATACAATCTTACATTATAGTATTAAAATTCCACAATAACCAGAACAATTGTTTAAAACTTATGTCACAAAAATGTTTGTTATTGTTGTTCTTGGGGAAGACCATTTTATCACTGACCTTGATTAAAATCACCAGGACATGACAATTACAATAAATATGACAAAAACAATAAATAATGAGTTTTACTTGTTTTTATTGTGTTTTTTAAAATTGCCTATGCACAATCACCTCCTAATGCTGTATGAGCCCTGAACAGACCACATCCACAGCTTCACCTTAGGTACACCAGTATGGTCAAGGGAAGGCTTTTAAAATTTGTTTTAAGTTGGTGTGTCAATGTTTTAACGTTTTTCGATGTGTGCCAATGGGAGCGATCCAGCATATAAGGAAAGAATTCACAGTCTAAGAAAGTAGAAAGAAGTCTTGGGGATACTTCTGGGTAGGTAAGAAGGTGTGTGATCTTATGCTCAAGAGGAAGGTTTGACTTTAAATGATTACTCTGAGATTTAATCTGTCTACAAGAGTGAAAGCAAAATGCATAGGCACATGGGGAATGGGAGTTGGGTAGATATTGCTGTGCAGCAACCTACATGCAGTTGGTTAGTTTTCCTGTCAGATATTCATAATCATAAATGATCAATTTCCTTTTTTTTTTTTTTTTTGAGACATGGTCTCACTGTGTCACCCATGATGGAGTGCAGTGGCTCAGTCATGGCTCACTGCAGCCTCAACTTCCCAGGCTCATATGATCCTCCCACCTCAGCCTCTCAAGTAGTGGGAACTACAGGTTTGTGCCATGACGCCAAGCTAAATTTTTAAATTTTTTTAGAGACAGAGTCTCATTATGTTGCCCAGACTGGTCTCCAACTCCTGGGCTTAAGCAATCTGCCTGCCTCAGCTTCCCAAATTGCTGGGATTACAGGTGTCAGCCACCACACAGGGCCTCCATTGATTTTCAAAACCAAAATGAGACCTTGTTTTGTCAACATGTAATCCCCAAACATTTTAATTCATCCTACAGTAAGAGATCTAAAAATTTTGAATGCTTACTATAAGCCAGACACTTTACAGGGTGATTTACATATGTTTTGTCTTTTAATCCTCACTACAACCCTGAGGTTTGATTTACGCCATTTCTCATATAAAGAAACTGAGGCTTAGAGAAAATAAGATTATCAGAGTCCAAACTGTTAGTAAAGGTGGCTCTTGGCCTCTGAACCTGTTATTTCTGACTCCAAAGCCTGTGCAATGCATAACTCATCATAATTTTTTTCCTACACATCTATATTCATAATTTAATTCTTTCACTTTCCTTGGGCTTGTATGATAATCACATAGAAACAAACTACTAGGCGCTAAAAATACAAACTTAGTTATATTCTGAATCGTGCAGTTAAACTTTTGTGTAGTTTGGACTACATGAAGATAAAGTCGGGACAGAAAGAAAAATAAATAATAGTTTAGGCAGTTAATAAACCTTCAACAAATCTTCTAAAGAGAGTCAGAAATGATTATGAGTGTTATCATTACTTAGAAAATCTTTTGCTCAATCTAATTAAATGTTCGACAACAAGGGGATTTTTGTTAATTGTTTAACTTTTCTTTGTTTCAAAGAAAAGAACATTTATCTGAATTTATAATTTTAAAAAATGTGTACTTGTGAAATTTTCAGTTCTAAGGAGTATCTCTGGCTCGGAAGTTGAAAAACACTGAAGAAATTAGGAATGTATGTTAACCAATGTTCCTGTATTGCCTGTATTTTCCTGGAATTAGAGGTGCAAATGACAGGACTTACATTTCATAAAATTGCATAATATTTTGAAATGAGCATTATTTATATTTGTAAGATGCTTTTCTTCATGTAATTGACAACATTGTGATTAGGACGAACCTTTTTCTTTGAATAAGTAGAGCCTAACATATTTAGTAGAAAAAAAATCTCTTTTCTGTTTTTCATGTTCACAAGTTTAAACTAAGTAAATTTATGTTTACATTTTCTGTATCTTGGCCGGGCGCGGTGGCTCAAGCCTATAATCCCAGCACTTTGGAAGGCCGAAACGGGCGGATCAAGAGGTCAGGAGATCGAGACCATCCTGGCTAACAAGGTGAAACCCCGTCTCTACTAAAAAATACAAAAAACTAGCCGGGCGACATGGTGGGGGCCTATAGTCCCAGCTACACGGGAGGCTGAGGCAGGAGAATGGCGTGAACCCGGGAGGCGGAGGTTGCAGTGAGCTGAGATTTGGCCACTGCACTCCTGCCTGGGTGACAGAGCGAGACCCCGTCTCAAAAAAAAAAAAAAAACAACAACAACAACAAAAGAAAAAACCTTTTCTGTATCTTTCTACTGTCTAAAAATATACTATTACCTCCAAAATTTTACATACAGTTGTATAAAATTGCTTTACGTGTCATGCCCAAGTTTTGCTCTGGCCTGCTGGTCTCGTTCTGCCTACTCAGCCTCTCAGGCTGTGATCCGCTCGTTCTATCAACCTGGATCCCAGGCCTGCCAAGGGCGTGGAGTGGCAGGGGTGCATGAGTGAGTAAGTGTAGGGTTCGGCCACCGCACATAGCCAGGCAAGCCAGTTGCTTCAGTGGGGCGGGCAGCTCCAGGCGCCAGCACAGGCACCAGCTCCGTGCGAAGCTGTGGCTGGACCAGGCATACCGCAAGCAGCTTCCACTGTGGGCTCTGGGGAACGCGGTGGCACCAGAAGCTTTGAGACTGCGGGAACCGCAGACCTTCAAAGACGGTGTCACCGCCCTGGCTCGGGGAGCCCTTAAGTCTGGGCTCCCTGAAGGGCTGCAGCTCTTCTCTCCTCATCGCTTGCAACATGGGAAGCTGGAAGGCGTATTTCAGCCCTGTGTGTGTTACAGCTCATTCGGCAGGTCCCAAATTCTTGTCCAGGAAGAATGAGGTACACAGACAACTAGAGAGTGAGCAAGGCAAAGAGGTGCCTTACTGAACAACAGTCCAGCTCTCAGGAAATCCTGAGTGGGTAGCTATCTGCAGGCAGGTCGTCCCATCAAGTGTGCAGCCAGCCCTCAGCAGAGAGGAGACCTGGTGTAGGCAGCTCCTCTCTGCAGGCAGGTTGTGCTGTTCTCCCAAGTCTGGCTGAGTCCAGGGATTTTGTTTTGTTTTACTTTAAGTTCTGTGATACACGTGCAGGTTTGTTACACAGGTATACATGTGCCATGGTGACTTGCTGCACCTATCAACCTGTCATCTAGACTTTAAGCCCCGCATGCATTAGGTGTTTGTCCTAATGCTCCCCCTCGGCTTGTCTCCCACCCCGAGACAAGCCCCAGCGTGCGTTGCTCCTCTCCCTGTGTCCATGTGTTCTCATTGTTCAACTACCACTTATGAGTGAGAACATGCGGTGTTTGGTTTTCTGTTCCAGTGTTAGTTTGCGGAGGATGATGGCTTCCAACTTCATCCATGTCCCTGCAAAGGAGATGGTCTCATTCTCTTTTACCATTGCATAGTATTCCATGGGAGCCCATGGATTTCATGGACTTCAGAAGAGAGGCAGTGTGTACTGACTGGTCCGTGGGCAGCCATGGCAGCCCAGAAAAAGCACGTAAGTTCTCGCCCTGGGCCGCAAACTCCACCCAGAACTGACAGCCAGCCCCTATGCTTCAGGTCATCCCAAGCGTGAAGGTGTGATTTCATGGGGGACCCACCTTTTTCTGCCCAGAGGCCTGTCTGCCTCTTGCTGCCATCAATCTGCCACCCACAGTGCCCACAACACCCAGGGTGTTCATGCTGAGGGGTGCCTGCAAGCCCATACTGAGCCACCTTCAGCCCTCTCTCAGTCTCCCTCCCATGCTCATCGGCACCCAAAGTTTGGAGGGGACTGAGGCGACTGGATGCTGGCATGTCAGCGCTGCCCTGAGCATGTGCACATCCGGTCCAGTCGCAACAGTGCTTGGGCTCGGCCTCAGCTTTGCTCCGAAATAGAAGTGGAAGCTGGGAGCAGGGGAAGGTCAGGCAGCAGGAGCAGGCACTTCTGAGACTGCAGGGGCAAAGGTTTTCCCGGGCCACTGAGAGTGCAGGATGCCTGGGTCTGCAGCCATGGCTGGGTGGCTGCAACTGCGACCAGGAGTGCCGGGCTCCTACCCTACCAATTCTGAAGGGGGCGGGGCTCCCACTTGTTCCCAGCTCCCACTGGCTTCTCTCCCTCAAGTGCACAGCCCTGGTCACGCCTCCCCCCACTGCACCGGTGTCTTCTCAGTGGCTGCTCCAGATGGGCCTCCGTTGGCCATCAGTAGGTAGTAAGTTCAAATTATTGTATTAAAATAGGTAATTTACATCCCCAGTAAGCCACACCACTGAAAAGAAAATATGGAGATAGAACTAATGTTACTGGAGTCTCTAGTAGAGGCTAAAAAAATAGCCTTACCTTCCTATACATCCCCTCATCAGTATCTGTTAGTCCCTGCAAAGAGTAAAAAACACCTCAAGGCATCTGGGCAAATGTGTTGAAATAGTCCAACTCTGAAGATAATCATAATTTTACCTATTTCCTCGATGAATAAGTGGGCATTGTCTTTAAGACTGCTCCCTGGTAGATTTTCAGAATCTCTGACTCCCTCTGGCGAATTGTACGGCAGCCACCTTCCAAGATACTGAGTGTTTTCATTGACTTGTTTTTAATAGTGTGTTTCTTAAAATACCAGGGACTTTGGAAATCCACAAGATGTTTAGTGAATTCCCAACTGTATCAAGTACTAATGTTGAGACTCTGAACAAATTATTTAATCCATTTGAGCTTCAGAATTCTCATCTTTAAAAAGTGGAAAATAACTTCTATCACATACTAATATAAGAGGGATTAAGTGAAAGAATCTATTAATATAAAGAAATTTTAGCATAGACCTTAACACAAAATAAGTGCAAGAATGAAATGTAGTATTATTGTGAACTTCTCTGGGTGTGGTTCTAGATATTGACAGAAAGCTAAATTATTTATTTTATATTGTAACACACATCATTGGAAAAAAGTTAGAACAAATTAAAATGTAAGACGATTTTCTCAAAAAAAAATATATTGTATTCTACTTTACATGGATCTACTACTCCATATTGAAACTTTACATTTTGTATAAAACATTTCTTGTTAAATCGTTTAATTAATATTAACGAATTTATGTTATACTAGATGACAACATTTTCTTTGAACTTACATAATGCTTAGCCTCTAAAAATTATTAGCTAAAATGTTTGCCTACTTTGATTGTAAACCTACAGATTTTTCTCTATTGCTTGTAACATGTATGTTCCTTTTATTTCATCCTTTAAAATAATTTGATCTCAACTAGAGGCCTCAGGTTTATAGACCAACCCCCACAGTTGACAGGAAGGACTTAAGAAACTACAGCTCTGCTTTCACGGACTCAACATCAAATCACTCCTGCTGCTGTTAGATCCCAACCACCCACTGTCCCCAGACAGGACATACATCTTGTACTAAAAACATCTATACATTTGATGGAGAGTTTGATAAGTGGATTTTGGCCTTAATTCACAATGCCTGGGTTCCTGTCTTGACCGCATGCTGAGTACGCTACTCCTGAGGCTTGGTGCTCTATTTGGTTCTCACACTCTCCTTCCTAAAAACTAAAATACATTCCTGCATATCAGCCCTCAGCCTGGAGACTCACTTCTGGCACATATCCTCAATGTTACTTGCTATTTGAAAACTAAATAGATTTGTCTGTTTGTATCCTGGGATTATTATGTCTACTCTTAGGACCCTCCTGTCACTGATGTTACATCCTGACAAATCTAAATACAAACCTTCTTTTTTTTTTTAATTTTTATTTTATTTTATTTTTATTTTTATTTATTTTATTATTATACTTTAAGTTCTAGGGTACATGTGCATAACATGCAGGTTTGTTACATATGTATACTTGTGCCATGTTGGTGTGCTGCACGCATCAACTCGTCAGCACCCATCAATTCGTCATTTATATCAGGTATAACTCCCAATGCAATCCTTCCCCCCTCCCTCCCCATTATAGGCCCCGATGTGTTATGTTCCCCTTCCCGAGTCCAAGTGATGTCATTGTTCAGTTCCCACCTATGAGTGAGAACATGCGGTGTTTGGTTTTCTGTTCTTGTGATAGTTTGCTAAGAATGATGGTTTCCAGCTGCATCCATGTCCCTACAAAGGGTGCAAACTCATCCTTTTTTATGGCTGCATAATATTCCATAGTGTATATGTGCCACGTTTTCTTAATCCAGTCTGTCACAGATGGACATTTGGGTTGATTCCAAGACTTTGCTATTGTGCATAGTGCCGCAATAAACATACGTGTGCATGTGTCTTTATAGCAGCATGATTTATAATCCTTTGGGTATATACCCAGTAGTGGGATGGCTGGGTCATATGGTACATCTAGATCTAGATCCTTGAGGAATCGCCACACTGTTTTCCATAATGGTTGAACTAGTTTACAATCCCACCAACAGTGTAAAAGTGTTCCTATTTCTCCACATCCTCTCCAGCACCTGTTGTTTCCTGACTTTTTAATGGTTGCCATTCTAACTGGTGTGAGATGGTATCTCATTGTGGTTTTGATTTGCATTTCTCTGATGGCCAGTGATGATGAGCATTTTTTCATGTGTCTGTTGGCTGTATGAATGTCTTCTTTTGAGAAATGTCTGTTCATATCCTTTGCCCACTTTTTGATGGGGTTGTTTGTTTTCTTCTTGTAAATTTGTTTGAGTTCTTTGTAGATTCTGGATATTAGCCCTTTGTCAGATGAGTAGATTGCAAAAATTTTCTCCCATTCTGTAGGTTGCCTGTTCACTTATTTATGGATTCAATGCCATCCCCATCAAGCTACCAATGAGTTTCGTCACAGAATTGGGAAAAACTGCTTTAAAGTTCATATGGAACCAAAAAAGAGCCCGCATTGCCAAGACAATCCTAAGTCAAAAGAACAAAGCTGGAGGCATCACCCTACCTGACTTCAAACTATACTAAAAGGCTACAGTAACCAAAACAGCATGGTACTGGTACCAAAACAGAGATATAGACCAATGGAACAGAACAGAGTCCTCAGAAATAATACCACACATCTATAGCCATCTGATCTTTGACAAACCTGAGAGAAACTAGAAATGGGGAAAGGACTCCCTATTTAATAAATGGTGCTGGGAAAATTGGCTAGCCATAAGTAGAAAGCTGAAACTGGATCCTTTCCTTACTCCTTATAGGAAAATTAATTCAAGATGGATTAGAGACTTAAATGTTAGACCTAATACCATAAAAACCCAAGAAGAAAACCTAGGTCGTACCATTCAGGACATAGGCATGGGCAAGGACTTCATGTCTAAAACACCAAAAGCAACGGCAGCAAAAGCCAAAATTGACAAATGGGATATGATTAAACTAAAGAGCTTCTGCACAGCAAAAGAAACTTCTTTTGAAAACATGCTGGTAGTAATGGAGACTTCTGTTATCTGGCTCTTTCCTCTACCTTTCTCCAACTGCACACACTAGTTGCCTCATGCCCTATGGAGGTTCATCTTTCTCCTATTTCACTCTCTATCCTCATAGCATGCTCATCTAGGTCCAAACATGTGAACTGTTTTTGTTTTTTTTTTTTCTAATTTGTTTTATCCAAATCAGACAGGTTAAACAATTTGTTTTCTGTTTCACAGACTGTCTTAAATCAGACACTTGTTTTCATTTCAATTAGACACATCATTTCATAATGCCTAGTACGTAAATGCACTGTAAGGAATATAGGATTGGATAAGTTTCACAAGAAAGATGCCTGTTCTAAATTTGAGAACAGAAAGGAGAGTGAGTTTCTTCCAAATGTGACTGAGAGTAAGAAAAGAACTAGACTATGCCTTTTATAAGAAGAGAGACCTGCTGTATTTTTATTTGAATTATCTTCCAAACACCTTACAAAGGCTTGGAAATATTTTAGCTGAATAGTGAAAGAACAAAATCTTTGTGGAAATGGTGGCTTTAGTCTAGAGCTGAGGCCAGATTAGATTTATTCACATGGGCTTATCCTACTAGGTGGAAAAAATACTGTAAATGAAAATAGAAAATTCAGCAAACATGTTCAGAACACTGAGAGGTCTCATGTGGTCTACCTAACTTTCAGTTACCTGAAGAATTTCAGAGGCACAGCAGGTTGAAGGGTTTCTGTTAAGAAAGAATGCAGTTAAGCATTAAACCTAGAGATACCAGTTTAGGAGTTTCCATGGAGGTGAGTTTTAAAGCAGAAACTGCCTATTTGCTCAGAGCAGAGGAGAGGAAATTCATGAATAAACCTTGGGGAACATATATGTTTAGAAAATGGTATTGCTACAGGATGGTGGTGTCCCGATCCAGTCCCCAAGAGAGAGTTCTAGGATGTCGTGTAAGAAAGAATTCAGGGTGAACCCAGAGAGCAAAGTGAAAGTAACTTTATTAAGAAAGTAGAGGAATAGAATAATGGCTACTCCACAGACAGAGCAGCCCTAGGGCTGCTGGTTGCCCATTTTTATAGTTATTTCTTGATTGTATGCTAAGGGGTGAATTATTCATGTCTCCCCTTTTTAGACCACATAAGGTAACTTCCTGTCGTTGTCATGCATTTGTAAACTGTCAAGGCACTGGTGAGAGTGTAGCAGTGCGGACAACCAGAAGTCACTCTCAGAGCCATCTTGGTTTTGGTGGGTTTTAGCTGGCTTCTTTACTGCAACCTGTTTTATCAGCAAGGTCTTCATGACCTATATTTTGTGTTGACCTCTTATATCATCCTGTGACTTAGAATACTTTAACCATCTGAGAATGCAGCCCAGTAGGTTTTAGCCTCACTTTACCCAGCTCCTATTTAAGATGGAGTTGCTCTGGTTCACATGCCTCTGACAATATAAGAAATATAATTCTTAAAAAAGTAGAATTATAAACTCTTGAATCTGATGGGTATGTCAAAGTATCCTTCCTACATTAGGATATTAAGAAGAGACTAAGGGAGTGCTAACAGAATATGAACCCACAAGGAAGAAGAAAAAAGAAGCAATTAGAAATTTAGGAGAGAGAATCGGATATTGTAATAACACAATTACAATTGAATATAACACAATATCGGATATTGTAATAACACAATAACACAATTGAAAAGGGGGTTTCAATGAAAGCTTTGAAACACCATTAAATAAAATAGAAAAGTGTGAAATCCTTTGGGCCCTGATACTCACATGGGCATTTGTTGTCTTTAAAAAAGTACTTTCATCAGGGTGACAGGCTGGAAGGTGTATTGCAAATTTTGTTATAAGTGCATGATGAGCAGAGAAACTTGGCAACATAGTTCTTTCAAGAAGTTTGGTGATACAGGAAAGCAGATAATTCCAACTTTTTTTTTTTAAGTGTTCTGTATAATAGTAAAATATCAATATTCTATGTTTTGAACTTGAAATCTCCTTAAATAAAATTAAAACAATAAATATTTTAATTGTAAAGCAGTATATTTTCAGTCAAATACTACCTACACATAACACCTACAACCTTGATCTTCAATATTTCAAATAATCAAACTGTTATAAGTAAATCAATAAGTAGTCTTTAGAAATTATTGATGATCCAACAATGGAAATTTAGCAGAAAATTTAGTTACTAGAAAAAAAGGATCAGGAACATGGCTTTGCTTAGAAATACTATGTTCCATCGTAAGCTTATGTAATTACAGAATTTTACAAGGCAAATTTTATGTTATGTATTTTCTAACTTTAAATTTTGTTTTAGATTCATTTGGTGGGTGCATGTAAATTTTTGTTACAAGAGTATATTGTGTAATGCTGAGGTTTGAGGTGTGATTAACTCCATTGCCCAGGTAGTAAGCATAGTACCCAATAAACAGTTATTTAACCCTTGCCCTCTTCCTTTTTATCTTCTTTTCAAAGTCCCCAATGTCAATTGTTTTAATATTTATGATCATGTCTACCCAATGTTGAGCTCCTGTTTATGAGTGAAAACATGGTATTTGGTTTTGTGTTTCTGCATTATCCCACATAGGATAATGGTCTTTAGCTGCATCTATGTTGATGCAAAGGACATAATTTTATTCTTTTTTCTGGCTGCGTAGTAGTCCATGGTATATATGTACCACATTTTCTTTATAGTATGATTTTTTTTAAAAGTTATAAGATAAAAATGACCCTATAAGATGCAGCTTACAGCATTTTCTAAACATATTAATAAAAATAATAGCTGCTCACAGTGGCATGTGCCTGTAATCTCAGCTTCTTGGGAAACTAAGGCAGGAAGATTGCTTGAGTCCAAGAGTTCAAGACCAGCCTGGGCAACAGAGCAAGACACTGTCTCAGTTGTTATAACAATATAATTATTTTATCAAATTTGTGAGTACTAGTCATGTTAGGTATTGCATACACATAAAAAAATGCCAACTTGTTCCTTTTAAAGACAAATGAACCCACAAATGAATTTTGAACTTTTTAAACCCATGCTAGGAAAGTAATCAATTTCTTATGGTTGACAGAGTCATCATTCATCAGAATGTGTGTCTAGTACTTATTACCAGACATACCACTAGGGACTTTCACAAGCGTAATCTTATTAAAAATTCATAACCACCTAGTAATACAAGTATTGTTTTAATGTTCCACATGAGGGAACCATTTGTAAGTAATTTAAGCTAGGTCATAACCAACAAGTAACAGGAAAGACTCAATACAGAGATAATGTCTCCTGACTGGTCTCTTCTCTCACTGACTAACATGCGCATTTATCTTTCTCTCTATCTATTATCTATCTATCTATCTATCTATCTATCTATCTATCTATCTACCTATTTATGTACTTTTTCAATAACTTATACATCATATAATAAATTCTTATTAAGCATCCAATTATGTGTCAGTTGGCACTGTCATGGCAGATTCACATGAAGTTTAAAAGACATACAGACATACTTCGGATATATTTTGAGTTCAATTTCTGACTATGTCAATAAAGATAATATCATAATAAAGTGAGCCAAACACATTTTTGGTGTCCTGGTGGATATAAAAGTTATGTTTATACTATAGTTGAGTCTATTAAGTGTGCAATAACATTATGTCTTTAAAAAATACACACTTTAAAAATACTTTATTTTGAAAACTACTGAGTATCATGTAAACCTTCAGCAATTAATAATTTTTTGCTAGTGAAAGTTCTTGCCTCAATGTTGATGGCTGATGACTGATCAGGATGGTGATTACTGAAGGTTGGGCTGGCTGTGGCAATTTCTTAAATTAAGACAACGATGATGTTTGCTGAACAGATTGATGCTTTTGTGAATGATTTCTTTGTAGAATGTGATACTATCTAATAGCATTTAATCCACAGTAGAACTTCTTTCAAAAGTGGAGTCAACCCTCTCAAACTACTGCAGTTTTAGCAACTAAGTCTATGTAATATTCTAAATCCTTTGTCATTTCAACAATATTCATAGAATCCTCACCAGCTGTAGATTCCATCTCAAGAAACCACTCTCTTTGCTCATCCATAAGAAGCAACTCCTTATCTGTCCAGATTTTATCATATGATTACAATGTTTCGGTCACGTTTTCAGGTCCCACTTTTCCTGCTAGTTCTCTTACTATTTCCACCACATCTGTAGCTACTTCCTCCACCGAAGTCTTAAATCCCTCGAAGTCATCTATGAGGGATAGAATCAACTTCTTCAAAGTTCCTATAAATAATGATATTTTAACTTCATTCCATGAATCATAAATGTTCTTAATGACATCTGTATTAGTCTACTTTTGCATTGCTATAAAGAAATACCTGAGACCAGTTAATTTATAAGGAAAAGAGGTTTAACTGGTTTATGGTTCTGCAGACTGTACAGGAAGCATAATGACATCTGCTCCTGGGGAGACTTCAGGGCGCTTTTACTCATAGTGAAAGACAAAGTGGGAACAGTCATCTAACATGGCAGGAGCAGGACAAACAGAAAGCTGGGAGAGGTGCTACATACTTTTAAATAACCAGAACTCATGAGCACTCACCATCATGAGAGCAGCACACAGAGATAGTGCTAACTCATTCATGAGAAATTGCACCTATGATCCAATCACCTCCCAGCAGGCCCCACATCCAGCATTGAGGATTACATTTCACTGTGAGATTTAGATGGAGACATAGATGTAAACCATGTCAGCATCTATAATGATGAATTCTTTCTAGAAGGTTTTCAATTTACTTTGTCCATATCCATCAGAGGAATTACTATCCATGTTAGCTATAGGTTTATGAAATTTTTGTTGTTGTTGTTGTTGTTGTTGTTTTGAGATGGAGTCTCGCTCTATCACCCAGACTGGGATGCAGTGGAATGATCTCGACTCACTGCAACCTCTCCCTCCTGGGTTTAAGCAATTCTCTTGTCTCAAACTCCTGAGTAGCTGGGACCACAGGCATGTGCAACTTCACCCAGCTAAATTTTGTTTTTTTAGTAGAGACGGGGTTTCACTATGTTGCCGAGGCTGGTCTCAAACACCTGATCTCAGGCAATCCAACTGCCTCGACTTCCCAAAGTGCTGGGATTACAGGAGTGAGTCACTGTGCCCAGCTATGAAATATATTTCTTAAATATTAAGACTTGAAAGTTTAAAATACTCCTTAATCCACAGGCTGCAGAATACATGTTGTGTTAGTAGGCATGAAACCTCATTAATCTCCTTGTATATCTCTATCAGAACTCTTGGGTAATGAGGTGCATTGTCAATGAGCAGTAATATTTTGTACTTCTCAGGAGTAGGTCTCAACAGTAGGCTTAAAAGATTCAGTAAACTATTCTGTAAAAAGACATGCTGTCATAAAACATTTGTTCCATTTATAGAGCACAGGCAGAGTGAATTTAGCATAATTTTTAGGGCTCTAGGATTTTTGGAATGGTAACTGAGGATGGGCTTCAATTTAAAGTCATCAGCTGCATTAGCAGCTGCATTATAGTCAGACTCCAGCAACACAATAAACCTGTCTTTTAAGTCAGTCAATGCTTTAAATCCAGGCATTGACTTATCTCAAGCTTTCAAAGACTGAGATAACACCTTCTTCCTACATAAAACTATTTGGACTACACTGAAAGTCTGTTGTGTAGTGTAGCCATCTTCATCAGTTATCTAAATCTTCTGGATAAATTGCTGCAGCTTCTACATCATCACTTTCTGCTTCACCTTGCACTTTTATGTTATATAGATGTCTATTTTCCTTAAAGCTTGTAAATTTGCCTCCGCCAGCTTCAGATTTTACTTCTGCATCTTCCTCACCTGTCTTAACTTTCATAGAATTGAAGTGAGTTAAGGCCTTGCTCCGGATTAGGTTTTGGCTTAAGTAAACGTGTTGGCTGGTTTGATCTTTTATCCACACCATTTTCTCCATGTCAACAATACAGCTGTTTTGTTTTCTTATTATTCATATATTTGCTAGATACACATTTTTATTTTATTTTTCAAGATGATTTCCTTTGCATTCAAAACTTAGCTGTTTGGTGCAAGAAGCCTAGATTTTGGCCTGTCTCAGCATTCAACATACCTTCCTCACTAATCTTATTCATTTCCAGCTTTTGATTTAAAGCATGAGTGTCCAAACTTTTGGCTTCCCTGGGCCACATTGGAAAAAGAATTATCTTGCCACACACATAAAACACACTAACATTAACGATAGCTAATGAGCTAAAGAAAAAAGTTCCGTGCATAACTTTTATATCTGCCACCACAGATAGGCAAAAGCATCCTCACATTCAAAGGGCTGGACACCTGTGATAATGTGAGAGATGCAACTCTTTCTTTCACTTGAATGCTTAGAGGCCATTGTAGGGTTAGGAATTGGCCTAATTTCACTATTATGGTGTCTCAGAGAATAGAGAGGGCAGAGGAGAGGAAGAAAGGGAATTCAGTCAGGGGGGCAGTCAAAACATACACAACATTTATAGATTAGGTTTGCAGTGTTATATGGGCATAATTTGTGGTGCCCCAAAACAATTACAATAGTAATATCCAAGATCACTGATCGCAGATCATCATTACAGATATAAGAATAATAAAGAAGTGTGGAATATTGAAATTACCAAACTGAGACAAAGAGACATGAAGTGAGCACATGTATAAAAAAAAAAAAAAAATCAAAATGGTGCCAATAGACTCACTCAACAAAGGGTTGACACAAACTTGAAATTTGTAAAAAGGACAATATCCGCAAAGCACAATAAGGCAAACCATGTTTGTATACTGGTAAATATGTAAAGTGTACTATCTATACATCCTGATTTTCCAGTTTTACATGATTACTTTTTCTTGGCTAGAAAGTATAGATCAAGAAGATTAAGCACAGTACCCGAGGGTGGCAGTGTTATGGTCAAACATTTATGTGTCAATTAGATTTTTAGGTGCAATGCATACAGAGGTGAGGAAACCCAATATTGTCTCTGATTTCTTGTAATAACAGTCTAGTGGGGACACAGATAATCAATGAATAATTAGAAATGTGTTGAGCTTAAGAAGGAAGAATTACAGCATGCAATGGAAGTATCTGATCTGTTTCAGACTTACATCCAGCAAACTAGATAAGAGGAGGACAGTAAAAAAAATAATAATAATAATAAAATAGAAATAACCGGTTTAATTTTCAGAAGGTATGTCTCTTGACTACTCTTCTAAGACAGGAGTCCCCAGCCCCGGTTTGTGGACCCCTACCAGTCCGTGGCCTGTTAGAAACTGGGCTTGCAACACATAGGAAGTGAGCAGCAGGCAAGTGAGCATTACTGCCTGAGCTCTATCAATCTCCTGTCAGATCAATGGCAGCATTGGATTGCCATAGGAGCGCAAACCCTACTGTGGACTGTGCATGTGAAGGATCTAGTTTGTGCACTCCTTATGAGAATTTAAAGCCTGATGATCTGAGGTGGAACAGTTTCATTCCAAAACCATTCTCTCCCCACACCCCACCATCTGTCCATAGAAAAATTGTCTTCCACGAAACTGGTCCCTGTTGCCAAAAAGGTTGGGGATTGCTGTTCTAAGACCTTAAATTAAAAAGCAATCATTTGCTTTAGTCCTTGCAACTACTAACATTTATTTTCTTGGTAATTCTTGTAACTGATTAAAGAAATACAGGGCAAATTATGTATATGAGCTAGCAGGGCATTTAGCGATTCAGAGTGCATCCTTTTCTAAATTATACACTAAAATATATACTTTTAAATTAATATTTAAAGCTTAGAAAACTTGAAATGTGTTCAGTACAAAGTAAACACACAAAAAACAAGCAATTTAAAAACACAGTGAGAGTAAATTCAGTGACATGTATAGGAAGAATTGAAATTAACTTCTAGGCCTGTGGAGAAATATTGATGCAATAGTCATCTTGAGATTGATAGAACATGTCTGTACTCTGAAAATAATTTTTAAAAGTCCATCTCTCTACCATACAATCTGCTTTTCAAAAGTTATTAGCCTTCCTTCCACTGCAACATTCATAAAGAAGGATTTTAGTAGCAAGAACAAATACTGAAAGTCTAGTTAATATGGCACCATTCAATAACAGATAAAACAAGGCAAGACTTGTGATTAGCTGGTTAAACAGAAAGAGAGGCATATATTGGATAGATACATCGTCCTGAAAAAAGCCACAGAAATGTTTAAGAACTCAGTTTTATACATGGGCAAGAGCCAGGGAAGGGCAGGAGCAGGGATGTCTCCTAGGGAACAGTAGATTGACACATCCATCTTCCTGAAGCCTTATTCCTATCCCTTCATGACTAAATTTCTATCCCTTCATGGCTAAATCTGGCATTTAATTAACCTGATCATGGAGGTCATAAACTATAAATTAGACAATGAATATATAAAAATAAATAATTTTTATTTTAAAATATTATGTATATATTTAAAGCAAGGACAAACACTTTATTACTAATTTTCATTTCCTGACAATGAGATTCCTATCCTCTTCGCCAAATACCACATATTTACATATTTGTCACTGTCTACATAATACTTGTAAATAACATTGACCAACATATGCTGTATGAGAGGCTCTAATAACTCTAGTTTTACCTTTCTGTAATTAAAAACGTATTATAAGAATATTTGTTACATTTCTAGAGGACAGATATTATACATATGACATTGTCGACACTTATTTTTTTTCTTTGACAGAAAGATGCTAGATGTAGCTAACAGGAAGTTCTGCTTAGCATGTATAAAGACATCTTAAATTTTATATTGACTCATATGATAGCAACAACATGAAAATATGTAGGATTAAAGTCAGTAGCTTAGAATTAACCAATAACAACTATTTTTAATTTAGAAAAATCTAGGAGGAAAAGTTGTAAAAGTTGCAAATGTTGCATATGCTTGTTTTGCTTGTTGAACTAAATTAAATAAAGTATTATTCATTTTCAAGTGTTTCATTGGGAGTTTTAAACAATGCGATCACTCTACTATGCAGAAAGCAGCTCTCAAGGCATCAAAGAATCCAACTTGGTTTTTGTGTTTGAGTATATATTTACAGATAACAATAGTACTATGCTTGTAGAATTTTATATCTATAGTGGATCTTAGAAACTACTACAAGTCTCCAGTTGAGAGAGATGTAGAATTGGAAGTGCTAAGTATTACTTAAGATCCATGCTCAATACCCATATGTGATGCTTCCTAGTTGAATATCAATAGAATACGTTTTTGCTAAATTGTACATATATTTAAAGGCACTGAGAGTATGTGATATCAAATTTGTTTGAATAAAGAAATAAATTTCCCACCTTGTTTCTATTTTTTCCCTGGCCAAAAACAATAGTAATCAGATTTTTTAAACCATTTTGTCAAGTCTTCAAAATACAAAATATCATTTTATAAAATTTTAGATGCCATAAATAGCTGTTTTTCCATGAATTATATTTCTTTTCAATTCAAATGATTTCTATTTTGCATATGCAAATTTATTTTCTGTTTAAATTTATTTTGGGTTATGTCTTCATAGTTCCTTTTACCCATTCTGCCACACTCATTTTAATTTACCAAAAATTGATCCTCATTTAGCTTAGGCAATTGGTGGATGATCAACTGCTGATAGATAACTTAAATAATTTGAACATTTTAAATATTTTTGAAGTCTAATTATCATTGTGCTCAATAATTTTTTAAAAAAACCATTCATATATCACATAACGAAAATCAAGAACAAACTATATTGCTTAGAAAAACTGATTAAAGTGAAATTTAAGAATCAGTTTGACTAAGCATAAGCTGTTTAGCTAAAATTCCTGTACTGCTTTATTACAGTATAAGTTAATTTCATGGTTAAGCTGACTTAAGTCTGGATCTACCTTTTCTATTGGACATAACATAATAAGAAATAAATGTTTTCTACCTTGTATTTTTATGTTGTGAGGACCGAAAAATATCAGTGAACTTTCAGGGGAAAGAATCACTGGGCAAAGCAGATCATCCAAGCCTTTCAACAGAAAGGCTGGAGCCACTATCATTTGCCTGGAGACTAAACAAAAAGCAAAATATTGTCTTTCTCCTGGTCAAACAGGTCTCACTGTAGGTTAAAGGAGCATCTCATAGATGCGCTTGTAGTTAGCAAGTCTTGCGCCTGTATGGTCTATCGCCAGGCATAACAATAAACAGTAGCTCATTACACACAGTGCCATCTCATTATACAAGGAGCTACTCTAGCATAATACAAACAAAATACTGAAAGCCTAAAAGACAGCATGACTGAAATTAAATGCAAACAACGGTGCCTTTTATTTTAGAAATATTGATTCCCTACAGAAGAGTGGCATGTTTAATGAATATCCTTAATGATTTTACAGTAGGACAAATCATCTATGAAAGCAACATGGTTAAAAAAGAATGGTATGATCTGGCACTCAGTGAAATCCAATATCTCTGTAAGCAACAATACTTGCTATGTCAAAATTCTCTAGGAGCAACAACAGTACAAAATCAGGAAGAGAAATAAAGGTAATTTATTTTAGCTTTAGTTTCAAAGTCAACTAAAATGCTTACAGGGGTGCCATGAAAATATTTCCCAAACTAATCTAATCCTGTTTATAGTAATTACTTTCTTCCTTTCAGGCAAAACACAGTTGACAGAAAACAGCAAATGGGTTTTAGGGGATTTAATAGGGATGAGGCATCATATTCAAAGAAAATTTTATTACTTTAAGCTATAATCTCTTAAGACTTTTTTTTTTCAAAAACCTTCCAAATACTATAGACAAAATATTTTAAAAAATAGGATATGATTGGACTATAAAAGATTAAGTTAGAAGAATATTAAATTGGTTAAAGGTTTTAAGATTGGGGTTAATTTGATGGTATACAGAGGTTCAAAGCATTTAAAAGTAGGCAGAAAAAAAGTCATATATAAAGAAATATGTGATACATTCTTAAAAAAATACATTAGATTGTTTTGACTAAAACAATCTAAGCAAGGTTTTGAGCATTATAAATAAGAATTAAATAATTTGTCTTATATAACACAATAATTTAGTGTATTCATGCATATAACAGACTATAAGCTAGAAGTGATATGTATTCTTCCAAAGATAGAGCTAATCAAATATTTTTCTGCACAGACAAAAAATCTGAAAGCACAAAATGGATTAATGAATGGTTCAGAATTATGTTGATTCTATTTACAAAATGAAAAAGGCTATCAATATACTCCTGAAAGCCCCAATCTCTATTTTGGCATTTCCCAGTTTCCATGAAAATACACTCAGAAAACTTGACATTGTTGAAGAAATTTTGGAAGACCTTTCTCAATCTCAGGAGAGATCCTGGGTATCAATCTTTATTCCTATAGAATTATGAAAAGTTGAAGCTGAAAAAAAATGCAATACTAGTGCAGTTCAGTCTTTCTGATATACACATGAAGAAAAACTATGCATACAAGGACAAATAATAAAGCAACCACTTCAATAGTGAAACACTTAATCTTAAAAGCAACTTTATGGAATGTACATTACTGTCCCATTTTATGGACAGAAATGGAAACTTAAAACAAGTAAAAGTCTTTTAAGAGGTCCCTCAGCCTGATGACAGTAGATTTCAAACTCACAGCTTATAATGCGTCATCTCATTTTCAATACTATAGCAATAGGAGAAAATACAGTGAAAACGAGGCTAACCCTCTCCCAATTCAATTTCAGTGATTTTCAGTGCTCGTAAAAAAGCATGTTTATTGAAATAGATTAAGAAATACAACCTGAACTTAATGTATTTCATTTGTTTTAATTTTTTTCCTACTGTTAGTCAATACCCCCCAAAATTGTCACTTTGACATGCCAAGGGGACTTAGAAGCTGCCTCAGATCCAAAGTCCCTCTATCCTTGCTTTATGCCTCCCTCTCTCCAACCCCCAACCAAGCACAGGGAGGGACTTGGGACTCTCTCTGGGAATGTTTTATCTGACAAGGAAAGCTTCTTTTCAAAAAAAGTGCAAATGTCTTAAACCCCCTTCTTAGGGTATCTCATCAAATAACCAGGAAAGACCAACCATCAAAGCACCTGAGAAGAGACTGAGAGTCCTCACTACACCAAGAATTTTCCTCTATTCTTTCAAGGGCAGCTCCAAGAGACTACCTGGGGGACTTTCTCTACTTAATAAGACAATCTTTGTTCCTGTGCAGCTCTGCTCCTCACCCTCCTGTATGATCTGCCTCCCACGTTCCGGGCCCATGTATGTCTCCCGCTGTGAGGGGAGTATTTCAGCATCAACCATCTGTCCTCTGTTTGAGTTCATGTTTTGTATGACTCCTGGGCACATATATGCACCTTGATACATTTTGTATGCCTTTTCTCCTATTAATCTGCCCTTTCTCAGTTGATTTTCAGTTAACCTTCAGAAGGCAGAGGAAGTTTTCCTTTAGCCTCATCCCCTTCATGTGAAACCACTTTTGAAAAATTAGGACAATATGAGAAATCTGACATGGCTGACTCCATCTTCCTTCTAGCCTTACAGGTTGGCCGTCTTTGCTCATTCCTGGGCATGGGACAACTAACATTGGAGGAAATTTAGTTTATAGTTTAAGTGATAATAACCCTTCCAAAAACTCAATTGCCATTGCAAAACTAATGAAAGGCCACCAAATTAGAAGGATGAGAGGGGCCTAAATTTTACCAAGATGTAGGCAAAAATAATTACCAGCCATTATTCCAGAGGTCACAAGATTTGCAACTTCCTCAATTATTCTTTTGTAAAATTATTCTATTGTAAAACCTAAGATTGGACTTTTGAGATGTCTTCTTTTCAGGTTTTTGCATTTCTGACAACTAGATGACCCCAACCAGACTTGCCAATGTGTCCCGTGGCCCTCACCCAGGAACCAACTCAGTGCAAGAGGACAGTGTCAACTCCCTATGATTTCATCTCCCACCTAAAAAAATCAGCACTCCCCACTCCTTGGCCCCCTACCCAACAATCTATCTTTGGAAAAACCCCTAATGTCTGAGCCTTTGTTGAGACTGATTTGAGTAACAAGCGTCTCCCACAAGGTGTGGCCGGCCTCCTGTCTATAAAACTATTTCTTTACTGCAATAATGTGGTCTCCATGAATTGATTTTGTTTGTGCAGCAGGCAGGAAGAACTCATTCAATGATTATGTTACAGATGGGAGACAAGGAAATACTGAGAATAAGAGGGTGGTACCCTGGCAAAGACCCCACCCTCAAGCCTGGGTAACTGTGGCCCAAAAATGAGGACAGCCTTTCTTGTTTTTGTGCCTGAAAGTTGCCTTTTGGCCTGCCATGCACCGTATCCTGTACCCATATAAACCCCAAACCCCAAGCTTCAGAAGCAGATAAGGAGACAAGCAGATGAGCAGGCAAATAGCAGAATGGTGCAACAGAAAAAGAGAGAAGAGAAGGAGTGTCTGAATGTCGGGAGGATTTCGGCTAAGGCTGGTTAGAGAATCGGGCACCAGATGGCCAAACTCCAAGGGAAGATCATTTTTCCACTCCATCCCCTGTCCAGCTCCACATCCTTCCCACTGAGAGCCACCTCTACCACCCAATAAAACCCCACATTCAGCATCCTTCAAGTCCATGTGTGACCCAATTCTTCCGTGATGCTGGACAAGAGCTTGGGGTACAGAAAGCTGTCACACTGGCCCTCTGTCCTTGCAGAGGGTCTACTGAGCCAGTTAACACTGTCTGAGGACAGCAAGGATAAAAGAACACACTGTAACACATGCCCACTTGGGCTCGAGGAGTCACAGGCTCCCACCCCTGAATGCTACTGTGGGGCTAGAGCCCAGTGCCCAACTCCTGCACCTGTCCAACTGCATGCTCCCACTTCCATATGGGGTTTGAGCAGTGGCGGTGACCCAACAGATTAGCCACGCCTCCTCACACGTCCTGGGAGTGGGGTTAGGAAACTCTCCCATTTCAGTTATACATGTAATCTTGTCCCCTTGTGTGTGGAGGGAATCTGTGACTTGCTTCTAATTAATAGTATTTGACAAAGGTGATGAGATGTTACTCAAGTGATTATTTTAAAATATATGCTACTCACTCCTAACAAACTGGAGCCAGAGATCGACATGCGACTTAATAAAGTAAATGGCCATGTTCGAGAATCCCATGTGACAGAGAACTGCTGGCAACCCCTAGGAATAGCAAAAAGCCAGTGTCTTAGAAATGGAACTTTAAGGAAATGAATTCTACCAACAATTTGAAGGAGCTTGGAAACTCTCTCCCCAGTGTAGCTTGCAATGGGAATACAACTTCACTAACACCTTGGCTGCAGACTTGTGAGACCTTGAACAGAGGACCAGGATATGGTGTGTCTGAACTTGAGGCTGCAGAAATTGTGAGATTTTAAATATGTGTTGATATATATATAGTTTTCAAGCAATGTTTGTGGCAATTTATTATGCAGCAATAGAAAAATAACGTAATAATTTACCTTCAATTTGAGTAAGTCTGGGTTATTTCACTTAAATACCTCTTTGATAATGAGAAAATCTAAAAAAAATTAAATATCTGTCTGATAACTAAAACAAAAAAAAAATGTCTAAAGATTATTTTGGCTATAAGCATCTGGGATTTGAAGATTGTAACCTGTGAAGGGGAAGCCAATGTTCTCATGTAAGCCAGAAACTTGTGAATATGAAATATAAACCCAGGAAGAAATATAAACCCAGGGTGTAAGGACTATAACAAAGGGCTGAAGTTGAACTCTACATCACCTTTTGTATGGGTGTCCTGGTTCAGTGACTTCTTTAAAGAAGTCTGGAGATTTCCTTTGAGCCAACATGCAGATTTCCTAAGTGACATGCTGCCATTCATTAATTCCTGCACTTGGGGAAAGTGTCCCGCACACCCCTAAAGGTCACATTGCTCTAGCAGATGATTTACTTAAAACTGACAGAAGACTGGATCCTTAAGTTTGGAGTTAAAAGCATTTAATCTTCCTAAACCAGAGTCATTCCTCTATCTGTGTTAAATTCAGTTTTCAAGATCTAGAATAAGCAGCGTGTTGTCAGATTTGTTCAGTTTTCCTCAATGCTATGAGCCAAAAATAACAATTATTATACATCCAAAAACACAATAGGACACTGTATTTTGCCTTTATAATGAGTTCTTCCTACTAGATTCACAAAGCTGAATTATATATATATATTTTCAGATTTAGACAATATACCCAATCTAGAACATGGCATTTTTATTTAAAAAAAAAAAAATCACCCCATGTTTACCATTTGGTCTACTGTTTAAAAATATAAGAATAGAAGATTTATCAATCCCTACTATTAGGAATGACTGCTTTGCAAAAGCAGGGACTCATAAAATATCATTTTGGTACTTTATGGCTACTACTTCATATCTCTGTTATTACATGTTACTATACCTTGTTTGTATTCTGATAACCTGGAACACTTAGGTTGCCTCATTATTTTCCCAAGAAAAAGCCAAGAAAAAGCAAGACATTTTGGAGTTGAGAAATGTGAGCTATGATATAAAAATCTCTGTTAAATGTGAATGAAAAGTAAGCACTCGCTTTTCTCATGTTTTGTGTGTCTTTATATGAAAATAAATATATTACTTTAATAAGGATTTATCACAGCATTATTAAAAACTGCATAATTGCCTTTCTGCATGTTTGTCTTTTCCACAACTCCTCTTTTTTTCTTACCATTCTGCTTTCAGATGCATTGGACCAGAGATCCTATAAAATGCAAGTAATTTAAATCTTGCTTCTCTTTAACAGCTCTTAGGGGATGTTGGAGAAAAGCAAAGTTTTAAATATATTAAAATGAAAATGTGAACTATTGGATAGGAATATAGACGAGAGTTGGTAGAGTTATGTGAGGATAGAAAATGGGTTTCCTTCCTGAGATTTTAATTTGGTGGTATTTTCCAGAGATGCCTGGAGCACTTGTTAACATTCATATCATGGTAACAAGATTTATTTTCTGTAGAGAATATAAATTGGGCATGAGAAAGCTTTGGGAATGAGCAATGGGCTTGTATGGAGAAATATGTGGTTCTTTCCCTCCTTATTGCAAACACACATGCACACTATTAAACTTGGGAGCCTCTTTCACTGACTCTATTTGCTTTTTTTATTTCTCTCTTTATCTTCCCTGCAGCCTCCATGTTTACTGACTTTCTACCAAAGCTTTATACTACGTAGTGCAACATTGAATGTCTCAGTCTATCTTAACAGCCCTAGTGGAGTCTTTTTTTAATCAAAGCCTTTAAATAATCAACACGTGCAGTTCTTTAAGACATGAATTCAGAGTGTCTCTATCAGTTCGAATTATACTTTAAGCACAGATATTTAACCAAAGTGTATTTGTAATCTTATTTTCAGACGTTTTATTATATGAAGTTGTGTGTGTGTGTGTGTATGTGTATGTGTATATCTGGTAAATTTTAAATCATTCATCTGACGGATGATTTAATACATTACATGGTATTTCAATTTTGAATTTTCTTTTTCTTTCTTTCTTTCTTTTTTTTTTTTTTTTTTTTGAGACGGAATATCGCTCTGTGGCCCAGGCTGGAGTGCAGTGGCCGGATCTCAGCTCACTGCAACTGCAACCTCCGCCTCCCAGGTTCGCCATTCTCCTGCCTCAGCCTCCCGAGTAGCTGGGACTACAGGCGCCCGCCACCTCGCCCGGCTAGTTTTTTGTATTTTTTTTTAGTAGAGACGGGGTTTCACCGTGTTAGCCAGGATGGTCTCGATCTCCTGACCTCGTGATCCACCCGTTTCGGCCTCCCAAAGTGCTGGGATTACAGGCTTGAGCCACCGGTCCCGGCCCCTCAATTTTGAATTTTCTAAATACAAAGTATCTAATCATCATATGTCAAATATGTGTATAAAACATATACTATGTTTATGTTATTGTATTTTTACAAACATATAATAAAATTTGTTCTTTGAGAGAAAATTAATGGCAAAATGCTGATCACTGATCACAGATAATCAACTCAACAAATACCCTGATATTGGAGAATTCACCCTAAAACCAGAAAAGTGAATTTAGGTACATCTAAATTTCATTTCTATTTTCAGTCTTACATTATTATTTTCTAAAATTACATGAAAAAAGGGAATTTCAGGAAGGATAATTTACCTAATCAGGTAGACTCAAACATTATTGACAGATTTATATACTGCTTGTCATCACAGGAACATAACAGCTTGCTCCGAAATTATCATTTTATAGTGCGTTTTTAATGGACATAGTTCATTTTTAGCTTCTCAGGAAACTAAGCTATACTGAAGATTCTGATACTTTATAACTAATACACTTTTTGAAGTTTACACTGCAAAACACAATCACAAAAAATAAAGCACAATTCATATTCACTAACCACTTTTGAAATTGCGAATTCATTTTCTGGCAAGAGCTGTGCAATTCCTTAAAATCTATTATTTCTTCTAACTCAGGACATTTTAACAAAGAGAAATAAGAATAGTTTTACAGGGCCATCTGTTCAATACACATGTTCAGTTTGAATCTAAATATCTGGAGTTTTATGAACTAAGAAAGGGTTCTCTTTATTTCCTGAAAATGGTTTGCACTACTGTTGATCTCTTTAATTTCAGAATAATACACGTCCATTGAAAAAGTGATGACGTTCACAAAATTATAAAAAGTAATGTTTATATTAATTTACATTTCATAAAGTCCAGATCATGAACCCTGAGGCAGGCTGCTTGAATTACAATCCCACTCCAGTACTTACAAAATATCTAAACAGAAAAGTTACTACACTAGCCTCACTTTTCTTATCTGTAAAATTGAGTTGACAGCAGTGTATAAATTTCATTGTAATTCTGAGGTTGAAGTAGGCTCATTCATTTACTGTGAGTAGCACACTTCCTAGTATACTAAAATAATTTTGGCTTGGCACAGTGTCATGCCTGTAATCCCAGCACTTTGGGAGGCCGAGGTGGGCAGATCACCTGAGATCAGGAGTTCAAAACCAGCCTGGTCAACATGGTAAAACCCCATCTCTACTAAGCATACAAAAATGAGCGAGGCACGGTGGTGGGCACCTGTAATTCCAGCTACTCGGGAGGCAGAGGCAGGAGAATGGCTTGTACTCGGGAGGCAGAGATTGTAGTGAGCTGATATTGAGCCACTGCACTCCAACCTGTGTGACAGAGCAAGACTCCATCTAAAAAAAATAATAATAATAATAGCAAGTGCTATTAATACTCTTATTATTAAAATCAATTTTTTTATTTCAAACTGAATTGTTCTGCAGTTTCTGTCAATTTTATATATGCCATTTACATTTTTATGTGAAAAAATAAAATCCACTACAACATTTAGGTTGTAGATAAATATGATAGTGATAAAATATCTATATATACTTATAAATTTAGGATAAAACAAAAATCACTAAATATTGGTTTTTCTTATTTTTCTTTAATGGACATAATATTAAGAGAGCAGCTTAAAGGCCCAGGCCCATGTATTGCATAGCCAAGTAAGAGGCACTTGTATCTTTTCATATTTTATCCCACTAAACATAGCAAGTAAATATATATAAATGTAATTATTAGTAAAAATGTAAATGTAATTATGAATATTCCTCAATCTGTCCTAGATCTTAGTATTATTTTTCCTCTGCATGTATCTATACAGAACTATTACAACAAACCCATTTGTTCAATTGTGCTAACATTGCATTTCCAGAGAATCCCAAAATATATTTACAAGGAAAATTGCAAGAATTCATTGGCTCTCTCTCTATATATATATATCAACTATGAAATACCAACCATTTAATAAGTGAAATGTATTGGACAAGATCATGCTTAATGCCTTTTCCATATCCAAATTTAAAAATCAGCATTCTATTTTAAAATTGTAAAAGTTGTCTGTTTATAATATTTGATATCATAGTCTTTCTAAAATTTCACTAAGAAACCTAGTATTTTTGCTCTAAAGAAGAGAAAATACATGGTGATTTTTCTGGATATATACTCTGTAGGGGATATTACCATATTTGTAATTCTCATCTTAATAGGTCATCATGAGAGATGAAGTTAGCTTGGCTTCTGGGTCAGGTAGGGACTCTGAGAACTTTTGTGTCTAGTTAAAGGATTGTAAATGCACCAATCATCATTCTGTATCTAGTTAAAGGATTGCAAATGCACCAATCAGCACTCTGTAAAATGGACCAATCAGAGTTCTGTAAAATGGACTGATCAGCAGGATGTGGGTGGGGACAAATAAGGGAATAAAAGCTGGCCACCCCAGCCAGCGCAGGCAACCCACTTGGATCCTATTCCATGCTGTGGAAGTTTGTTCTTCTGCTCTTCACAATAAATCTTGCTGCTGCTCTCTCTTTGGGTCTGCACCACCTTTAAGAGCTGTAACACTTGCTGCCAAGGTGCACAGCTTCATTCTTGAAGTCAGCGAGACCACAAACTCACCAGAAGGAGGAAACTCTGGACACATCTGAAAGGACAAGCTCTGGGCATGCCATCTTTAAGAGCTGTAACACTCACCGCGAAGATCCACGGCTTCATTCTTGAAGTCAGTGAGACCAAGAACCCACCAGAAGGAATAAATTCTGGACACAATCACTATGAGCAGCCTAGAGAGAAAGCATGCAGTATGTGTGCATTATTCACCATAGTGTCTTGTAGGGTATAATAAATTGACCTGTGGTAAATCCCTAAAATATGTTTAGTGGTGAAATCATCCACATTTATTCCAAAATTAATAACCTGTTTTGGATGAGAAAGCTTTGGAAAAACCTTTTTTAGACTGCATTTGGAAAGGACTTCAACATATTTGCCTGATTGAATTAAATTTGGATTATTCAGATCTTTCTCTCTGATTTGAAATCATAAATTTTATGATGCATTTGAAAGAAATTAAAAATATCTAGAAGAATTTGAACAGTCCTGAAGACTATAGTGCCAAGAAGACTAGGTATCTTTTCTGCTTTGTTGGAAGTCTCAAAATAAATATGAAATAGGCCAAAAGAAAGAGGTGGAGGATTTTCTTCAGGATTGGGCAACAAAATTTGTCAGTAGGTTCTGAAGTATCAGAATCTCTTTGAAACTGGCCCAGTACTCTCATAGACTCTTCTTTTTGATAAACACAGAAATTGAACCTTCCGTTGTTAAAGCTTAAAACCTTTATTTGTTTTGTCTGAGTTCCTTCCTCAGGGAAAGACCTTCAGGCCTCTCAATCAAAAAAGTATCAGAGAACTAAAACTCACCAGATCACTGCACCAGATGCCTCCTTGCCTCTCCCTAGTTCTTGTTTTCTTATACATTGTTATGTTTCTTCTCTGCTATATAAACCCCTAGTTTTAGTCATTCAGGGAGATGGTTTTGAGACTGAGCTCCCATCTCCTTGACTGCAACACCTGATTAAAGAAAGCATTCTTCCTTGGCAATACTTACTGTCTCAGTGATTGGCTTTTTGTGCTATGAGCAGCAGGACCTAGACCAAACCTGCTGTGTTTTGATAACAGATTTTGATTCCTTGACTGGGAAGACATTGCTTGGTGGCTTGGTCGTTGTGAGCCAGAAGTCTCAGAAGTGCTCCTAAGCCCACCCAGTTTCGCCTGGAGGTAAGTTTCTGTCTCTCTCTGGCCCCACAAAAGCTGACCCTAACCACATTCCTGATTGCCTTGGATGAACTGCCTTTAAAATTTGACATCTGCATTCCAATAGGTGAGTGTCTTCTGTGGGTCCAGATAGCAGGATATGTTCCTTTCTATTTGGGAAATTTTTAAAGGAATTGCCATTTTCAGGTTGTAATTGAGAGAGGAAAACAGCCTGTTTTAGTGTGGACGGTCTTGGGGTTTTTCTGTAATTGTGTGTTGTGTTCTGGAAAGCGAGTTTCTTTTAAGGGTACCAGACAACAGAATCAGCTCCTATCAATATGCGAAATTCCTAAGGAATTTTTGTTTGTAGTTGATCAAGCCCAACTGATGGAGAGAGGAAGCACCCTTACTGTTTCAGTTTGGACACTCTTGGGGCTCCTTTGTTGCTGCAGCAGTAGGATGGTGTTTTGGTGATTGTGTGTGTATTTGCTATATTATAGTCATGAGAATTAGAATTCAGTGAAGTTGATGTTCTTTTGCAACACTGTTTGCCCCAATATTGCTTGGAATCTGGAGTTTGCTGTTTAATGGGAAAGAGGGATAGAGTTGCATGTATTCAGGCTTTTGTGCTGCTTTTTAAAGCAGAGTTGAGCTTGGGTTGTACGTGATGTTCTCCTTTGGTACTGTTTGGTCTCAGTGTTTTTTGGAGTCTGGGGAAGTTCAGCCTTTAAAAATGAAACTCCCATGAAAACTGCTTTACACAAAATTTTGGTTCACAGCCTTCATTGGATTACCTAATCCAATGAATCATTTGGCAAACAAAGTGTAACTATGTAAAACCCATGAGTTTATATTGCTATCTCATGGCTAAAGTTCCAGAATAAAGGCTATTGAATTTTTGTTTGTGTGTTTATACATGTCTAGATGTGTTTATTTGTATACACATTTATTGTTATATGTTGTGTCTACCAAACTGGCTTGTAAATAAAATTGTGCTCATAAATGAAGTGAGTCCAAGCAATTTTTAAGTTTATGTGACTTGAGTAAATCTTTGCTAAACAAGCTGACTCTGAAATTATTGGTAAAATAAAAAATAAAAATGTTTTCAGAATTGTCAGCATACATTTTCATCTGGGTTTTATATTTATCTTTGCTAGATATTTTAAAATATCCAAGTTTGACACAGAAGGTTATAAAACTGTAATCCCAGCCAAAACTAAATGATCTTTGTGGTTTTTTTTGATAAGTAAGACAAATTTAATGTTGTTGGTTTAATGAAAACAGTTGAATCTTCTGTGTCATTGGTAAAAACGCCTATGTAGTTAACATTAAGGCTTTTATTTAAGTTATTTAGGTGAACATCTGAAATTCACAGGCTGTATAACATGGTTAACAAGGAAATAAATAGTGCATAAATAATCAAACTTCTTAAAATAAATATAACGTAAATGGGTAAAAACTATAGATGAATTTTTTGTGTAATTTAAAATCTTAAAATTATTTTTCATGCTCACAGGATATCTGGTTTATTTCCAGTTAAGAAAGGGTTCTGATATGGGGAAATTTATTTCTAAAAATTGTGGAATTATTCTCATTTATGAAATGCTAATATCTGGTAGGAAGCTCAGGGTTTGTTGCTTCCTAAGATTTTACTAGAATTTAAGTCTACTAAGGATAAGAATTACAGTTAACCTATAATTCTGTATATAAACTGGGCCAAAAAAGATATGTTATTGGTGAGAAGAAATAATTTTGCCTAATTTAGAAGTTATCTAAAAGTTAGATTATGAACTTGAAAAAGGTGATTTATGAAACAAGGTAGTTAGAAGGGGAGATAAATATGAAGAAAGTTATGGATATGAAACTATGTTTTCGGTAAGGAAGGTTGTAAAAAAAGAATAATTTTGTATGCGAAAAGACCTTGTATGGTAAATTTTTCATCCTGGGTAAAATGACTGGTTATTTAAAGGAAAAAGTAGAAGAAAAAATTATGAGCCTGAACAGAAAGCCCAGGCATGTCCGTGGACAGTCTGTGTAAGTCATAGGTAGTTTTTCCTATTTCTCTGTGTGTCCATCTTCATGCAAATACAGAGAAAATAGAAAGTTGAAAAAGTTTAGATAATAAAATGTTCTTTAAAACCTAATAAAGAATTGGAGAAATTTGGCTAATTAACATTTTTTAGTTAAAACTCTTAGGCTTGATGAAGGTAAAATAAGAAATACTGTAAAGAAAGGCATTGGCAATTTGGCAATTCGTTTTTAATAGAGTTAAGCATGAAGCCAGGTTTAGTGTGAAGGCAAATTTCACATACATGCTTGCATTGCATACTGTTTTTGCTGTTTTGTATGGATGATGGATGGTGCTGGCAATGGAGTAGTTAGTGGTTATGTGTCTAGAGTAAATTTATTGATTTCACAGGATATATGGTAATATTGATGGACTTAGGGTATTGCATTGTCCATCAGGAATAAAATATTCATCATGTGTTTTAGCAGTCGGGGGTGGGGGGCAGGGGGTTGCTCTGCCTAACCCTGTAGCCTCCAGGACAGACTGAGTGTGGGAAAGGTTGGGGATTGGTTTCCTGTTTTATTTGTTTTTCCTTCTACTTTTAATTTGTTTGCTGTTTGCTCTTTCTTGGGTTTTGCTTGTATATGCATTTATATAAAACCATTGGTGTTCTTTAGTTTCTAGTGGAAAATTTTTATTTAGTTCTGTGAACAGTTATTTTGTTTCCTGTGCATTTTTAGCAAGTCATCATTTGTTCTATTTATCTGGAATTCCTAGGCTACCTTTGTCAGGCCTGTAGGAATTGAAGGAGCACCCCCAGACATTTGGAATTTGGTTGGTTTTTCTTGCCTCTGATGATCTAGAAAGCTAAAAAAATATAAAAGAAGTACTTATTTTTATAAGGTCTGAACAAAAATAGTACATTATATATTTCATTGTTTGGAGAGGTAGATGACAGTGGAAATGTTTGAGTTGTGTTTGTTTCCAGGGTGAGTCAGTCTAATCAATAGTTTGGGTTGATTTCAGATTGTTTCCCTTGATGAGGAAAAACTGTGATATGGGTACAATGTTCTAACATTCAGGAAAGATTGGCCTTGTCCTTAAGGAAATTATATTGATTAGAATTTCTCTCAAGGTAATTTAGTTGTGTTTACTACTCTTAAATTAAAGTGACATTCACTTAGACTCAGGAGCAATTAAAACAGGCAAAACTTTCTTGTGATTTTTTATCTCAAGCTGTTTATCATAGATGGGCCTTCATTATGTACTTAAAATCAAAATATGTTTAGGTTCTGCACTGGTCTGAAGATTTTGGTGGTGAAAATTCCCTAATCAGTTGTCTGTGTTGTGTCTAGAAACAAATCTTGGAAATTTGTGATGATGTACTCTTAAAATAGTTGAAAAGATTGCTCAAGCCTGTAATCCCAGCACTTTGGGAGGCCAAGGCGGGTGGATTACGAGGTCAGGAGATCGAGACCATCCTGATTAACACACTGAAACCCCATCTCTACTAAAAATACAAAGAAAAAAAATAGTCAGGTGTGGTAGTGGGCACCTGTAGTCCCAGCTACTTGGGAGACTGAGGCAGGAGAATGGCATGAACCCGGGAGGTGGAGGTTGCAGTGAGCCGAGATCATGCCACTGCACTCCAGTCTGGGTAACAGAGTGGGACTCCATCTCAAAAAAAAAGAAAGAAAGAAAAAAGAAAAGAAAGTCTCCCTGTATTTACAGGACTGTTGACCCTTGACATGGTGGAAAAAGAAACAACTTAAGTGCAGTGGAGAAGAAGATGCCTGGGGGAGGTGGCCTCTTGCCCTATGCCAATAAGCTTCCTCAATGGGGGAAAGGTTTCAATCATTACATCCTCCTAGCTTCTAAGAATAGAAAGGAACCACATTGTTCTAAATTACACTCCTGATGACTATATTATCTCTGTGGTTTGCAGTAACACCCTTAACATTGTATGTAAAGAAGAGATAGGAGCCATGATAGCCAGAAAGGAAAAAAAAGAAAATATTATAGGAAAGACTGGAGGTCCTAGTGCTGACACCATAATGGGCTGTCAGGAACTAGAGCCAGTCTAGGGAACTACAAGCAACATGGAGGTGTGGCCTCAGCCAGATGCCTTCAGTTGCTCCAGGACCTTATTTCAATCCCCCATGATGATAAGACCTCCATGAAGCAAAACTGGATTGGAACAAAGTCAACATTCCCAACACTCAAGGATGACAGGGAATTGACACTGTCCTCCCCAGCAAGCCTGACCTCCATGTCTTAAGTCCGGTAGACACACTAATTGCTTTTACCTGCCAGCAGATGCCCAATGTTTTCCTTTCATTTTGGCTATTGTAGAGTAAGGACTCTGAAAAAAAGGACAGGAAACACCAAGTCCACTTTTACTCACCCTTCCACAGATCCCAGATCAGCCCTCAGAAATATCACGGGATCTGCTGGGTGTCATTTTGCCAGCCAGAAACCTGTGACTGTCAGTGCCTCTGCCTGAGTTTCGCTCATGCCCACTGCGCTCATTCTGCCCACTTGTCCCAGTAGGCTGTGCACAGCTAGTGCTACCAGGCCAGATCCCATGCCCAGGGGCAAGGCAGGCATGGAATGGTGAGGGGTTTGTGAGTGAGCAAGCATAGGGTCCGGCCACTGTGCACAGCATTGCTGATGTTCTGGGCCGGGCAGCTCCAGGTGTCAGCACAGGTGCTGTCTCCATGCATGGCTACAGCTGGACCAGGTGTACCACAAGTGGCTTCCACTGCAGGTGATGGCATCTAGACAAAAGGAACACCACGGTGCCCCAAAACTCAGACCCCAGAAACTATGGAGTCCCAAGGGGTGTGTGCGTGTGTGTGTGTGCATTCGAGTTGTCACTTCTGCTGCCCACAGCTCAGCAAGTGAGGGGGGATGTGTTTCAGCTTGTTCAATCCTCACTCCGGCCAATGGTTTCTGGGCTGACCCAGCCCCACCACCACTTCCTGTTGAGAGGTGAAGCCAGCTGGACTTCCTGGGTCGAGTGGGGATTTGCAGAACTTTTCTGCCTTACAAGAGGTTTGTAAAATGCACCAATCAGTGCTCTGTAAATACGCACCAATCAGCGCTCTGTGGCTAGCTAGAGGTTTGTAAAATGGAACAGTCAACGCACTGTAAAATGGACCCATCAGCACTCTGTAAAATGGGCCAATCAGCAGGACATGGGCAGGGACAAATAAGGGAATAAAAGCTGGCCACCCCAGTCAGCAGCAGCAATCTGCTCAGGTCCCCTTTTGTTCTTTTGCTATTCACAACAAATCTTGATGCTGCTCACTCTTTGGGCCCTTGCCACCTTTAAGAGCTGTAACACTCACCGTGAAGTTCTGCGGCTTCATTCTTGAAGTCAGTGAGACCACAAACACACCAGAAGGAACAAACTCCAGACACACTGTCATGTAGGGCGACTGCCTGACACTGTCGGAAGGCAAGAAAGCTATAGTGTTAGAGCTCTGCTTTGGGGAATCCTGAGGTCTGGGCACCCATAATGGTCACCACTCTTCACTCCCGCAATCTGGTGAATGGGAGTGTGTCACTACTCACAGCTCAGTGAGCCAGCCAGGAACGTCTTACAGCCCCTTTTGGTCCCACCAGCAGCTTGGTGAGCCAGCCAGGAAAGTGTTACTGCCACTTTTGTGCCTGCCCACAGCTTGGTGATCTGGCCAGGAAAGTGTTAGATACAGCCCCTTTTCACTCCCACCCACAGCTCGGTGAGACAGCTAGGAAAGTGTTACAGCCCTTTTCACACCCACAGTTCAGCAGGTCCTGAGTTCTTGTCCTGTGTCCAGGAAGAATGAGGTTACACAGACAACTGGAGAGTGAGCAAGGTGGAGACAAGTTTTATTGAGTGACAGAACAGCTCTCACCACAGAGGAGACCTGAGGTGTGTACTTTCTACTCACAGGAATGTAGTCCTGACATGTGTCTGATTCAGCTGAGTCTGGGTTTTTAGGGTCTCAGAATGGAAGAAATGCATGCTGATTGGTCCATGGGTTGACATGGGAAAAACATCATCTGATTGGCCTAAAGGCATCAAGGAAGTTCCTACTCTAGGTTGTGGACTCAGAACTGGCAGCCTGGTTTTCAGGCTTCAGGCTGTCTCTGGCTTAAAGGTTGGGTTTCACTGCAGACCCATCCCTCTCTGCCCAGGAATTTGCCTGTTTCCTGCAGCTATCAATACATGTTCCATGATTGTATTTCATTCCTGAATATCTGATGTGTCCTAATATATGTTGTTGGTAATTATTATGTTAAATTGTTGTATGCCACAGAAATAGCCAAATTTCCTTGTCAGCTCTGTCTTTAACTATAGCTGTCTTAAGACTTTTGTCATTCACAAATAATATTTTGCTTTGATCCTCCTCAAAAAAAGTGAGTTATAATCAGCACACTCCAAGGCTTGCTTCTTTGGATGAGTTCATGAAACGCACTCTTGAATGCAGGTTTTGATAACTTTGGAGATTGTGCCATTGGACTGGAGAGAAAACATTCAGGACACTAACTGAAAAACTGATGTGTTTGTAAATATTGCTAACCCAATATGAAGCAGAGCAGGAGTTGATTGCATGGACTGAACTAATGGAGAACAGAAAAAATGTTTCATGGCTTTTGTTGTTTGAAATATTACTGATTTTTTGTTTTGTTTTTCAGAGTCTTGGGGATCTTCTACTTTTGATCTACTTATAACCCCAAAATATATGTTAAGTATATTGAGTACATTTTTGTAAGCAGAATTTGAGTCATATTTCTCTCTCTGCCTAATGTCTTGTAAACTATTTGTGAATATTCTTAATTCATGGCAATGTGTTTGTCAGTTATGAAATTAGGCAAACATGTATTAAGTATTTAATGAAAAAATACAACTATTCAATGAAAGAAAAAAGCAACTCTGACATGCATCTCTCATCAACAACCAGTAATTACTTTAGGATGTAAACTGTTATTACATCTAAATACTTTTAAAATAAGGACCTAACGTGACTTCATCTGAAATTAATAAAATTACTGTGAACTTCAGTCATTTATCCTTTTAACAGGTAATTAAATACCTACATTGTCTATTTCATAGCAAGGAAACTAAGAGAAAAAGATATCTCAATCTTAGAGAAGCCCTTAGCAGTGACATATTATATTATGTCATAACTTGATAAATAGATAGGTAAATTACAGAATTTATAAATTTTAACAAATTAAAAATTTTAATTTAAATTGAATTAAACTTAAATTTAAAGTAAATTAAAAATATAAATTTATAAATAAATTACATACAAACATGAAAAGATAAATTGCACAATACTACAACACAAAGACTCAGCATTGAAACATGGTTCTAGTGTTTCTTAATTCTGGAAACATATTATTGTACCCTGTTTGTCCTTACTTGTGAAGCAAAATTTTTTAAAGTTGGAGTAATCTGGGAATGATTAAGGCTGACTCTCAGGTAAACAAACATGACTGTGGGATTGACCAGCCTTCTTGGAAACAGCCAAGTTCACTTTCCAGATCATAGTTTTCAAGGGTCATGACATCATTTGATGAGAGTTACATAGAAATAGATGAGTCACAGATGTAGTAGAAACAGTCAACTGTTGGATAGCTAAAAATAAATCCATTTTCAGCACAAGTAATATTCAACCAATTTGCAAAAATGTTTGGAAATTCTTGTTCCCTTACAGAGCATGAAAAGGCAGAAAATGTAAAGACTGCATGAATGGGCTACAGCATACAAATCAGAAGTCAAGAAAATTTCTGTGCAATGAGGAATAAGCACATATATTGTTCTAAGAATAAAAAAACCATGCTATGAGACCCACACAGGTACATCAGAGAGAGGTCTCTGGCAAAATCCTTGGTGTTGAGTGAGATTTGCTTCATGATGAAGACTAAAGTTTCTAATTCTGATATTATTAATACAAATCAAAAAGCATTAGCAAGTGTTTCTAAGAAAGGTGATTACTCAAATGATGCTCTACTACAGAAGTCCTCAAACTTTTTGGCTGATTTTGTGAAAGACTATTTTTTCATGGGTGGGGCAGGAGGGATGATTGTGGGATTAAACTGTTCCACCTCAGATCATCAGGCTTTAGATTCTCATAAAGAGTGTGAAACATAGATCCCTCACATGCACAGTTCACAGTAGTGCTTCTATGAGAATCTAATGTTGCTTCTGATGTGACAGGAGGTGGAGCTCAGGTGTTGCTGCTGTCTTGTCCACCACTCCCCTCTTGCTGTGAGGCCAAGTTCCTGGCAGGGCATGGACTGGTACTGGTCTGTAGCCTGGGGGGTCGGGAACTGCTGCCTTATTATATTCCACATCTCAATAAAATCCAAGACGTGCTAGAACCAATGAATGACTACAAAAAGAAAACAGAAAAATAATGTATGATTGTATTTTTTAACAGGTTAACAATATGAAAGTATTACTCAGCAAAAAGCTTCTTCTAAAGGGGAAAAGTGTAACAGCGTGTGTGTGGTTTTTTTTTTTTTTTGAAACCAACAAAATGAAACCTATTTTTCCATATTCTATTAAGAGGATTCTGGCCATTGGTTTTTCTATTTTTCAAGACTGTGTTCAAGTGGCAGCAATATTTTGTTTTTGTCCATTACTTTATTTTTAGTTAATAATCATGATATATTGTACTGTATAAGTAAAATTCATATGTGTGTATTTCCAAATACAGTTCAAACCATAATCCTTCAAAACTTTACATAGGTCAGGCATGGTGGCTCATGCCTGTAATCCCAGCACTCTGGGAGGCCAAGGCAGGCAAATTGCTTGAGCTCAGGAGTTTGAGACCAGCCTGGGCAACATAGTGAAACCCCATCTCTACTAAAAAGACAAAAAATTAGCCAGTCATGATAGTGTGCACTTGTGATCCCAGGTACTTGGTCCCTGAGCCTGGGAGGTCAAGGCTGCAGTGAGTGAAGATCATGCCACTGCAATCCAGCCTGGGCAACCAGAGTGAGACTGTCTTAAAAAAAATCTTTACATAAAACTCACCACTTTCATTTGATTTTTACTTTATTAACAGTTTCTAAATGGAATGATCAAATTAAAATATATCAGCATTCAGGCAAATGTTCTGTTAATTTGTTCTAATATGTGATCTTCTGTTGGGTTTCTAAGACTTTCATTTGATTACCTTTTATACAATAATATCTTTTAGGGTTTTAATATTATTTATATGCCCTATAGTGTACATAACATATTCTCAAAATGTATTGATTTATAATAATGCAAAAGTGATGTATTACATGTATGCTAGTTTGCAGATCACACTTAGATACTTTAATTTCACAGGATTTTCCTTGGCACTTAAAGTTACAATAGTGGTCTTCTGAATCTGACATATGTATGATTTGTGGATTGTGCTCCAATTATGTTGACCTTTTTTTTTTTTTTTTAATTTTTATGCTCACTAGCTCATCAGATGCCATGTTGCCAAAAAAAAAAAAAAAAAAAAAAAGAAAACACTCAAAATTTCCCTTATCCTCTGTCAATTAGTGTATCTTCTTCAAGAGCATTGGTAATCATTCATGAATAGTTCTTACCTTGGCTGTCTACAACTCTCTATAATCTTTATAACTTTCAGGGAGCTATTTGTCTTTGCATTACCTAATCTTGTAGATTTATATTCTTGTAAGCCCAAGAGCTACTTCTCAGCCCCAGGGTAGCAATACATACTCTATTTCTTTGCCAAAGCTGCCTTTTCCCTTTCTCCCTTTAAAGCAACCATCTTTTTATATTTTCTTTGAGAATTGTTTTTTTAGTACTTCCTCTTTGTTATTGTTATTGTCTCTAAAGACAGTATTTTACTAACCTACTAGTAAGTCCTACTAGTATAAATTCTTATCACAAAGGAGTAGTTAGGGCATGACACATTTTTAAAAATTTTTTTTAAAAAAATTTATTCAACACAGTATTGTGCATGTTTGTAGAATATATGGTGATGTTGCAATATATCCAATGTACAGTGAGCAGATTAGGGTAATTAGCATACCCATCATCTCAAACATTGATCATTTCTTTGTGTTGGGAACATTCAATATCCTCCTTCTAGCTATTTGAAAGTATGTATCATTGTTAACTATAGTCATTGTACAATGCTATAGAATACTAGAACTTATTTCTCCTAACTGGCTGCAATTTTGTAGTTGTTAACAAATCTCTCCCTATTTTATCCTTTCTCCTACCCTTCCCAGCCTCTATTATCCTCTATTCTACTTTTTAGTTCTGTGAGAGCAACTTCTTTTTTTTTTTACCTTCAGCATGTAAGTGAGAATGTGGTGTTTTAACTTTTCTGTTCCTGACTTATTTCACTCAGCATCCTCCAGTTTCATCCATGTTGCCAAAAATATCAGAATTTCATTCTTTTTTATGATAAACTAATATTCCATTGTGTCTATGGTGTATATATATATCACACTGTCTTTATCATTCATCTGTTGTTGGACACCTAGGCTGATCTATGTCTTGGCTACGTGAATAGTGCTGCAATAAACATGGGGCTGCAGATGTCTCTTTGATATACTGATTTTGTTTTCTTTGAATAAATGCCTAGTAGTGGGATTGTGGAACCATATGGTAGCACTATTTTCAGATTTTTGAAAAATCTCCATACTGTCTTTCATAGTAGCTGTACTAGTTTACATTTACCAACTGTAGAAGAGGTCTCTTTTCTCTCCATCCTTGCCTGTATTTGTTATTTTGTCTTTCAAATTTCTCTGTATCTTTGATAATAACCAATCTAACTATGATACCTCATTGTGATTTTAATTTACATTCATCTGATGATTAGTGATGCTGAGCATTATTCATATATTTGTTGGCCATTTGCACATCTCCTTTTGAGAAACGACAGCTCAGATCATTTGCAAATTTTATTTTTTTATTTTTTTATTTTTTTGAGACGGAGTCTCGCTCTGTTGCTCAGGCTGGAGTGCAGTGGCCGGATCTCAGCTCACTGCAAGCTCCACCTTCCGGGTTTACGCCATTCTCCTGCCTCAGCCTGCCGAGTAGCTGGGACTACAGGCGCCCGCCACGTCGCCCGGCTAGCTTTTGGTATTTTTTAGTAGAGACGGGGTTTCACCATGTTAGCCAGGATGGTCTCAAACTCCTGACCTCGTGATCCGCCCGTCTTGGCCTCCCAAAGTGCTGGGATTACAGGCTTGAGCCACCGCGCCTGGCCCATTTGCAAATTTTTAAATTTTATTCTTTGGCTATGTTTTTTGTTGGTTTGTTTGTTGTTTGTTTTGCTATTGAGATGTCTGAGTTCCTTATATATTCTGGATATTAATCCCCTTTCAGATAAATATGTTTAAAATATTTTCTTTCTTCTTGTATGTTGTCTTTTCTTTCTGTTGATTGTTTCCTTTGCAAAAAAAATGTTAGTATGGTATCTCATTTTTAATTGCTTTTGTTTCCTATGCTTTTGAGATCTTATTCATAAAATCTTTCCTCAGACCAATATCCTGAAGTATTTCTCGTGTTTTCCTTTAGTAGTTTTGTAGTTTCAGGTATTACATTTAGGCCTTTGATTCATGTTGAGTTTATTTGGTATAAAATGAGAGGTAGAGGTCTAGTTACATTCTTCTGCCTATGAATATCCAATTTCTCAGAACGAGTTATTGAAAAGGACATGCTTGCCACAGTGTGTTCTTGGCACCTTTGTCAAAAATCAGCTGGCTATAAATGCTGGGATTTATTTCTGTTCCATTGGTCTGTGTTTCTTTTTTATGCCAGTATCATAATGTTTCAGTTACTACAGTTTTGTAGTGTATTTTGAAGTATGGTAGTGTGATGATTACAGCTTTGTTCTTTTTGTTCAGCATTGCTTTGACTATTTGGGAGCTTTCATGGTTCTTTATAAATTTTAGGATATTTTTCCTATTCTGTGAAGAATTCCACTGGTATTTTCATAACAATTGTATTGAATCTGCAGATTGTTTGGAGGTAGTTTGGTTATTTTAGCAATGTTGATTCTTTTGGTTCATGAGCATTTGATGTTTTTCTAATTTGTTTTTACCCTCTTCAGTTTTTTAATCAATTTTCTGTAGTTTTCATTGCAGAGATCATTCACCTCCTGGTTAAACTGATTCCTAAGTATTATATTTTTTGTAGTGATTATAACTAGCATTGCCTTATTAGTTTCTTTTTTTATTATTATACTTTAAGTACTGGGACACATATGCAGAACATGCAGGTTTGTTACATAGGTATACATGTGCCATGGTGGTTTGCTGCACTCATCAACCCATCATCTACATTAGGCATTTCTCCTAATGTTATCCCTCCCCTTGCCCCCCAACTCTGACAGGTTCCAGTGTGTGATGTTCCCCTCCCTGTGCTCATGTGTTCTCACTGTTCAACAGCCACTTATAAGTGAGAATACGCAGTGTTTGATTTTCTGTTCCTGTGTTACTTTGCTGAGAATGATGGTTTCCAGCTTCATGCGTGTCCCTGAAGACGACATAAGCTCAGTCATTTTCATGGCTGCATAGTATTCCATGGTGTATATGTGCCACATTTTCTTTATCTAGTCTACTGTTGATGGGCATTTGGGTTGGTTCCAAGTCTTTGCTATTGTGAATAGTGCTGTAATAAACATACATGTGTGTGTGTCTTTATAGTAGAATGACTTATAATCATTTATGTGTATACCAAGTAATGGGATTGCTGTGTCAAATGGTATTTCAAGTTCTAGATACTTGAGGAATTGCCTTACTGTCTTCCACAATAGTTGAACTAATTTATATTCCCATCAACAGTGTAAAAGTGTTCCTATTTCTCCACATCCTCTCCAGCATCTGTTGTTTCCTGACTTTTTAATGATTGCCATTCTAACTGGAATGAGATTGTACTCCATTGTTGTTTCGATTTGCACTTATACAATGACCGGCGATGACAAGCTTTTTTTATATGTTTTTTGTCCACATAAATGTCTTTCTTTTGAGAAGTGTCTGTTGATATCCTTCTCCCACTTTTTGATTGGGTTATTTTTTTTTCTTGTAAATTTGTTCAAGTTCCTTGTAAATGCTGGATATTGGCCCTTTGTTAGATGGGTAGATTGCAAAACTTTTCTCCCATTCTGTAGGTTGCCTGTTCACTCTGACGATAGTTTCTTTTGCTGTGCAGAAGCTCTTTAGTTTAATTGGATTCCATTTGTCAATTCTGGCGTTTGTTGCAAATGCTTTTGGTGTTTTAGTCATGAAGTCTTTGCCCATGCCTATGCCCTGAATTGTATTACCTAGGTCTTCTTCTAGGGTTTTTTATAATTTTAGGTCTTATATTTAAATCTTAAGTCCATCTTGAGTTAATTTTTTATAAGATATAAGGAAAAGGCCCAGTATCAGTTTTCTGCATATGGCTAGACAGCTTTCCCAACACCATTTATTAAGCAGGGAATCATTTCCCCATTGCTTGTTTTTGTCAAGTTTGTCAAAGATCAGATGGTTGTAGATGTGTGGTGCTATTCCTGAGGCCTCTGTTCTGTCCCACTGGTCCATGTATCTGTTCTGGTACCAGTACAATGTGGTTTCGGTTATTGTAGGCTTGTAGTATGGTTTGAAGTCAGGTAGCAATGATGCCTCCAACTTTGTTCTTTTTCTTTAGGATTGGCTTAGCTATATGGGCTCCTTTTTGGTTCCTTATGAAATTTAAAGTAGTTTGTTTGTTTGTTTGTTTTTTAATTCTATGAAGAAAGTCAGTGATAGCTTGATGAGAGTAGCATTGAATGTATAAATTACTTTGGGCAGTATGGCCATTTTCATGATATTGATTCTTTCCATGAGAATGGAATGTTTTTCCATTTTTTTGTGTCCTCTCTTACTTCCATGAACAGTGGTTTGTAGTTCTCCTTGAAGAGGCCCCTCACATTCCATGTAACTTGTATTCCTAGGTATTTTATTTTCTTTGTAGCAATTGTGAATGGAAGTTTGCTCAGGATTTGGCTTTTTGTTTATCTATTATTGGTGTATAGGAATGCTTGTAATTTTTTGTACATTGGTTTTGTATCCAGAGACTTTGCTGAAGTTCCTTATCAGCTTAAGTGGTTTTGGGGCTGTGACAGTGGGGTTTTCTAAATATACAATCATGTCATCCGCAAACAAAGACAATTTGACTCCCTCTCTTCCTATCTGAATATCCTTTATTTCTTTCTCTTTCCTGATTGTCCTGGCCAGGACTTTCAATTCTATGTTGAACTGGAGTAGTGAGAGAGGACAGTCTTGTTTTGTGCATGTTTTCTAAGGGAATGTTGTCAGCTTTTGCCCATTCAGTATGATCTTTATCTTTCATTCTGTTGATATGACATAACATGCTTGTTGATCTGTACATTTTGAACCATCTTTTCATTTCTAGGATAAACACAATTTCATCATCGTGTATTAACTTTTTGTTTTGTTGTTGGATTTGGTTTGTCAGTATTTTGCTAAGGATATTAGTATCTGTATTCATTAGGGATATTGGCTTGTAGTTCTCTTTTTTGGTGTGTCCTTTTCTGGTTTTGGTATTAGGATTATGCTGGCCTTGTAAAGCAAGTTAAGAAAAATTCTTTCCACTTCAATTTATTCATAATAGTTTTAAAAATATTGTTATTAATTCCTTTTTAAAAGTTCAATAGAAATCAGAGGGGAGCACCTCCAGTCCTGGACCTGGCTTTATTGAGAGATTTTTATTACTGATTCAATCTTGTAATTTTTTTTTTGGTCTTTTCAGGTTTTCTCTTTCTCCTGGGTTCAATTATGGTAGGTTGTATGTGTGGGAATGTATTCATTTCCTCTAGGTTTAAAATTTATTGTCATATAGTTCTTCACAGTAGTCTCTAGTTATTCTTTGTATTTTATTTTTTGAGATGGAGTCTCACTCTGTTGCCCAGGTTAGAGTGCAGTGACATGATATTGACTCACTGAAAGCTCTGCCTCACGGGTTCAAGTCATTCTCCCTGCTCAGCCTCCTGAGTAGCTGGGACTACGGGCGCCTGCCACCACCCCTGGCTAATTTTTCGTGTGTGTTTTTAGTAGAGACAGGGTTTCACCATGTTAGCCAGGATGGTCTCTATCTCCTGACCTTGTGATCTGCCCGCCTCGGCCTCCCAAAGTGCTGGGATTACAGGCTTGAGCCACTGAGCCCGGCCTACTTTTTGTATTTTTAAGGTATCTATTGTGATATCTGTTTCTTGTTTCTGATTTTAATTATTTGTGTCTTCTCCCTTTTTTTTTCTTAGTTCATCTAGCTAATGTCTTGTCAAGTTTTAAACATCAAACATCTTTTCAGAAAACTACATGTTGTGTTATATTTTGTACTTGTTTGGTCTCAATTTGATTTATTTCTGCTCAGATCTTTGTTATTTCTTTTCTTCTACTAATTTTGGCTTTGGCTTATTCTTGCATTTTTGATTCCTTGAGGTACATCATTGGGTTGTTTATTTGAAATCTCTCAATTTTTTTAAATATAGGTATTTATTGCTATAAACATTCCTCTTAATACTGCTTGTCCTGTATTTGTGCCATAGGTTTTAGTCCCTGTGTTTTCATTTGCATTTTTTTCAAGCAATTTTGTTGTTTTTAAAACTTTTTGTAGAGACAGGGTCTCACTATGTTGTTCAGGTTGGTCTCAAACTCCTGGCTTCAAATGATTCTCCTACCTTGGCCTCCCACATCACCAAGCAATTTTAAAATTGTATTCTTAATTTTTCTTCACTTACAGTGTATGTTACAAATAATCTCGATTCCTGAAAATCCATACAATCTCAGCCCCTGGTATCTATCTCTTGTTTTCTCTTGTATTTAAGGCTTTTTATTTAAGAGAATTTAGTTTAGAAATTTTGCTCTTGCTTTTTTTTTTTTTTTTTTTTTTTTCCTTGACGAAGTATCACCTTGTTGCCCAGGCTGGAATGCAGTGGTGCGATCTCGGCTCACTGCAACCTCTGTCTCCTGGGTTCAAGTGATTCTTCTGCCTCAGACTCCCAAGTAGCTGGGATTACAGGTGTGCATCACCGTGTCTGGCTAATATTTGTATTTTTAGTAGAGACAGAGTTTCACCATGTTGGGCAGGCTGGACCCAAACACCTGACCTCTGGTGATCCACCTGCCTTGGCCTCCCAAATTGTTGGAATTACAGGTGTGAGCCACTGCTCTCGGCCTACTCTTGTTTTTTGTATTTAAATGTAAATACAAAGTTTACACTTTTCCTAAATATTTTCTTACCCTTTGCCTTGAACTAAGGTTTTATCTCTGTTTTCTGTTAAACTCCTTTATCTATAAATATTCTTGCACCAAACCGTTGCACACTCCCGGAAAAATAAATATATTATTCTAGAACAATAAAGACCTCCAGGCTCAACTGGGTAATGTGAATTTCCAAGAATCTTAGAATGAGTTTATTTCAATTTATTGGCCATTTACTTTGCCATAGGCAGCATATCAGTTTGGACATACTTGTCTTCAAGTGAAATAAAACTTGAATTATATTAGTTTAAGTTACAATGATATTTAATTTTTGCCCCTCAAAACTGGAAGAGTGTAGCACCAGAATTTATTTAATTGCTTTATGGCGTTAGAACTTTGTGTTGGCATCTCTGCAAATCATTTTGCTCTTTCTTAATTGTTAAAAGTTGTATGCAGATATCTAAATAGCACTTGTTCATGTCATAGCATCCCAAATGGGGACAAAGAGAAAGCAACTCTTCCTGCAAGACAATTTTATCGTAGGAGAATATTCCCCAAAATCATAAAGCGACTTTGAAATTGTTTTGTTTGGCCAAAATGAGGTCACTCAGATACCCCTATCCAGTCATTGGCAAATAGTTTTATTGCTATTGCTTTTAACAAATATGATTTATACTCAAGACCTAGTATGTGAGTTCAGTGTTGTTTTGGGTCCACTCTTTAATATCTGAATTTAAATGAAGTTGGGTTTTCAATACTTCAGAAAAAAGGGGAATAGCTGTTATATGGTTAGCCAGTATTAGTTACTGTAGACGACTTGTCCTACCCTTGGAAACTATCCACTTGAGGGTTTTTGCTAACTTCTCTAGAATAGTGTTTATTTATAAATATTGCATATATTTGAGGTTTACAACATAATGCCTTGATAATCTTGATGTACATATACATTGTGAAATAAGTACTACAGTAAAGCTAGTTAACATTCATCTCCTTACACAGTTGCTTTTTTTTTTTATAGTGACAACATTTAGGATCTCCTCTCTTAGCAAATGTCAAGTATTACAATACAATGTTATTAACTATAGTAACCTTGCTGTAAATTAGATCTCTAGAATTTACTCATCCTACATAACTGAAACTTTGTGCCATTTAACCAATATCTCCCCATTCTCTTCCCACCCCTGCATGCATGCTTGATAACCACCTTTCTACTGTGTGCTTCTGTAAATTAGATATTTTTTCTGTTCTAAATATAACTGAGTTCATGCAGATTTTTCCTTTCTCTGTCTGACTTATTTCACTTAGCATAATATTCTCCAGGTTAGCCCATGTTGTGGCAAGTAGCAAGATTTCATTCTTTTCCAAGGCCAAATGATGGTATATGGATCCCCCAAAATTTCTTCATCCATTTATCTGTTGACACACACTGGGGCATTTCGGTTGTTTCTATATCATAGCTATTGTGAATAATGCTGCAATGACCATGAATGTTCAGAAATCTTTTTGAGATTCTGATTTTATTTTACTCTTTTAGCTATGTAACTAGAAGTGGGCTTTCTGTATCATATATAGTTTTTATGTTTAATTTTTTCAGGCACCTCTACACTATAATGGCTGTACCAATTTACAGAACCACCAACAGTCTACAAAGGTTGCCTTTTCCTCACATCCTTGCCAGAACTTGTTTTCTTTTGTCTTTTTGGTAATAGCCAACCTAACAGATGTGAGGGAATCTTTCACTGTAGTTTTGATTTGCATCTCCCTGATGAATAGGGATGCTGCACACTTTTTCATATATCTGCTGGCTATTTGTATGTCTTCTTAGGAAAATGTCCACTCAAGTCCTTTACCAATTTTTAATTAGATTTTTTTTTTTTTTTTTTTTTTGGTATTGTGTTGTATGAGTTCCTCACAAATTTTGGACATTAACCCCTTATTAGATATAGGGTTTGAAAATGTCTTCTCCCAATCCATATGCTGGCTCTCTATTTTGTTTGTTTGTTTTTTAACTCTGCAGAAGCTTTTTACTTTCATATGGTCACTTTTATTTTTACTCTTGTCACCCATGTTTTAGGTGTCATATCAAAAAATTTATTGCCAAGACCAATGTCAGGAGCTCTTAACCTTTGTATTTGTTTAGGAGTTTTATGGTTTCAGATCTTACACGGAAGTGTTTTTTTTGTTTGTTTGTTTGTTTTTTAAAATAAATTTTGAGTTAAAGTTCGTGTGTGATTAAGGTAACTAGTCCCACGGGATATCTAGTTTTCCCATCACTATTTGTTGAAGAGACTATCCTTTACCATTATAGATTCCAGGAACCTTGGTTGAAGATTAGTTGGCCATATATACACAGGTTTATTTCTGGACTCTCTATTCTCTTCCATTTGTCCAATTGTCTGTTTTTATTTTAGTGCCATGCTATTTTGATTACTATAGATTTGTAGTATAATTTGAATTCAGGAAGTGTAATACCTCTAATTTCATTCTTCTTTCTCAAGTTTCTTTTGGCTATTTCAGGTCTTTGTGATTTCACATGAATTTTAGGGTTTTATTTTCTGTTTCCATAAAAAAAATCCCATTGGAATTTTGATAGGAATTGTGTTGTATCTATAGATTGTTTTGAGTAGCATGGACATTTTAACAATGTTCTTTTAGTCCGTGAATATGTGAAAACTATCCATTTATGTGTGTTGTTTGAAATATCTTTCATCAATGTTTTAGCAGTTTTCTGTGTACTTTTTTATTATTTTGGTTACATTTATTTCTATGTATTTTACTCCTTTTGATGCTATGCAAATGGTATTATTTTCTTTATTTCCTTTTTGAAAAGTTCACTTTTGGTGTAAAAAAACACTACTGATTTTGTATGTTAGGTTTGTGTCATCACAAAATCTTTTAGCAGTTCTAACCATTTTTTAAAAATTGAGCCTTTGGGGTTTTATTCATATAGGATCATGTCATCTGTACATAGATAATTTTGCTTCATTCTTTCCCACTTAGATGCTTTTTATTTATTTTTCTCATCCAGTTATTCTGGATGAGAAACTTCCACTATTATGCTAAATATAAGTGGTGTGAAAATGGGCATTCTTGACTTTACTGGATCTCTGATGAAAATCTAAAAGCCACATTGATTAAGTTACATTTTTTTTTAAACAAATGGCTTTTATATGTTGAAGTAAACTTTTTCCATACTAATTATATTTGTAACTTTTTATCATCTATAAATTTTGAACTTTATCAAATACGTTTTTTTTTTCCTTTTTTTGCATCTACTGAGATAATCATGTAGTATTTAGCTTCCATTCTGTTAATGCAGTGTATTATATGGATGAATTTGCACATGTTGAGCCAACAATGCATCCAGGGATATATATCACTTGGTCATGGTGTATAGTCTTTTTAATGTGCTGTTGAATTTGATTTGCTAGTATTTTACTGATGATTTTTGCATCTATATTCACCACAGATATTACCTTGTAGTTTTTATTTTCTTTTTGTTTTTCCTTGTGGTGTTTTTGTTTGCTTTGGTACCAGGATAATGCTGGGTTTGTAAAATGAGTTTGAAGTGCTTCCTCTTATTCTGTTTTTCAGAAGAGTTTAAGCTAGATTAGTATTGATTACTGTTTGAATGATTTGTAGAATATCCATGAAGACATTTTATAAAGTCATTTAGTCCTAGGCTTGTCTTTGTTGAGTGGTTTTTGATTACTACTTTAATTTCATTGTTATTAGTGTGTTTACACTTTCTATTTCTTTTTTATTCAGTCTTGATGTGTGGTATGTTTCCAGAAATGTACTTAATTATTTTCAATTCGTTGGTATGTAATTTTTCCTTATGATTATTTTTATTTCTGTGTCATTCATTGTAATGTTTCATTTTTCATCTCTGATTTCATTGGAACCTTCTCTCTTTAGTCCAGCTAGTAATTTGTTAATTTTGTTTATCTCTTCAAATAAAAATAACTATTACTTTATTCATATTTTTTTCTATTCTCTGCTTATTTCTGCTCTGATACTCATTACTTCTTTCCTTCTACTAAATTTGGGCTTAGTTTGTTCTTTTTTTTTTTTTTTTTTTTAAGTTCCTTGGGAATAAAGCTAGGTTGTTTATTTGAGACACTTTTTCTTTTTTAATGTAGAGTTTTATTGCTATGAACTTTGCTTTTAGTACAACATTTGCTGTACCTTTCACGTTTTATTGTCTTGTGTTTTGGTTTTCATTTGTCTCAAGATAATTTTTAATTTCCTTTTGATTTTTTCTTTGGTCCAACATTCATTTAAGAGTGTGTATCTTTAGTCTCTATGTAGTTCTGAATTTTCCCATTTTCTTCTTATTATTGATTTTTAGTTTCATTTCATTGGTAAAAGTGCAGAGTTTTTATTTTCAAGTGAAGTTATCAGCTTAAAATAGTATGTTACAACTATAAGACTAAAAGATATTTAATTTAGTCCTTATAATAACCACAAAAGCCCTATAGAATGCATATAGAATATCTTTTACACATAAGAAAAGGAGAATGGAATCAAAATTTATTGATAACAATAATAAAAAAGAAAGATGAAGAAAGAGAGCAGGAGAGAAAAAGAGGGGCAGAAAAAGACAAAATGCCAGTAGTAAGCCTTTTCTTATCAATAATGACTTTAAACATAAATGTATTAAATTCCTCAATAAAAAGACATGTAGGACCTAAATGGATTTAAAAAAAAAATTACTCTATACTGTCTACAGGAAACTTACTTTATATTAAAGGATACACATAAGCTGTAAGTGAAGGGATGGAATAAGATATTCCACGTAAATGGTAAACAAAAATTTAAAAAAATAAATGTCTATATGTATATTAGACAAAATAGACTTTAGGTCAAAAACTGCCTCTAGAGACAAAGATGTCATTTGTCATTTGACATTAAAAAATGACAGTTTTTAAACGATAAATGTATCAATTCAACAGGAATAAAAATTATAAATATATATGCATCAATATTTAGGGCATGTGAGTATATAAAGCAAATATCGACAGAACTGAAAGAAATTGAACCTGACAGTTAATACAATAATACTAGATTTAATTATCTCATTTTACATAATGACTAGAACATCTTGACAGAAATAAGAAACAAAAGACCTAACAGATATATACAAAACTTTTCACCCAGCAGCAGAAAAACACAAATTCCCTTAAAGATACATGAAACATTTTCTGAGATCAATTAAGTGTTTAATCATAAAACAGGTCCAACAAATTTAAGAAGATTGAAAGCATGCCAAGTATCTTTTCCGACCACAATAAAATAGCAATTAAAAGTACTACCAGGAAAACAAAATAATCAAGTTTACATATATTTGTATATACCAAAATACATATGATATGGCTTGGCTGTGTCCCCATGGAAATTTCATCTTGAACTCTAGCTCCCATCATGCCCATATATCATGGAAGAGAACTGGTGGGAGGTAATAGATTCATGGTGGTGAGTTTTCCCATGCTGTTCTTCTAATAGTGAATAAGTCTCATGAGCTCTGCTGCTTTTATAAAGGGTAGTTCACCTGTACATGCTTTCTTCTCTACTTCCATGTAAGACATGCCCTTGCTCCTCCTTCACCTTCTGCCATGATTGTGAGGCCTCCCAAGTTATGTGGAACTGTGAGTCCGTTAAACCTCTTTTGCTTTATAAATTACCCATTCTCATGTGTTTCTTCATAGCAGTAAGAAAATTGGTGAATACAGTAAATTGGTACTGGTAGAGTGGAGTGCTGCCATAAGGAGACGCAAAAATGTGGAAGTGACTTTGGAACTGGGTGACAGCCAGAGTTTGAAACAGTTTGGAGGGCTCAGAAGAAGATAGGAAAATATAGAAAAGTTTGAAACTCCTTAGAGATTTGTTAAATGCCTTTGATCAAAATGCTGATATGATATGGACAAAAAACTCCAGACTGATGTGGTCTCAGATGGAGATGAGGAACATCTTGGGAACTTGAGTAAAGGTCACTCTTGGTATGCAAAAAGACTAGTGGCATTTTGCCACTGCCTTAGAGATGGTGGAAGCTTTGAACTTGAGAGAGATGATTTAAGGTAGCTGGTGGAAGACATTTCTAAGCAACAAAGCATTCAAGAGAAAGCAGAGAATAAAAGTTTGGAAAATTTACAACCTGACAATGCAATATGAAAGAAAGCTATTTCTGCAGAGAAATTCAAGCTGGCTGCAGAAATTTGCATAAGTAATGAAGAGCCAAATGTTAATCACCAAGAAGGGGAAAATGTCTTCAGGCATGGTTTCTGACATGCAGAAACCATGGTTTCTCACAGCAGCTTCTCTCATTTCAGGCCTGGAGGCCTAGGAGGAAAAAATGGTTTTCTGGGTTGGGCCCAGGGTCTATCTGCCTTATGCAGCCTTGTGACATGCTGCCCTGCATGGCAACTGCTTCATCTCCAGTCATGGCTAAAATGGGGCAAGGTACACCTCAGGCTGTGGCTTCAGAGGGTGCAAGCCCCAAGCCTTTGTGGCTTCCATGTAGTGTTGAGCCTGAGGGTACACAGAAGTCAAGAATTTAGGTTTGGGAACCTCTGCTTAGGTTTCAGAGTATGTATGGAAATATCTGGATGTCCAGGTAGACTTTTGCTGCAGGAGCAGAGCCCTCATGGAGAAACTCTGCTGGGGCAGTATAGAAGAGAAATGTGGGGTTGGAACCCCAACACAGAATCCCCACTGGGGTACCACGTAGTGAAACTGTGAGAAGAGGGCCACCATCCTCCAAATCCCAGAATGATAGATCCACTGCAAGCTTGTACTATTCACCTGGAAAAGCCACAGACACTCAAAGCCAGTCCATGAAAGCAGCCAGGAGGGAAGCTATACCCTGCAAAGCCACAGAAGCAGAGCTGCCCAAGAACATGGGAGTCCATCTTTTGCATCAGCGTGACCTGAATGTGTGACATGGAGTCAAAGGAGATCATTTTTGAGCTTTAAGATTATACTGCCCCACTGAAATTCAGACTTGCATGGGAACTGTAGCCACTTGGTTTTGGCCAGTTTCTCCCACTTGGAATGTGTGTATTTAACCAATGCCTGTACTCCATTGTGTCTAGGAAATAGCTAACTTTGTTTTGATTTTGCAGGCTCATAGGTAAAAGGGACTTGCTTTGTCTCAGATAAGACTTTGGACTGTGTACTTTTGAGTTAATTCTTAAATGAGTTAAGACTTTGGGGGACTGTTGGGCAGTCATAATTGTTTTTGAAATGTGAGGACATGAGATTTTAGAGGAGCCAGGTGAGGAAAAATATTGTTTGGCTGTGTCCCCACCCAAATTTCATCTTTAATTGTAGCTCCCATAATGTACACGTGTTGTGGGAGGGACCTGTTTGGAGGTAATTGAATCATGGTGGCAGGTTTTTTGGATGCTGTTCTCATGATAGTGAATAAGTCTCATGAGATCTGCTGCTTTTATAAAGGGCACTTCCCTTGCACATGCTTTCTTGTTTTCCACCATGTAAGATATGTTCTTGCTCCTCCTACACATTCCACCATGATTGTGACACCTCCCCAGCCACGTGGAACTGTGAGTCCATTAAACTTGTTTTTCTTTATAAATCACTTGGTCTTGGGTATTTTCTCATAACAGGATGAAAATAGACTAATACAATATATCATACATATGTACCAGTTTTAATATTTCTTTATACATATACATACATATATATACATGCATATATAATTAAATATATATTTTTCTTCTTCTTTGATCCCTACATATGTTTATGCACGTGTATATAAACATAAATATATATTTAAGTGAACATCTATGTATGTACATTTTTATGCATATATATGTTCCTTTTACTCTTCTCCATGACTATTTCATACCATATTACCTCCTTTCATTAATATGCTTTCCTGATAACGTGGTATCTTCTTTAACTGAGATAATTGATGTAATCACAAAAAAATTCACAATTTTCTGCTTACCTTCTTGCATTTTTGTCTATATGCCTAACATTCTCTCGTACTTCTACAGATAAAGTACTCATGCTTCTTGCTTAGACCAATCTTTCCACTTTTCACTTTATTTCTCCTTTCTGATCTATTTTAGCGTAATGCTCTGGCAAGTTTATCCTTTGTACTCTACATTGAATTATTTACTTTTCCTGAACCAGTCATGTAAACATGCAAATATTCTGATATACCATGCAGTTTCAAAAACTGAAAATAAACCAGTCAATCCTCTTGACTATGCTTTCTCCACTGTAAATGTCTCATTTCTCACATTTTCATCACAGATAATCTTACTCTCTTTTTATTCTCTCTAGAATCCGTTACAGTAAGGTATTTGTTCCCACTGCTCCACTGAAACTCTTGACCAGGGCAACAATCACTGTGAAATTGCTACATCCAGTGGCCATTTCTTAGTGTTCATCCTACTTGATTATCAGCAGCATTTGAAATGTTGGTGATATGGTCTGGCTCTGTGTCCCCAGATAAGTATCAACCTGAATTGTAATCTGAATTGTAATCTCCATGTGTTGGAGGAGAGAACTTGTGGGCAGTGATTAGATCATGGGAGTAGTTACCCCACTCTGTTCTCACGATAGTGAGTTCTCATGAGACCTGATGGTTTTACAAGGAGATTTTGCGGCTTTGTTGTGCACTTCTCTCTCCCTACTGCCATGTGAATAAGGACATGTTTGCTTTTACTTCTGCCACGATTATAAGTTTCCTGAGGCCTCCCTAATCATGCTGAACTGTGAATCAATTAAACCTCTTTCCTTTATTAATTACCCAGTTTCTGTTATTTGTTCATAGCAGCATGAAATTGAACTAATACAGTTAGTGACTGTCTTAACCTTTAAATACCCTTCATTTTTCTTTCAAATTATTACAAGCACTTTCAGGGTTTGGTTACATTCATATGATTTTTTCTATTTTTATTTTCTTTTTTCTTTTTTATCTTTCTTATTCTCTTTTTCTGTTTCTTTCTCATCTCTAAAATTGTATATTTCAGTAGAGAGTCTTTAGAACTCTTCTTTTTCTCTATCTTCACCTACTCACTTTATGTTTTTATTCAGTCTTTTGATTTAAATGTATTCTATATCTTAGAACTTTCCAAATTTGTAGCTGCATTTTAGGCCCGCAGCAGCCCACTCCACCTTTTCACAGAGACATCTCAATGGCATTCAAGGCATTAGATATCAAAAACTTAGTTCCTTATATTTTCACTAGTGTTTTCCTTTTAAGTCAGTCTTTCTTCTTCAATATAGAAAAGTTCAGCCCCTCCAGTTTCTCAGTTAAGTATGTAACTCTTATCTTTTCCTCCTGACATTTGATCCATTAGCAAATCCTAGTGTCTCCCCTTTCCTTCTTTTGCCAGTTCTTAGTGCGTCCTAACTTCCTAGTATGATTCTAAATATTCTACAGATATTAACTTGATTAGTTGCCACTGTTATTCCTGTTTTTATATAAAAGAAAACTGAAGTCAAAAAATATTAAAATTTAAAAAGTCCATAGTGAACTCTAGAGGCTGGTCATCTGACTACTACCTAACATGCCCATAAAATAACCTGATCTGCTACTTCTCTTCATCTCTGCTACTTCAATCATATATATATTTACATACACACATATGTGTGTGTATGTTGTGTGTGTCTGTTGTGTGTTTGTTTTCTATTGGCCAAGAACAGAGAGAGATGGAGAAATTTATAATGAGGAATTGACCTTCATGATTAAGGAGACTGATATTTTTTATATCTGCCATCTGTAGGTTGGAGACTAAGAAAAGATGGGGGTGTAATTTCATTCCAAGTTCAAAGATCTGAGAGCAAGTAGAGCCAATGGTACAAATCCTAGTCATTCTCCCTCTTTTTATTCTATTTTGAATCTCAATGGATTGCATAATGTTCACTCATATTAGGAAGGGCAGTCTTCACTATTGAGTCCACAGATTTAACTACTCATCTCATCCAGGAATATCCTAACAGTTTTTCCCAGAAATAATGTTTAACCAGGACACACTGTGGCACAGTCATGTTGACAAATAACATTATCCATCACTGCCATAACCCAACATTCTTTGCTGTTACTTGTGTTTATGTTTTATCTCACTGAATATAATTTATACTTTGTGATGGCAGAAAATGTTGTCTGTTTTGTTCACTCTAGTGTCCCCAGGGACTAGAAAAACACCATTTTGTAAACATATTTTATATATAAAATAAATATTTGTTTACTGAAAGTAAATAATCAATAATTTACACATTGGTTTAAATTTTGAAGATTATAATTAGCTCGATTTTTTCAAGATAGATCTATTAGTGTTCATGATTGATAAGCAATTACTTTTTATAATTCTGGTACTGTTCAGTATGTTTCTGTTTAAACTTAAGACTATAATTTTACTTTTCTTCTCATTTTGAGAATGACATAGAACTATCATCATTTTTTAAGAAGAAAGTTGCATTTTGCTACAATTCTTTTTCCAAATCTCTATTTATGAACCATTTACAAATCAAATTCAATGCATCTAATTCATAAATCAAAGCCAATATCTCATTCAACCTTAAAATTTCCAGCTTCATCCCACACTGGCTTTCTCCTTAAACTGTTTATTAGCGTCAAAGCAAACTATTATCCATTTCTTATGTATAGCATCAATTTTCAAACATTTTCTGTAGTCCTCCCAAAAATCAGATTTAATTGAGTTGATCATATCTACCCTGGCATGATCTTTCTCATCTTATTAGCTCTTTTTTCCCCTAAATGTCTTTTCTTCCATTAATCCTTGTTTAAAATTAAATGACTGGAATCTCTTCCATAAACATTTAGAGTACTTTGTCTTCATACTTATTACTAGCTATTATATTATTTTTTCTGTCTTTTTTATGAAGCTAAGCTGCATTAGAATAAGGAATATGTCTCAATTAACCAATTATATCTATTATATGCTATGTTATAACTGAATAAAATATATTTACTATAAGACATAGTATATTGTAGATTCATTTTATCTATCATGTATTTATCTATTTTATCAATTAAGCAATTGAATAATTTATTAATGTACCACACTCTGGTACATTTGGCTAAAGGAAATTGAATCTATCTATTTAATGAATGTTATTATCCTATCTTTCAAATTTCGTAGGTTTTAAGTCAAATAAAATGAATTTGGATAACATTTATTTTTAATATATTTACACATAATAAAGGAAAATGAAGTGACAGAAAGTTTAAATTTTTAGTTTTTTAACATCTACCAAAATTAAACGTTATTTAAATATAACAGTCTCATTAGTTTTATGAAACCAAAATAGATAATGAAAAGATATATTCACAAGTTATTCATGTTGCATTTACTGAAGTGTAACATTTTAATGAAAGTCTTCTTAGGAAACTTTGTATAAAATACATAGGTATACACAATGGGAATATGTGTAAAACATTTATTGTGTTAAGTAGTTAACTTACTCTATTGTCTGTAACATTTAAAACACACAACTTCAAAAGTCATTCCAAAAACAAACTGCACTACTATAAGTAGAAACTTTAAATGACTGCAGGTGCCTTTGTAAGAACAGCATTATATCTAAGTGAAAATAGGACAGGAGCCGACGCAAGGTTTAAATGATTGGGAGACTATTGAAATATTGTACAGATAAGGTATAATTGATTTGAGTTTAATATCAGGGATGGAAACAATTAGATGGACGACTCAACATGTAATTAGAAAATATAATTAACAGGAAAATGTTATAGATTAGATGTGGGGGAGTGAAGGAAAAGTTAATGATAACTCCTTGGTTTCCGGTTCATCTAACAGCGTGTGCCTTTTATTGTGACAAGAAATACTGGAAGAGAATTGGTTCTGGAAAAGAAAGTGGACAGATCATGATCTCTAGTCTTGACTGGTTACTTTGGAGACATTTTGAGGGACTCAAGTTATGAGATCAAGAGGACAGTGGAAATATGAGTCTGAAGCTTGGGGAAGAAAGTTCGGCTAAAATTAAAATTGCAGATCTTTAATTATATGTAGAGATTATATTTGTGGGCTTAAAAGACACTGCTTTGTGAAAGAGAAGTGAAGAGTTAAAGGTCTAGCACTAAGATTATAGAGAGGACAACTTCTCTGTGAATGTGCTAATGAGTAAAATGAAAGAGGAAGTGTCATGGAGTGCAGGCAAAGAGTGGGTTTAAGAAAGGAAGGAGTGTCCTACTCTATTCAATTCTACTGCGATGTCACATGAAAGAGAAAATTTTAAAAAGCTCATTTCAGTTAACTTTTCCAAGTACTGGTTTAGTTAAAGTGAGAGAATAAATCAGTCTTTATTGAAGTAACCCATCGAGTATGTATGTAAGAAATAAACACACAAGTAAAGACTATTCTTGAAAAATGTGGCTGAAAAGGCTTAAATAAAAGTCAAGGAGGTATAAGACAAAGTGGAATGGTAAGTAGTGTCTTTGGTCTTTGTATTAGCTTATTTGTTGTTGTTTTTTGTTTGTATTTAATGTGAGATGCTCCAACATATTTAAAATAACAATAATCACAAATGTTTTCAGCTTTAGTGAGTCTTGCATTAAATACTTTAATTGTTGTGCTATACTACTATTTTAGGAGTCAGTTATTAAGGTTATCAAAATCACAATGAAAGTCACACAGGTAATTTACATCTGGACTTTGGAAAAGTGTTGGAATATTACTGGGGAAAGGAGAAACAGGACTTTGTGGCAAGGTTTTTGATACAATATTTGGAGACTCAGGAGATGACTGCTCTAATAGCAGTTTCTTGTTCTACAGTTAGAAGATATAAGATGGGGGAAATAAAATGAACATTATTCGTTCAGAGTCTTAAATTCCAAGCTAAAATCCATGGAAGAGTGAGGAGAGGAATGAGGCTGGAACATGAAAGATGGGGGTGATAGAAGGATTCCTGTAGTTAAGACAGCTGTCAAACCCATCTTAATGAAACCTTACAATCTTGGTGTAATTCTGTGATGGAAATATGCTCAGAAGCTGCCAGATCTCAGTTCACCTGATGGTGTCACTGCTCTTGCAAAGGTCAATAAATAGCGTGTGGAGCTCTTGCTGCTTCTCCTTGTCCTACTCCTGTGCTTGGGGTAGCAGCCAAAATGATTCAAACAGCTCTTGGAAATTTAAACTCAAATAGAAACTATCTTAGGCATATGCCTGTACTTGGGTATTTATAGTGACTCCTACACATTAACCTATAATTTTAAATTAAAAAATAGTTTAATGTATACGTTTTCTTTAAACATGTTTTAAAATATTATATGTTTATGAAAACATTTTAAAGCAACATTTAAAGGATCAAAAACTAAAACTCTTATTTCCACCAAAAATGAAAACCCATATTTCTACTAATTATAGTGAAAATATATCCATGATGAATTCTACTCTTTATTGTACTTAATTTTATTTATAATATGTAGAAAACAATAAATACATTGTGTTTCTTTAAATTTTTATAAATACAATGTGAGATACATATTTATATTTCACCGATTATCATCTACTCTATACTCTCAATATAAACACTGCTGATATTTTGAAGCATTCTAATAGAATTTTCTGGAAAAATTATAAACATTACGAAACATAATGCATAAGAACATGGGTTTTGGTATTAAAAGAAGTTTTGTTTTTATATTTTGATATTTTCCTTTACAATGAAGTACTGTTAGAAATGTTATTTTTTTTCTCAGTGTCTTACTTTAACAAAGATACAGTGCAGAGATGAAGACAATTTTGTTATGTATGTGTTATTAGAAGAAAAAACTTCCTATTCTCTTGTTAAAGGTGTAATGTCGTTATCTTTGATTTTTGCCACTTTTGTATAAAAGAAATATCTCATTTTAATTTGCATGCATTTGCCTACTAGTTAAGTACAGTGTTTATGGTCTAGACATTTGATATTTACATCTAATTTTCTGAATTGGTTATGCATGTTACCTATCATTTTTATTTTAGGAAGTTTGTCTTCAAATTTTTAAAAACATTCATTCATAGCCTATTAATTAACCCTTTATCTGTCAGATCCATTTCTATTGTTTACCAAGTGTATTGGTTGCAAAATATTATATGTAATGTTTATATTTATAAATAACGTATATAGCGTCTGTGCGTGTAATTTATTTCCTTCAGCCAAGTCCATTGTACTAGTAAATCATATTAATAACCAATTTTATTGATTTGTACATTTCTTATTTAACTTTCAGACTAAAATGCTATTTAAGTAGGCATCCAAATTTACTAGCTTTGATATAGATGAGCTGTCAATGCAGCAGCTTTTGTTGAAAATAAAAGATTGAAGAGTTTTCTTTATTAATTAAATGCTAAAACATACCATGATCTATTTCTTTTTATTATTTTTTCATGTGTATCATAGTTAAATTATTATATCTTTATATATACTTTATTATCTGGCAAATCTTTTTTTTTAAACTTTTTTTCCTCATATTGTTTTATACATACTTTTGTCCACTATTTTGAACTTGAAAATCATTTGTCAAATTCGGGATGAAAATATCCTTTGGTGAACCTGAATTTACTTGGTCTTAATTTACCAAATAAATTGGAAATAATTAAACCTTTTTTTTTTTTTTTTTTTTTTTTTTTTTTGACGGAGTCTCGCTCTCACCCAGGCTGGAGCGCAGTGGCGCAATCTCGGCTCACTGCAACCTCCGCCTCCCGGGTTCACGCCATTCTCCTGCCTCAGCCTCCCGAGTAGCTGGGACCACAGGCGCCCCCACCTCGCCGGGCTATTTTTTTTGTATTTTTAGTAGAGACGGGGTTTCACTGTGTTAGCCAGGACGGTCTCGACTTCCTGACCTCGTGATCCACCCACCTCGGCCTCCCAAAGTGCTGGGATTATAGGCTGAGCCACCGCGCGGGGCGTAAACTCTTTATAAAATGTGTTTTTCAGTTAGTAACCTACTAAACCTGTTCATTTATCTGTATTTTTGAGTTTCCCTAGATAAAATTTTGCATTTTTTTTTTCAAAGTGATATATTTCTTGGCAGGTTTATATTTGTTCATTTTATTGTAGATACTATTTTGTGAGCATTTTTTCGCTTCTATTTTCTACTCTATTTTATGTTTTATGCCAGAGGTTGTAGCAGGGAGCTATGTAGGATAGAGGCTAAGAGTTTAAACCACCCAAACCTTTGACTAAGTTCAAATCTTGGTTCTCCTGCTTTTCACTCAGACAAAAATCACATAATCTCTGAGTATAATTTAACTAATCTGTAAAATTAAGGTAATATAATAATAATAACCACCTCATTAAATTGTGGTATGGATTAGATTAGCTTATATCGTTCAAAGGGCTTTGAAAAGTACATGTCTTCTATGAAGCACTCAATAGAAGTTGAAAAAATACACAGTAAAAAGCTTTCTATTATTGTATATTTTTGTACCGGATTGCTTGATGATTTTTTTTAGCTATAAGGTTTTTAAAAATTCACTCATGTTTAATAAATATTTCTATCTGCATATAATAATGTTCTTATTTCTATTTCTAACAGTTGTACCTTTATTTCTGATACCTACATAGCACTGTTCATCTCTAGAGGTTTCATAAAATTCAATATTTACTAAATAGTTCCCTCTCCCTTCTTTCCTTTGTTCCCTCCTTCCTTCTTTCCTTCCTTCCTTCCTTCCTCCCTTCCTTCCTTCCTTCCTCCCTTCCTTCCTTTCCCTCCCTTCCTCCCTCCCTTTCTTTCTTTCGTTCTTTCCAATCTTTTTCTTTCTCTCTTTCTTTCTTTCTCCTTCCTTCCTTCCTTCCTTCCTTCCTTCCTTCCTTCCTTCCTTCC
>NC_045455.1:62384155-62467732 GCF_002776525.5 Piliocolobus tephrosceles | reverse complement strand
TCCTTCCTTCCTTCCTTCCTTCCTTCCTTCCTTCCTTCCTTCCTTCCTTCCTCCCTTCCTTCTTTCTTCCCTCCCTCCGTCCTATGTTTCTTTCTTTCTCTCTCTCCCCTCTCTCTCTCTCTCTCTCTGTCTCTTTCAATATACGTAGAGTCTTATTGTGTTACCCAGGCTGATCTCAAACAATCCTGTCGCCTCAGGCTCCCAAACCAAAGTGCTGGAATTACAGACAAAAGCCATCATGGCCAGCCTTAATAGTGCCTTTTCAACTGGGATCCTGACAGGAGAAAAAAAAGGTAACTCAAATTGAGTATTTAGCAAGGATTAATTCAGAGACTACTTACAAATAGATGGATGAGGTGTAGCAAAACAACAAGATACAGTAAAATATCAAGTCTAGTAAGAATGGGGTGCTTATATACTCTCATTACTACTACTACTACTACTAAGAACAAAAGTGAGGGCATAGTTACTTGGACCTGGAGATGGAGAAATTATGTTGAGAAATGCAATCAGACTACAATAACTCTAAATGGAGGAAACCAAGGTAATATATATACCAACTTCACTCTTTTCCCTCCTCTAGAAATTCTACTGGTATTGACCTTTGTATAAAACCATGAAGAAGCCTGAAGATAAAGAAATCTTTGATATTGTTCATTTAGATTGGCTTTGAAGGGCACGAAGGGCACAGAGCAAAGGGTGTCTGAGGGGACAGTGAAAATTAGCCAATTGAAGGCATTGTTGTCACATTCCAATATTGTTTGGTACATTTCTACATTTTCACAGATAATTATGATATTAAGATAAAGATTCTATATCACTTAAAGGAGTTTCATTAATTGTTATTATTAATTGTTACTAATTAACAATTTTAATTTATCAGGAATAGATATTCACTTTTTTTCCATTTCTTTGGACTTACTCATTAATTTATGTCTCGTTTGAGGACAAATTACAGACCAAGCCCTTAACAGGTGCTCAATTTACATTTGAAATTAATTCAGAATTAGTTCCTGCTTTCATGAATCTTCTGGAACTTTGATAAGGCAGAAAAAATAAGGTAAAAAAATAATCAAACCAATACAAAAATGTGTTGCAATGGAGAACGATTTTGGTAGAGAGTGAAGGAGGAGAGGAAGTGACAAGTCTTCATTAAAGAGCATGTTTAAGCTGAGACCTATAAGATGATTTAACAACAAAAACAGCTAGCATAGAACTAGCTAGAACTGAAAAAGCAGCATTTGATAAATGTTATACCAAAGGCTTCCAGGTGGGGAAATATTTAAGAGTGCAATCTGAGAAGTGAATAACACAAATTTGTGATCTAATCTGCCAGTTCAAAAAAAGAAGCTAATTTTGACGAGATAAGTGAGGTCTAATCATGTGTTCCCCAGGGCTAAGAAAATCAGATTTTATTCTACAAGTCATGGAAAGCCATTAGTATCTTTATTTCCTGAAAACCTTATATACACTAATTCAGGGAATAAAATCCGTCATTTTCTTTAAAATATATCTAGTACCAAATCATATTGACCTCTACTATTACTATCTTCTTCCCAGACAACATGACCTCAACAGCTTCAACACTGCCCTGCCCTTCACTTACACTCATACTATCCTCCATGCCAGGGGCATCCCCCTAAGAATAGGAGGAAGAGTAATAGTAGTTCAAGCCACAGTTCTCACTGTTCAAAGCTTTAGACTCTACAGATAAACAAGATGGGTGAGCAGTTGCTTAATTTTGCCCTTCACTAAAGTTGAAAATTCTGATCACTTCATAAAATTGATGCACTTTTTTCCAGCAATGTTTTTGAAATATTTAAATGAGTAGATATTATTAGCTCTCTAAGAGTTCATGCTCACTAAAAATTAAGCTGAACAGTTTTGAAGGATTATTTGAAGATTGTTGATATCTCTGTGTCCCCACCCAAATCTCATTTTGAATCGTAATATGAATTGTAATCCCCATGTGTTATGGGATGGACATTGTGGGATGTGTTTAGATCGTAAGGGTGGTTCCCCCATGCTGTTCTCAGGACAGTGAGTGAGTTCTCACAAGATCTGATGGTTTTATAAAGGGCTTTCCCCCCTTCACTCTGCACTTCTCTCTCCTGCCATCATATGAAGAAGGATGAGTCTTTTCCCCTTCTACCATGATTGTAAGTTTCCTGAGGTCTCCCCAGCTATGTGGAACTATAAGTCAATTAAAGCTCTTTGCTTTATAAATTGCCCCATCTTTGGTATTTTTTTCATAGCAGTGTGAGAGCAAACTAATAAAATTCTTTTTTTTTTTTTTTTTTTTTTTGAGACAGAGTCTTGCTCTGTCGCCCAGGCTGGAGTGCAGTGGCCGGATCTCAGCTCACTGCAAGCTCCGTCTCCCGGGTTTACACCATTCTCCTGCCTCAGCCTCCCGAGTAGCTGGGACTACAGGTGCCCACCACCTCGCCCGGCTAGATTTTTGTATTTTTTAGTAGAGACGGGGTTTCACCATGTTAGCCAGGATGGTCTTGATCTCCTGACCTCGTGATCCGCCTGTCTCGGCCTCCCAAAGTGCTGGGATTACAGGCGTAAGCCACCGCACCCGGCCTAAAATTCTATATTAGAATATTTTAAATGTTCTTTAAGCTGTTGATCTATTCAGCTATATATATTGTTCAATAACTTTTGGATTTATGGTTGTTAGCAATGGAAATGTAATTTTATTGCAATGAAGCTCAACAATATGTCCTTTAAATATTGTTTTCAATGTGCTGCCAGATTTAGTTTGCATGTATTTTGTTGAGGATTTCTGCATCTATGTTCATCAAGGATATTGGCCTGGAGTTTTCTTGTTGTTGTGTTTCTGCCAAGTTTTGTATTAGAATGATGCTGGCCACATATGATGAGTTATGGTGGAGTTCTTCCTTCTTCGTTTTTGTAATAGTTTCAGTAGGAATGGTACCAATTCTTCCTTATACGTCTGGTAGAATTCAACTTGAATCCTTCTAGTCCTGGGCTTTTTTTGGTGAGTAGGCTTTTTATTGCTAATTCAATTTTGGACCTCTTACGTATACATCATGGAATACTACACATCCATAAAAAAGATCATGTATTTGTAGCAACATGGATGAGGTTAGAGGCCATCATCCTAAGTGAACTACCACAGGACAGAAAACCAAATCCCACATGTTCTCACTTATAAGTAGTAGCTGAACTTTGAGTATGCCCAGACGCAAAGAAGGGAACAGTAGACAGGACCCTACTTGAGATTGGTGGGTGGGAAAAGGGTAATGATCGAAAAATGATGTATGAGGTATATTCTTATCACCTGGGTGATGAAATAATTTGTACACCAAACTCCTATGACACACAATTTTTTATGTAACAAACCTGCACATGTACCTCTGAACCTAAAAGTATATATATATTGTTTTCACTTTAATTTGGAATATCAATGCAGTCTTATTTCTTGAGTTTTATTGTGGAAAAAAATTATCTTCTTCTTAAATGCAAATATTTAAATAAATAATTTCATGTATTTCTGTATATAATTTTAATATATATATATAAATGTCATGGATTATATCATCTGAAGATTTATCCTTATGCATTGTAAATTACTTCTTTCAAAGTCAGAGTAATTTGTTAGTCTTTTAAAATGATTGTTTATGTTGATCTTCCTGTACGCATTATATACTTTGTCTTATTTGATTCTATGATTTATTACTAAAAGCAAAGCATTTCATGACTATTATATAACCACTGAGGCTACAAACTCAACATTGTGTCTCATGTAATTAGATATCTTGAAATAACAGAATAGAATTTTGTGTTCTGAACTTATATCTGAGAGATTTTCTTAAAAATAATGGTATATAATTCCAATTGTACAAACAATTTGGCTAATTTTGTTGTGTGAATATCATTCATTTCTGGTTTTTCTTCTTACTATTGGCTTTATCTAATTATTATATTGAAGTTCATATTTAATAAGCGTTTTCAATGGTGATGTTGAAAAGGAGATTGTTGCTGTACTATTGTCATATTTCCTATTCAGCTTTCCATGCATGCAACCTCATTTTTCATAGTCATAATTTTGATTCAATAGCATCACATAAAATATTTTTAAATGAACCTAAATTACAGGTAAGGAATCAGGAAAGAGTAAAGAAAAGACCTATCAGTGGTAATCAGCCTTCTAAATAGCACTATTCATCATTTACCATTGTTTTCTCTCTCTGTTGTCTCTTAGTATAAAGCATATTTTATTGTGCAAAATATTTTTTAAAAAGTGACTTACTAGCCAGTCAAATCAATTTATTATTTATTTTTTATTTAATCAAATATCACTCTAAATTCAGAGAACTAATACTTTGAAAATATGGTTTGGACCCTATTCCCCACTTTCATCATAGCAATTACATCAACATAAACAACAATTAGATGGTTCAACATGCAGTAGACAAATTACTGACTTCCATTAAAGTCAGTTTATGACCCTCTTGAGCAAGACATCTCTGCTGCAAACTACTGTGAGACCCAATTTGAGACTTAGCATTTTTCCACTTCAATTGTGCTGCACATTCCCCTAGGTAATTTTATCTGTGTCACTTACATAAATCAAGATAATTCTGTGATATGGGTGTACATTACAGTTTTTTATGTGCTTATTACTTGGAGGCTGATGCTTCTGAAACTTTTTCTTAACCACAATGTCAACTGACAGCTTGCCCTGAGGGTTTCTTTTATTGAGGAGCAATGACTAGAGGCTGTATTTTATTTTTGTAGCCTCAGAAATGCATTTGTAAATTGATTAAACTGAAATGCATATATCTTATAACTAAAAAAGAGAAATGGATTCCTAATGGACTCTTTCAGAATGGCCTTGGGCTTTTGGTTATACAAATTGAGTGAAATATATAAATATTAATTGGTGTATCAATTTGGATATCTTAAAAACAAAGCAAAATAAATTATGGTCGAAACTCAAAAGGAGGCAACAGCCTTTAGGGAAATTAATCAGAGCATATTTTTTAGGATTTTTAACTTTTTTCATTCAAACCAGAAATGGGGACACTAACATTTTTGATAACTAAAGATCTGTATCTGCATTTCAACTGTCATTCTAGGATATGATGAATAAACTGATAAAAGGAATTTATTTAAGAACATTTTTGTGCTCTGTACATGGTTTATACTCCCTGTCTACATCATTATTTATGATTACTTGAGTATATTTTATAACATGCAAGCAAGCAAATACAAATAAAGGAAGAGTATGTAAGTTAAACCATATTTTCTCCATGAAATGTAGAGCACATACCAACAAGCAAGGAAACTGGGAAACAAGTAAAACTGGAATACAAGTATACAACTGAGAGAATATAAATATGGGACAAATTTGCAGAAATAAACAAAAAATGATTTGAATGAATAAACATTATTGGGTAAAATTTTTATCTCTGGCACAAAAACAGATGAAAATAAACAGTCAGCCACTGAGAGAGATTCAAGTTAACTTTGCTGCAAATATTGGTGGAAAGAGTTGAAAGTATACAAAAGCAGATGAATGACGAAAGAAAATGTGGCCTACACATCCAACAGAATATTATTCACTCTTTAAAAAAAAAGAATTTATGGCACTTGCCATAGCATTGATGAGCCTGTAGGACAATATGCTAAGTAAAGTAAGCCAGACATAGAAAGAAGAATAGTGGAGGATTCCATTTTAATGAGGCATCTAGCATAGTCAAACTCATAGATGCAGAGAAAACAAGAGTAGACAGTGGTTGCCAGATGTTGGGAGGTAAGGGAAATGGGGAATTGTTTAATGGACACGAAGTCTCAAGTATGCTAGAGGCATAAGTTCTAGAGGGTTGCAGTACCTGTAATACATAGTTAATTATACAGTGTTGTGCACTTCAAAATTTGTCAAGAAGGTAGATCTCACATTGCGTTTTTAAAAAGATGAAGGGGGACCACAAGAAAACTTGCAGAGGTGTTGGCTATTTCTATTACTTTGATTGTGGTAATGGTATCATAGATGTTTGCATAGGTTCAAACTTATCAAATTGCAAACATTAAATATGTGTAGCTCTTTGTGTTTCGGTTATACTTCAATAAGGTCATAAGAAAAAAAAAGAAAAAAAGAAAGGGAAGAAGAAAAGAAAAACGAATAAGAGAAATCAGAAGCCCAGAGGGAAATATTGCATGAAAAGCTGTTTTAACTCACCAAAGCATATATTCAACAATTTACACCAATAGAAGATGTTTAGTAATTGATAAGAGTGGTGCAAAAAAGACAAAAGATACACAGGAAGATTCCGAAGGAAGCTTTTTTCTAAAGTCAATATCTAAACTGAATAAGGATCCAAAAGTATTTTATGACATCATTGTCAATGTTTATTTTCAATTAAGCTTCTGACCATACAGCTTTGACAAGCACATATTTTTCAAAGTATTTTCTCTTTTGTCCTATGGGATTTGTTTAAATTTAATGAGAATTGTATATATTTTCTCTTGCTGTTGAATGATTTTGAATTTTATTAACAAATGGCAATATAAATAGTAACATCTAATCAGAATGGTCAGTTTTATACAATTACTATTTTATTTGATTATTTTAAATATTGGAATGATCTTAATTTCTATTTGGGAAACAATTAAATGAAAATTGTTTTAATGCAGATGTCTCACACTATTTCACAAGGTTGCAAGGACATTGGAATATTCTGTAAATGCACACAACTCAGTTTAAACGTTTTATAGTTCTGCAAAATCTGAAGGTCTGTATTGTCAAAGGCAGCTGTGTGCTATAGGTCTGGTTAAAGCGCTTTTGAAACCACCAAAGCCACCTTCTTTTATCAAGTGATATGGTGCTCATAAACATTAGAAAATATTTTGTGCCCAGATGTCAAGTACTAAGAAATGATACTGTGCCCTCAAATGTGTTCTTAATATTAGTTGACTGATAAAGTCACTGCAGTTGGCATTTATTGCCATGAACTATGGTACTTCACTTTATCACTCAGACTAGATCACAATGTTCCAACAGCTACAATCTGTTAACTCGCATCCAAATAGCTAAAATGCCCTTAAAGGAAGCATTACTTGCCTCTGAAGGTTCCCTAGCATTTTAAGAGCTTTCATAAACCTTGGTGAAGTTCAATATCAGCTCTCAGATTGATATTGAATTAATTGTGAAGTAGAGAATGAAAAATTTTCTTTCTTTTGCACAAGAAAGTAGGCCTTGTATCCTACAATATTTAGACATAAAAATTGTATGCATATTTCAGTAAAAACAATTATGTTCTATTGGACAGTCCTTTCAAACTACCAAAGCTTAATATTCTTATTTCAATGAATAACAAAAATAAGTAAACAATGAAACTCAGCACTCACTCTTGCCTCTTTCACTTCACACTGCGAAAATTTAACTGCATATGATGCATATCGCCTAATATAATAATTTTCTGTATCCATTAAACTATACATATATACAAGTTTAATTTCTCAAACATGCCATTTATTATATATATTACTCTGCATTTTGATTCTTTTAAATACATATGTACATATAAATCTATTTTTTCTTTAACATCTGTATAGTACCACATATTTATGGATAATGCTATCCTTTATTTAGGTATTCTTCTATTACTGAGTACTTAGGATGTTTTTATTTTTGTCACGTCAATGAATTCTGCAGAAAGCATGTTTAAAAATGTGTCTTTATATGTTAGAGATGTTTTTCCATATTTTTATTACAAAGTGAGATTGTTGAGTCTAACGGAATATTTCAATTTTAGATTCCTCCAGATTATTTTCTAGATTTTCGTATTTAGCGCATTCATCAGAAACATATGAAAGTCATCTTGGTCATCTTGACCACTGTCACCAGCATTGATGTTATTGATCTTTTATTTATTTTCCCATGTGATCAATGGAAATTATTTACCATTTATTAGCTTTTCCCTGATAAAGAACATGGTTGAACATATTTTCATATAGTACTCATTGAAAATTTAAAACGACAATCTGTTAATTACTGTTCATATTCTTTTCATAGCCTTTATCATCTTTTCTATTTGGTTATGGTCTTTTACTTATCAATTTGTAGTAACTATTGGTGTATTAAAATATCATTCCACTTCTTTTATTCCTGTATAGGTTTCAGACATTTTCCCCTAGTTATTCTATATTTTTCTCGCTTGTTCTCACATTGGACATTTAAAATTTTTTACACTCCAAGAATTGTTGATTTTTTCATTCTCCCATTTTACAAAATATAATTCTAAACATTTTTTTTTTGTAATTTGGATTTTACTATTTATGGGATTTACTTTTACATATGGCATAAAATAGTGGTCTGACTTGATTTTTGTTCAGAAAGTTAGTTAATATTGCCCACCTGATAACTAATTGTTAATTTAATCTATACATTTTCAACATTTTGTATTCATGGGCACAAATTAATTTCAACATGTGCATGATAACACAAGATAGATATGTTTTATTAGACACTACTTCGTTTAGCATGTTATTCATTTATTTGCATTCTGGGCTCCAGAGTACCGAAAATATTCACTACTCAAAATTTCTGTAAATTACTAGCCACCTGTCATTCTGATTCGTGTTTGTTTTGATATTTTTATTTGGGATAGAGGAAGGAGCAAAGTGTGTGAGAGTGTGTGTGTGCGCACGCACGTGTGTGTGTGTGTGTGTGTGTGTTGATAGCGCTCAGTTTTTCTTTTTTCCTTTTGAACTGCCATAGATTCTAACCATGTGAAGGGTTATGCCCCACTTGGATTTTTATTAGAAGGTTCTGTTTGCTAGTTTCTTTGTAACACTGTAAATATCTCCTGGCTACAGTAGCACAGATGATTTTTGATGAACCAGTTCAAGTATTCTCTGTGAAAGCTGTGAAATCCAATGTTAAAAGTTAGAAATTGGATTAGTTTGTCAGGAACTGGGGCTAATCCACCTTATAGTTTTGTTAGTTTTGTTTTACAGTGATATTGGATATACAAAAGGATATTAATAGATATTTTCCTGGTCATGACCTGCTTCATTATCAATAATAATCAGGAGGTACAGGAAGTATTGTTCTCTGCTATGAAAACAAATACCTAACAAATGAAGAGAGAACAAAATAGAAAATGTATTACCCAATGATTTCAGTGACCATCACTTAATGCTTATTATCCAACATTTCTTTTTTTATAACAATAAACTCACATGTTAGATTAATGTACATCTTCTCTGAAAAAACTTTTGTATGTTTTATATAATATTTTGTCAATTCTGAATTTTCTCATTTCTAGTGTAAATTTTATTTGCCTAAAATTTTGCCTAAAGACTATTTGTCTAAGTAGATGGTCAACTAATATGGATGTTAACTATTAACAAGAACAAAGAAAAGAAGCTTGCCGAACATTTAGCAAGTATTTTTCGAACGTTCAAAATGTGCAGGATTCTTTGCAACATACTCAAAGTTTCAGAGAAAATTTACAGGTAAAACAGTTATACTTCTGTTAATATTTTATATAAATAAAAATAACTTGGAAGAAATTGACAATTCATTGTATGACTCATATTCAAGCCTTATATTTTAGATAATGTGTGGGTAGCAATGCTGCTCATATGGTCTTGCTATCCCTGGCGAACGCTGCTGCGTTCAGCGAAGCTGGTCAAACTTACTGACACTGTATTTCATTAATTACCATAATCATAAAATTCTGCCTTAATAATGCAACTGCATTGTCTATTTATAACTTGTTTGAATCTTTTAATTCCCTGATATCCATAGAGAAAAAGACATAATGTTATTCCAATTAAAGCAATTAAGGAAAATGATCTAAATGGCTAATCCATAATCAATATCCAAGTTTAAAATCCAAGTATTGAGTGTTCGACCTCAAGTGTTTGAATAAAAGTAGGTTATCTATTATAGAGAATAGTTTTATGCATTTGAAGTAAAGATATATTTTTAAAGTAAAAGATATATATTTAATACAATGGAGGGAGACTGAGTTGTGAGAGAATTTGTATAGAACACAATATTCTAAAAAGCCAACTATCCTAAACTCATTTTCCTCTACACAATTATTTTTACATTTTGTTCAATCCTATTTATCTATATATCTATGCATAAAACAATAAAACTCCATTGCAAGAATGTAAAGTGTATTAATGTAAAAACAGTGATTAGTTTAATACAATATTCATCACAATGTAAATTGACATATTTAAAGAAAAAGCATATGATCATATTTTTAAATTTAGAAAAAAAAGTCCTAATAAAAATTCATTTGTGATCAAAAGAAAAATTTACCTTGCAAAAAGTAAGATAAAAATTTTGCCTTAGCAAAAACAGGTTAAAAATTAATCTTTAACTGATTAAGGAAATGAAGCAAACATAACAATAAACAAACTTAAAGTGTCATTTAATTTACAGGTAATATTTCAGACATATTTTTAATAGAATCAGAAATGCAATGATACTCAGTAGCACAATTTCCCTTTAACTTTGAAGGAGATGGGTAGCAGATTCTAGCCAATTTTAATAAATCTGGAAAAATAAATGCAAGGTATAAGAATTAAGAAAACAATTATTATCATCTATGAATGACAGAAAAATCTTAGAGAATCTAGAAATTATTAGAAGTAAAGCAGTCAACAGTAAAGTTCTTTAGCATAAATTAATATTTAATTGTCAGAACAATTTACAATTATGCTTAAGAGAAAGAGTTAATTTTGAAAGATTCCATATAAGCATAAACTATAAAGCACACAGGAATGAAGCTACTAAATGATATATAAGACTTTTATTAAAAAATTATGAAGTTATACTGAAGTACATGAAAGAACTAAATGAATGGAAAAACATGCCATGTTCATAAACATGACTGTTTAAAATTAATTATGAAGATTCTAATTATTTAAAAATAAATATAAATGTATAACTTTCCATACAGAATATCAACAATATTTTTACAGTGCTGGACTAGCCAATTTGAAACTATATATGCAAAGGAGGACAGATTGTATGTGTACAAATGTGAAGAATAGGCAAAGAAATATGGAAAAAGAAAAGATGGCAATAATTACTTTATAAAAGAGTGTACACTAAAAAGACAGAGGAAATCTCTTCAGAGACAGTTGCTAATATAACAAACCTCCCATGGGAGAAGAAGAAAATAAAAAAGAAGGGGGCTGTTCTCTTCTCATTTCCAGCTAAGTGGGGAGATTTCAGGCAGCCTACTGGAGTTAAAAAAGCATTCCGTGTGGTTTGGAACTTATGGGGCCTGATAGCTCATCCTCATTAGGGGAAGGGTGAGAAGGAAAGGCTATGATTGGAAGAGTTTTCCTACGAACTACATTCAGTTTTAGCTGTGCTGTACTAGGGGAGCAGAAAGGATGCATATAGGGTTACTTGAATCTGCAGAGGTAGTGGAACTGTAACAGAAGAACTGGATGGGATCCCTAGAAGCCGTAAGTGGAGAGAAGTGTAAAGCAATCTTTTAGAGGACAGGCACCATTTGCCAAGGGGCAGAAGTAAGAAGCTGCCAAAAGAGAATCTTAAAAAAAAAAAAAAAAAGAAGCGGCTCACCTAAAGAACAGGGTCCTTTTACCTCTTAAAGTCTGAAATGTTAAAAAATATGACTGAAGCAAATACAAAACAAACATTTGTCAAAGAGAAAATAATTAATGAAGAAACTGATAGGATGGCACACCTCGTTCAAAGAATATTTAAACACATGAGGTTTGTAGACAATTTAATAAAGAAATATTCAAATAAGACTACTCTGTTATTTACAAAGCTGGCTGATGGTCTCTGGAACAACAGTTACTTCTTGGTTATCATTTCCAACAGAGATAAATTATTTGCATCTCACACAAAAATATATAAATTAACATGGAACTTCACTAAGTGTGGAACTTAGTTTACAAAAGTCAATATTGAGTCAAAGTGTATTCCCTTGGAAAATTATCAAATGCGCCTATTAAACAATGCCCCCATATGATCTTAAAATGACATATTTTCCATCTTTTAGCATTGGTTTCAAGTTTGAGAAAACTTTTCTTAACACCACCTCATTTTAAACTCCCTTCACTCTATTCAACCCCCAGGATTAAAAACATCACCCTGATGACATGTTCCACTGTCCATGGCTTACTTGCAAGCCTGAAGCCATCCCTTAAGGGAAGAAAGGCAGACAGTGTAATCTGAACAACATTCAAGGCTTTTACAAGTATACTGGATTATATATTTCAGTTGTTAAAAGGAGACTAATTTTGAGAATGAAAGGGAAACGAAACGTTATGGAATTGGTCTTAGATTTCCACCCAAGGGCAGATGGAAAAAACAAAGGGAGAAAGAGCAGATTGCTTCATGAATGCAACTGTGTTCAACTTCTCTGATAAACTATTTATATTTTTCATAGTAAAGAATTACAAATAATAGTAATCCGTAGGAGTATTAACAAGTACAGTCTGATATAATTGTGTGATTAAAACACACTACATGATGGAAATTAATTAATTGTAAATTCAGTGTGGTATCCTGGAATGAATCCTGGAACAGAAAAGGTGGGTTGATGAAGAATATAATAATAAATTCCAAATAAATTCTGAAGTTTAGTGAATAGTAATATATCTATGTTGGTGTGTTGGTTTTCACAAATGTACCAAGGTAATGTAAGATGTTAACATTAAGAGGAAAGGGCAAGAATGTTATGGACACCATCTGAATTATCTTTGTGACTTTCCTATAATACTAAAAGTATTCCAAAATAAAAAGGTATTAAAAACATCAACTAAACTAAAACTAAATTTATCAGTAATGATAAATCACCAAATGTGTCTTTGAGGAAAACTATATACATATTACTTTCACTTTTCTACTCATCTTTAACTGGCCAACATATTCAGATACTAAATTCACAGATATTTAAACTTAAAAATATCAGAATATCACATGCTCCTTATGAGAAATAAAGGTATTTTTTCTATAACTACTCATTGATATACCCTTGTTTGTAAAGTGAGAGGACTATAAGAAATAATATTAATAACACTTAAAGAACATGAATCATTAATACAAGATATTTTTACATACTTCAAAGTTACCATACATTCTTTTATCTGGTTCTTGCAGTAGTCACTTCAAGTAAGCAAAATGTATACTAAGGGAGAGATGAAGGAAATTACAAAACCAATTACTATACATAAAAATCTGTTTTACTCCTAAGTGTCTGTGAACATACTAAGGAGGAGATATTCAGGAGAAGTTACATGGCACGACTAGTTAGTGTAGAGTAATAGTTGGACCAGAATCCAATTGTTTCAAATATTTTATAAATATAGTGTGACTATGAATGTTTTTGAAAAAATCAATAAATTAACTCCTTCAAATATTTTGCAGATCCTCTGCTGTCCTAAAGGATCCTGTGTGCTAGCCAACTTGTGCAACTATGGATTGCATATCAGCATAATCCACAATATTTAATTTTGTTTCTCACTATGTAACTTTATTCCCTTTATTTTCCTTTTACCCCTTTTTCCCTAAAAAAGTTCAGATAATTTATCTACATAAATCCCAGACCTTCATTCATTCTTATGCTCCACCAGCTAATTAGACCAACCAAATATTCACAGCAGAGATAAACCAGACGCAGATCTCCTTCTGTAAATCAGTCAAAGGGCCATTTCAGATAAATTGTTTCTGAAATGTAACAAAAACCTATTTCCAGGTCAGAGTTTTCTGAATGTACATTAACTCCTTGACTAAGTCAGGGAGTGTTAATAAATCTATCAATAATTTTGTTCTCTTTACTTTATCTTATAAGTAGAGAGAACGGTAAATGGCGTCCTGCTAACTGCTTTATTCAATAGAACTACACATTCATGGAGTGATGACGGAAATTACCAAACCAATTGCTATACATAAGAATCCATTTACTCATATGTCTTTGCCTACTGTCCAAAAGACTAACTACTGGCATGATCCCTTGAATTTTGTCTTAATTTCCTAGGATTCCCTTTATTTTCAAGCACCTTTTCACTTAACCACAACTTATAAATTCACTAATCCCCAAATGCATTAAATCAAAATTTCTTTTTATAGTTATTCTAGTCTTTTTAAAAGTCCCGCATATAAATAATAATGTATCTTTTATTTGACTTCTAGAGTTCTATCCTATAATACTTACAGCTAGTGCTGTCATTATCTTAACTTTGTTCTATCTGTAGGTACTGATACCACAAATTATCAATGTCTGTTTTAGTCAATATAAATATAAATATAAGTTAAAGAAAAATAATATATTTCAGCAAAAATCAGTCAAGCTTATGCATAATATCATCTTTTCTGAACGTTTTCTTCTGAAAGAACACTGCTACCATCCAACTCCTAAAAGCTTTATTTTATTGTTTTTATATCCATATCTGTCACACTGTAACAATCTTAATAAGTAATAAGCCCATGGAACCAGCAACCTTAATGTACAGTGAATTCTGGTTTGTATCCATTTGTGTAGACTAGCTAGTAAGAATTGAATGAGTTTAACTAGTCTGTATTTTGTGTCTTATTTCTAACCATGACCTATTATTAAAAAATAGAATATGGGCTTCTAGTTTTCTTCATAGTATATTCAGGTAAGCCTCACCAAGGAGGTCATCCTTGAGGCAATATTCAAGCTTCTTTGCATTGCGTTGGATAATTTTTCTGTAGTTTTCCCTCAACATGACTAACAGATTCTTTTTAGGAAGCATCACATCAATTGTTGCAGGTCTTACTTTTCACTTCAAGAAATAATGTTGTTTGTAGTCTCAGGGTTTTTTTTTCTGCCCAATAATTTTTTTTCCTGTATTTCCAAATTATATTTCAAATTATTTATCTAATTGCGGGGACTACAAAACTTGCCCTTTTATTCTTTTCTTCTCATGAATGCAAACAAAATGGAAAGGCAGCATCACCTTACTACTTTGATTCATTTTATTAAAGTAAAAGTTATAATAGAAAAGAAAATAATTTTTAAAATGCTGCCTTTTGAAGAATAATGAAAAGAATCACAGGATAAATCTTTCTAGTGAATAAAACTTCAAGACGGAAATGCTGCCCTCCAAAAGGAAAATCTAACTAATTGAAATCCTTGGGCATCTAGTGACTCCACATGAAAATTCGATATACTATTTTTGCCTTCAGTTCTTCCTATTCATTTAACAGACTAAGCAAAATGTACACTGCAATCTTGCATAAAGGAAAAAACATAAAAAAATTATTGACTAACTTAGCCTGTGGATTTGATATATTAGCATCAGTATTCAATATCAGCAATATTCTCTTCCTATGTCCTTTCCTTGAAACAATCCATAGGAAACAAAAAGAAGAGGGAAAGCTTGATTTTTCCTTCTACTTGATTACTGTCTTTAACCTTTCCATCTCATCCCAATCTTATGACGGTTTAACCTTTTACTTTCTAGGACTTGATAAATATCTTTCCCATTTTTTAACATTTTAAAAATAGCTTATTTCTGATATGTTATTCCATTTATCACTTTGTGGCATTTTCTGGCTATGGGAAGAACAACTCATGCAAAGCTCAGTACTAACCTTTAGATAATTTTTACAAGCCAAAAATGTCTTATTTCACATTTTATAGATTTATTTTTGGGTAGTTTTCTTGATTAGCCACCCTAAAAGTCGGGTAGGAAATGTGTGAAAAAATACAACATGAAGAGAAAATGGAAATGGAAATGGATCTCAATATGGGAAACAGGGATTGTGTTTGTTTTATTTATTCCAGTCCAACTTCATCACTCCCTCATAGTACAACAAGAATCTGAACAAATGTCTTTTGGTTTCAGGACTTCTATGAAAGAATAACTTCCACTTAGAGAACATGTTCACAGTATTTTTAAGATATAACATATCATTTAAGATACAAAATTGCTAATAAGTGAGAAACACATGTCTTGAAAAGGATGTGCAGTGGACTGTGATTTAAAAGAAAATCACCTTTAGAGAAACAAAAGAACATGGCTTAAGGGATTTACATGTTCTAATATATTTAATCATTGATTTATGATTCTCAGTCACCCATTATCAACAGAAAGACTTTCTGATTTAGACAAAGTAGAGGCCTTCAGTATCAAATTCAGGTGGCTTTTGACTGTGGCTTTCACACATAGACCAAACAAGGATGCCCTCATTCTTACTGCAGTTAAGTGTGCTGTTGTTCCCCAAGACAAAGAAAGTCTCCCTGTATATTTGTAAAGAGTGAGAGAGAACACAAACATTAATAGGAGCTCTCTTCTCTGAAATTCTCCTTTAATGCCAATGACACAATTGGCAAATACTGAGATCCAATTCTGCTGTCACATTTTCCTGTACTGCCTTTTATTTTTATCTAGGCTATTTCCTTATACTGGAAAATTAATCCAACTCTTCCTTGAATCATAACTCATGCTAGTGGATTCACTAAAATTAGTTTCTGGTGGCATATTTATTATCTTAAAGCCAAATCATTAACACTGTAGATAATGTGATGCCCATCCTCTTATCAATGGGTTGAAATTTTACATGGCTTTTAAGTATTTGGTTGCACTGCTCTCCCTCCTCCCCAATTTAAAATACTTTATATAATGTTATATTGCACAGATCATGGATCTAGCATGGCCTTTCATTTGTCAAAGACTGTGTGTAAATTCTAAAATCCTTAAAAATATATATTTAATAAAATCCACAAAATAATAAAATGTTGTGAAACTGACATTGTTTGAAACAATCCGAGCTAATAATCCTCATTTTGTTTTTCTACTTCCATAAAAGAATAATGAACTTAAAGGAATTTTTTCCTATTTTCAGTTCTACAATTTAAGATTTTACATTGTCTCAATATTCTTGTCATTCCACCCTGTCAAAACTTCACGGAACGAAGTTGCAGTTTTAGCTTTTAGATGATTGAACATCACTTTTTCTCCTGTCTCTTCTGAGAATGCCTTTTTCTTTGTATATACACATTATTCATGGATTTTCCTTTTCTTTGGAATCTAGAACACATTCTATTTAAGTGCAGAATATGTCTTATAAGTGCAGAATATTTCTTATATTCTAGCTTAAATAGAAGGATATATCAGTCAACAATTGAGATCAGTGTAACAAGTTTGGTCAGCACCCTTTTCATTTGTCTCTAGAGAAAATGTTTGACACAGTGAACATTCCTTATCTGGTTTCTTGCTGCCGACCTGAGTATGTTCTCTTCTTTCAAACACTGCTACTGATGTACCTGTTTTTCAAAAAACTGCTTCAAGCAAAGATCAATGCCCGTATCCCAGTAGCTTACCCATCCACAAAAGGCTTAAGTATCCAATAAAAAATCTGAATGAATGACAATTGTTTACATTCTCTAGAGTGTTATTGTTATTTAAGAAGATTACTAAATTAGTTACCTGATACCTGCCTTATGATTCATTTATGATTCATATCTGTTGCTAATTATAATAGAACTTGATTCTGAGTATTTATATAATTTTGAGACTGTTATTATCTTAAAATAGTAATGTCTTCAGAAAACTAATCATAATAAAAATATTGGTATCATAAATAATGTGTACTAAAGTGTTTTGATGGTTATGATTAAAATTGTAGATACTTTTCAATCCCAAAGCTATAGGTTTTCTATACTTCATGCTTTGGTACTGTTTGTCAATTGTCAAATTATCTTTGCCTTTGGTTCTCTCTTTAGCAATGAGTTCTTCACTACAAATGTGATTTAAGTAGATGACCTTGGATTAAGCTCTCTTTCTCTGCTACTCTCACTACAGTGCCAATATACTGGCAGCAATATAAAGATTTTAGTAGCGATGTTTCCCTTGCATGTGATAAAACAGATAATAAAGATCAGCTTTCCCCAGGTACTGACTAGCCAATACTATCTTTGAGACACTAAATGTGCTCTTCCTATAAGTTAACCGCTAAAAACACTCAGAAAGATAAACACAGACCCTTACTTTTTACAACTACATTAACCATGTTCTAATGCAGAAATACATGATCATTTAGAAAAACAACAGTACATGAGAATTATAAAAACAAATCTAATGATATTAATATTAATAATTTTAGTAGTAGAAGTAGTATAATCAATATTTAATAATGAATTTGTATAACCATTGCAGTGAGTTATTTTATATTTATTTCTTAAGTTTCACTATAATATCTCTAACGTAGATAATTTATTATTTATTTCACTATACTATACTCTTTTAAGAATATTAAGTTCATCTTAGGTCACCGTTCCTAGGATTTATTTTATGTTATTCTCTTGAATATTCTATTTTACCCCAATATTACTAGTCATTTAATATTTATTAGAACTCTACCTATTGTGCTATAACATGTATCAATATTTTTCTTATACTTATAGGCTGTATTTAAATATGATATGTATAATCCAGTGGTATTTTCTGTTTTTATTTTTTTTAACAAGGGGCATCAAGGACACTTAGCATATATCAAATTTTTCCAATAAGCGCTAAGTCTAAACTTCCTGATAATTACAATTGTTATTTCTAAAACAGTGTTAGGAAATCTGGTAGTAGTTGAAACATTGATAACAAGTCTAAGCTAGATGTCTTCCATTTATCCCTCCAGTTTTGTTCTTCCTCCATCTCCTCCTGCCCTCTAATCTGATTGGTTGGACTCTATGGATTATGTAAACAGGGCACTTTTACCTAAGTACTTCTTATTTTTTAGCTTATAGGTAAGCAGGCAAGAGATTAGAGGGATGGAGGACTGTGAGCTTAGTGTATATTTTTTAAATTGATTTTATTATTTAGATCAATTTTAGGTTCATAGCTGTTGAGCAGAAAGTACTCAGAGTTCGCATATACCTTCTGTCCTCCAAAAACACAACCTCTCCCACCATCAAGATCTTGCACTACAATGGTACCTTGTTACAATTAATGAATGTACATTGAGACATCATTATCATCCAGTGCTCATAGTTTACATTAGTGTTCAATCTTGGTATAAATTCTATGTGATTTTGACAAACGTATAATGACATGTGTCCACAATTACACTATCACACAGAGCAATCTCACTGTTCTAAAAATTGCCCCACTCCACTTATGCATCTTTCCCTCCCCTAAGTGCTACCAGTAACTAATCATTTCACTACCTCCATATACTTTACTAGAGTGGCATATAATTGGAATCATACAATATATAGCATTTGCAGAATGGCTTTTAGTAATATGCAAGTAAATATTCTCCATGTATTTTTGTGACTCAATAGCTGATTTTCTTTTAGCACTGAATAATATTCTATTGTCTTGATGGACCACAATTTATTTATCCACTCACCTAATGAAGGATATTTTGGTTGCTTCTAAGTTTTAGCAATTATTAATAAAGCTACTATAAATATATGTGTACAAGTTTTGTGTGGATATAAGAATTTAACTCATTTTAGTAAAAACCAAGGAACCCAGTTTTTGGATGATATAGTAGAGTTTACTTTTTATTCTGCCTCTTCTTCCGCAAGCCTGGAGACATTACGAAAGGTAATGTCTAGTTGATAGTCAGTCCCTTTATACCATCAGGCCTATGGGTGCTAGCAGCTCTGTCCCTTGTAGCCCAGATTATGGCACTAATGTATTCAGTCCCTTTGTAAGTAAACACTCTTCTTTCTCATGTGTCATCTCTTTCTTGTTTTGACACTAACTAATAGAAAAGGCAAAGTAGACAAAGACCCAGTGCCTGTTCTTCAGCATTTTGTTACTTCCCATGTGCAATATTTAGAAAAAAAAATATTGCAATGTAAAGATGATGTCCTCCTAGACTTTTAACAAAATACTCTGCAATATATATATGTTTCTTTTTATTAGAAAAGCCTGGTGGTGGGGGAGGGACATCTACACTGTAGATTTTGCTCAGTTAATATATCTAATATCAAAGGACATTTTCACTACATCAAAATGATAATGATGATTCCTTCCTAAGAGTTTCCTATGTTTGTTCTAGTCAGAAATTACTGTCACTCCATTTGCTGCCAACAACCATGTAAAGAGCTATTATTATTTACATTTTACAAGTTAGCAAAAGAACGGTCTTTTGCAAATCAAGAAGTTGAAATGGAATTTAAAATTAAGTCTAAATTCAAAGGTTTTACTTCTAATTATTTCAATTCTTCCTTCTCTTTTAAATCTAAGTACTTAATGTTCTGTACAATGTTTAAATTACCTGATTTAAATTCCAAATCACTATATTTGGAAACAAAATCGTGAGTTCCCACATGCTTAGGCCATCGCTCTTCATTCTCCTCCCCAATTTTCTAGCTCCATGCTCACTAGATGAGCAATAGGTGTCTGTGGTGTTCTTCCCCTTGCTGTCTGTCCTCCCTGTGTAGTTATCAGATGCAGGCACAGAAAGCCCAAGCCCTCTGCCTCTCCCTCCCGGATATTCTGCCCTGCACTCTCTTCTTTCTGGAAACCATCTCTCTCTTGCACTAGGTTAACAATTTAGTTCTGGAAACTACAGAAAGAAGACAGATTGCTTTGGAAAAGCAGGAAGTCTGATGTTTCAGCAGTCGTGATGACCTAATTGAGTGAAGAGTCTAGGGGAGGTTGTAAAGTCATACAAGGCAGGCTATGATTATAAAATGGCAATATTTACAAATTCCTGAAAACAAATTTACCAGAATATTAAAGGCTTAAACAAATATGAGAATATAATAAAAATTATAACATCAAAACTATATGAATCAATAAAAGGAAGATTTAAAATGTCCATGGAGAATAAGAGAAGGCATTTGTCTTCTGGACATATTCAAATATTAGAGTTTTTTCTTCTTTTCTGAATATTTAGACTTTTTTCACATTTGAGTTCTCGCTTAAACTCCAACCATAGTTGTGAACCAGATAGATACAGAACTCTTATACTTACAACATAGTTTTAGAAGTAACAAAGGTAGAGAAATAACAAACTTGCCCAATTGTTATGAAACAATTATATATATTATATTTTCCTCAACCTAGTCTCTCTATTAAGTAGATTATGCTTTAAACACACCGATGGAAATCATGGGAAGCATAATTATTCATATTTTCTGGTGATACTTATAAGAAACAGCATACAGAATAAAAGAGAATTAATGATGCCCCAGCTTACAAGAAAACTAGAACTAATAAAGAATTTAAGACTAGAAGTCAACAGGTTAGATATAATTAGTAATTGCCATATGAAACCAGGAAAGAAAGTCCTAATGAATAAACAGAATAAGCTAAAGTGAAACAATTAAATTAAATAGCAAACTTGCAATTGAGAGACAGTTAAGACTTTATTCAGATTTTTGGATCAAATTATTCAACCATGAATTCATTTTACTTCATACCATGAAGAGTTGTAGTTATTAGCCTTGGTAGAAGGCTAAGCATAATCAGCATTCTGAGATCTCAGGACTGGCTTTTTCAATATAGCATGCTTTTTATGCAGACATTGCCTAATAATACCTCACAAAAAAGTGATCACTCTTTTCTCACTTGCAGCATTCCTCAGAAATTTTAGTTTACCATGACAGCTGGCCACAGTATTTCTGTGTAGGAAAAACTAGAATTATGTTGCCCTCAACTAATCATAAATGTAGATCCCAGTAAAATTATAATTTATAATGCAAAGGTTTATTAGCTCAGTTTCCTAAATGGGTTTTCACGTACAAAATAAAGTTTATTTTGCTAGATCCGTGTTATTAAGCAACATACTATTTTCTGATTTAAATCCACACTCTATTTGTATTTAAAGTTCTTAAGAGTACCCTATTTAAAAAAAAAGAAAAAAAAAAACAAAAAAGGAAAATTATGTTTACATAATAAAGGGTAACTTTTCTTTATAGTAATATTTATGTTTCATGTTAACTTCAAATCAGTATCCTTATCACTTTCAAGGTTATGTTGCATTGATGAGTACATATCCTGGATTAATTTCCAATATCCCAGTTCCCTAAGAAAGATGCAACCCACACAAACATAACACACATCCACAGACATTCAAACCCCTCTGATAACTATAGGTTTAACCTCAAGAATTGCAGCAGTAGGATTTCTTTCAACCTAGACTTTCTCTACAATGACTGTAGATTATATATATATATATATATATATATATATATATATATACACCCATAAAGAGAATAATTGTCCATGTTTTTTATTGATACTAACAAACAAAACCAGTAATAGTAAATCTCAAGAGTCTTTGCAATGTATTATATGCCTGACTCACAGCCAACATAACCTATTAATGTGTTAGTAGTTAACATTTAGAAGGATTTTTTAAATACAAATATTCCAAGTTAGGAATTACTCTTAACAAATGTTGAACAGCATACCACTCTGATATAGAATTGAAAAATACAAAATTTAGAAGACACAAACCTCATACCCTCAGAAATTTATTATACGAGTTCCTTAGGAAAAGGTGCCTTATCAGAATGCTGTGAAATTTCACAGAGAAACACATTATGATCAGTTTATTGAATTGATTGCTTTTTAACTAATTGGTTAGTTGGCTTTTGGGGAAAGGGACAGCAGTATTTCAAGAAAGAAATTATGAACAAGGTTACTGTAGAGCTTTGAAAACATAATGGGAGCCAGGAATGTTGCTGTTTTTGCCTGTAATCCCAACACTTTGTGAGAGGATCACTTGAGGCCAGGAGTTCAAGACCACCCTGGGCTATATAGTGAAACTCCATCTCTACCAACTGGGTGTGGTTGGTGATGATGCCTATAGTCCTACATATTTGGGAGGCTGAGGTGGGAGGATTGCTTGAGCTCAGGAGTTTGAGACTGCACTGAGCTACATGATCATACCACAGTACTTCAGCCTAGGTGACAGAATGAGAAATTTTCTCTAAGAATAAAATTAAATTAAAATTAAAAGAAAGTATAATAGGATTTCAAAGAAAATAAGAAGAGTAAAACCAAACATTAGAAATAAAATATCTTTAAATATGCTGATGAATATCAAGTAGACCAGATAGATGAATCAGAGTTTTATCCATTTATTAGATGTATCCAAATACCTACTACTTTTCATGTACTGTATTGACTTCCATGTCCATACTGTGGAAACAAGAAGGTTACTGGCCAAATCCATGTGCTCAGAGAGTTTATATTTAGGAAGGATAATAAAGTTAGCAAGTAAATACATATTAACAAATATATTAAATAATTGTACATTATAATAATGACTGAAAAGGGAATCATTTAGGGGCTTAAAATAAGAATTAAAAATTAAGAAGGACTGACTATCTTATGCTTTCACGGAATATTTCTCTAATAATGAATTATTTATGGTGAGTGTTGAAGGACTTATTATGGGATTATGGATGAAATGGGACTATTTGTAGAAGTAAATGCAAGTGTGAAGGTCCTGGATCAGGTCAAAGCATGGTATATCAGAGGGAATTAGAGCAGCCTGCAAGAGCAGCATACGATGAGGAAGAAGGCCGAGCGCGGTGGCTTACGCCTGTAATCCCAGTACTTTGGGAGGCCGAAGCGGGCAGATCACGAGGTCAGGAGATGGAAACCGTCCTGGATAACACAGTGAAACCCCATCTCTACTAAGAGTACAAAAAATTAGCCGGACTTGGTGTCACATGCCTGTAGTCCCAGCTACTCAGGAGACGGAGGCAGGAGAATCTCTTGAACCTGGGGGGCAGATGTTGCAGTGAGCTGAGATCCTGCCACTCCACTCCAACCTGGGCAACAGGGCGAGACTCCATCTCAAAAAAAAAAAAAAAATGAGGAAGAAGAGGATAGCAGGACCAAGATCATTCAGGGCTTTTAAAACTATGTTGGAGATTTTTAATTTTATTACATGTATAATGAAGCCATTGACAAATTACAAATAGGAATTGACATGATCCAAATACAGTTTCATCCCTGTAGTTGCCCGGTAAAGAATGGTTTGAAGGATGAGAAGAATGAAAAAATATATGATAGTTAAATAGATGCTGTCATAGTTTAAGCAAGAAGAGGTGATTATCTAAAGCAGACTGGTGGCAGTATATATGAAAATAAATGTACTGATAAATGGGCTTTGGAGGCTGAGACAGAAGAATAAAACCAACAATCAATATAGGTTTCTAGTTTCAGCAAATGGTAAGTTGGTGGTACTATTTACTGCAATGAGAATCACCTGGAGAGGGAAACCAACATATCAAAGAGAAAGAAAAATGCTCTTTTTGGTCAACTTAGTTCTTAGATATTGATAAGAAATTGACATAGGAATGACAAGTAGGCAATCAAATATGTGCTCTTCTAGAGGATCAGGCTAGACATATTTATTTGAAACTTTTATCATATTGATAAATTAAATGTCATGAGAATAAAGTAGATTGTTTAGACAGAGTGTGTAAAATGAAAAAAGATTGAAAAAGAGTTGCCATTCATGTAAGAGAACAAAGAAAACAAGAATATGTGGTACGACATGACTCAAAAAGAAGTGTTTCAATATGAGATGTGGAACAGATGCTTAAACACAGTGCTTATAAAAGTAATTCAAATTTAATTTTACAGGCGATGGGTAGTGTTTAAATCCTTATTAACATGAGTCATGCGATTTAATTGTGGTTTCACAAGACCAACCAAATGATGCTATCTGGGATGCCCTGAGAAGTAGTCATGTATCAGGACAAGATAACAGACTTAGATAAGGATGCACATTTGAGGTAGGGCAATGTTAGATGATGCAATGCTGGTGTCAGTGGAAATTAAAAACAGGATATATTTCAGATCTGTATAAAACTAATGTTCCCAATATATTGCAGTGAGGAAAAAAATTAATTTGTTTGTTTTCAAACAAAATTCATTAAATAAATCATTTACAAAAACATATGAAAGCAAAGGGGAGAAGCTTTAAATTTTTAGCAGATTGGTGGGGATATATCTAATGAACATCTTGTTGGAGATGTTCATAAAACATTCAGAAATACAGTCTTTTTCTGAGGAGAAAAGTTAGTGATGTCATGATTTTAAGATATCAACAATGGAGAGTGAAGAAAAGACATCCAATGAGACTAAAATAAATGAGGTTTTAACAAAAGAGGGATTTTATTTCTTCCTAAAATAAAAGGTAGAGATGGTCAGATAAAGATAACTTTCTCAAAACTTAAAACCCTTGCTCATTTAAAGATGCAAGTATATGAAGAGACAAGCTTTATATTAGGAGAAAGTATCTGACAATTCCATTGTAGTAGTATATAGATGTTTCTATATCTACATGTATGTATGTATATATCTATGTGATATAACAGACATATATTTCTGACTATATATCTATGTATATGGCAAAATATTTTTTATGTGAAAAATGCTTACAGTTTAATAAGAAGACAACCCAATTTTGGCCAGGTGATGTGGCTCACGCCTGTAATCCCAGCACTTTGGGAGGCCCAGACGGGTAGATCACGAGGTCAGGAGATCGAGACCATCCTGGCTAACATGGTGAAACCCTGTCTCTACTAAAAATACAAAAACAAAATTAGCCAGGCTTGGTGGCAGGCACCTGTAGTCCCAGCTACTCGGGAGGCTGAGGAAGGAGAATGGCGTGAACCCGGGAGGAGGAGCTTGCAGTGAGCCGAGATCACACCACTGCACTCCAGCCTGGGCGACAGAGCGAGACTCCATCTAAAAAAAAAAAAAAAAAAAAAGCAGACAACCCAATTTTAAAACTGATCGAAGAATTTTAAAAATTCACTTTTATTTTTATGTTTTAGAGATGGAAGAGTCACTCTGTTACCCTCACTGCAGACTCTAACTCCTGAACTCAAGTTGATCATCTCACCTTGGCCTCCCTAGTAGCGGGGAGTATGGTGGCACGAGCCACCACAGCCAGCAACAAAAGATTTGAAGAGTCATGAGTATATAAAAATGGCTCAAAATCAGTAGTCATTAGGGAGGTATAAACTAAAACCACGATGAAATAGCACTACAAACACCTAAGAACAGCCACAAAAAAAATAAAAATAAAAAAGATTGATAATACCAAATGCTGGCAAACTAGAAAAACTGAAGTTTTCATATATTGCTATAGGGAATGTGACATGCTGCAACCACTTTGGAAAATTGTGTGTCAGATGGTGAAAATGTAAACATACATTTACAATGTGACCCAGAGATTTCTCTTAGTTACCTATGAAAAAAACAAAAAATGAAGCATGTTTTTCTACAAAGACTTGCTCACAAATCTCCATAGAAGCATTGTTAATAACCTCCAAATGGACACAACCCAAATGCACATCATCTGGTGAAGGGATTTAAAAAAGGGCGGTGAATATAGTCATACAATGGAATCTACTCAACAATAAAAATGAACAAAATAGCTATAGATGAAACAATATGGATAGATCTTAAAACATCATGTTTCATACAGTATGATAGTATTCATATGAGATTTTATGAAAGAAAAAACTAGGGATGTAGCAGCAGTTGCCTGAGACTGGGCTGAGGGAAGGGATTTGCTACAAAGGGACATAAGGAACGTTTTTGGGGTGATGGAAGTGTTCTAAAACTTGATGTTGATGGTGGTTGTGCAACTATGGGCATTTATCAAAGTGTATCATACTGTACAATGAAAAGGGTGAATTTCATTTCTACAAATTATATTTCAATGAAGCTGTAAAAATTAAAATGCTGAGCTACTCTATGGAGATGATGAGCACAGCTTCTACTGGTCATCCCCTAGGTCGCAAGTCCCCTATATTGTGTAGTTTCACTCTCTCTATGTGCGCTGTTCTTCTCTGCTTGGCTAACACTGGCTAATCACATTCTTTCCCACATCTTGGATATGAAAAGGGAGGAAAGCAGAAGTGGAGGGTATGAGGGTATGTGGGCCTTTTAAAGGGCAGGGCTGCTAACTTCACACTGGCCTGAACTGGGGCATGTGGTTGTACACACCTGGAATAAGACTGGAAATTACAGTATATTTCTAGCTGGATGGCATCCATCTAAATTTCAAGAGGTTTTATTACTAGAAGTATAGTAATCTCAGCACTTTGTGAGGCCAAGGCCAGCAGACGCTTTAAGACCAAGAGTACGAGACCAGCCTCTGGGACATAGCAAGACACCATCTTTACAAAAGAAAAAAAATATCAGCTGATTCTTGGTGGCATGTGTCTGTAGACCCAATTACTCAGAAGGCTGAGCCCGGGAGGTTGAAGCTGCAGTGAGCCATGATCACTCTGCTTCACTCTAGCCTGGGCAACAGAGAGACACCCTGTCTCAAAGAAAATAAATAAAACAAACAAAAATAAAAATAAACTGCATAGACAGATAACTAACAATCTCTGCTATCTGGATATCGGTATATTTTTATCTACATCTATCTATCCAGCCAGCCATCTATTTATCTATCATCCATCTACAACCTGTCTATCTAAACATGAGGGATTATGTACACATTTATTATAAGTTTGAAACATTTTATTAATATCCTTAAAATTGCTTAGATATTCCTATTTTTCAGAGATATGCCATCCATGTCTAATTCCATTGAAATACTTTGAAAATATGCATAAGTTCATATGTAAAGTGAGATCACATCTTAATGAAACATTGTCCAATATCTATTGTAATCTGTTAACATTGAAATTTGAGATTTTAATTGTATCATTTTGCTTTTGTTAGCTCAGTCGAAAATAAACAAATTATCAAGAATTGCGCTATGATATTTTCAGATGTTAATGGCTCCAATACGAGATGTGAAGAAATACATATAATGACTGGATTGGGGTAAACAATAAATATATATTTGCTTAAAACATAAAAGAAAAAGAATGACAAAAACATAGAATTCTCTAAGGAATTTCCATGGGTTCATATTCTTTTGGATCCATAATGAGAAAATTATTAATATTAATACATGGCACCTAGAAAGTAAGATGAATTCAAAATTCAAAGTGTTGGGAGTAATGTAAAATGCCTTAACCAAAATTAAATCAAAGTAAAGATTTCTTACAAAACTCTCCGATACCCTCTAACAGCTGAGACTATGCGCTCTAGTTAGACTTGCATTTCCCCTACATATTATGCTGATTGACATGCACACTCTCTGATGATATTCTCTCTACTGAGAATGCCCTCCTGTGATTTTCACTTGTCAAATATCTACTAAACTTCAAAATTCAGCATTCTGTAGTCTTCTTCCACTTCATGGATTGAACTCAGTGTTCCTTTGTTTCTTTTTGTTTCTTTCTTTGTTTAGTGTTGTTTAGTGTTTGTTTGTTTGTTTTTGAGTCTCTCTGTCACCCAGGCTTGGCTCACTGCAAGCTCCGCCTCTGGGTTCAGGCCATTTTCCTGCCTCAGCCTCCCAAGTAGCTGGGACTACAGGAGCCTGCCACCACACCCAGCTAATTTTGTTTTTGTATTTTTAGTAGAGATGCAGTTTCACCATGTTAGCCAGGATGATCTCAATCTCCTGACCTCATGATCCACCTGCCTCCGCCTCTCGAAGTGCTGGGATTACAGGCCTGAGCCACGTCGCCTGGCCCCAGTGTTTCCTTTTTGCTTCTTGTTCCTACCCTGAATTTACTTCTATTGAGCCTCCTCTTTCATGCTGTGATCCATATATATTTACATATGTAAAGATCATAAATTTACAGGAAACAAAGCCATGTTATCTAATATATATTAGTATTCTTAGAAGCAGTTATAATGTCTAGAACATCCTTGATATGGTTTGACTCTGTGTCCTCACCCAAATCTCACCTTTAATTATAATAATCCCCAGTTGTCAAGGGTGCGACCAGGCGGTGATAATTGAATTATGGGGATGGTTACCCCCATGCTGTTTTCGTGATAGTGACTGAGTTCTCATAAGAGCTGATGATTTTATAACGGCCTTCCCCCCTTGCTTGGCACTCATTCTTTCTCCTGCTACCTTGTGAAGAGGTGCCTTCTGCCATGATTGTAAGTTTCCTGAGGGTTGCCATCCATGCAAAACTGTGAGTCAATTAAATCACTTTTCTTTATAAATCATCCAGTCTCGGGTGTTTCTTCATAGCAGCATGAGAATGGACTAAAACACTTGAGAACCGAGGTGCAATGAATGTTTGTTAAATTCGCAAATGGTGAAGGAATTCTACCGAACAAAAAAACCTTAGCAAATGACTGAGCATTGATAGAAGCTAAGTGGACAGTGCTGATAGCTTTGGACAATATTAGATTTTGCAAAGATCTTCCTCAAAACAAAGTCAATCAGCAACAGGCACTGAGTATAGATGTCCAATTTTGTTTTTCTTAGAGTAAAGGGCATGTTTCTATCTTTCAAACAAATGGGTGCAATTACTGGAACCAGATAGAATTACACTGCTTGCTATTATATGTGCTCGGTTTCCCAGAATAAGGGATATACCTTCAGGGATTGATTAACAACTTTCTACAGTCAGACGATTTTAATGTTATGAATGCCCTGGACACTAAATCCTCAAGGTATAGAAAGAGTTTTATTTCCAGAAGTTTTTGCATAGCACGCTTATAATTGTGTTAGGAATAACACAAAATTTAACTCATAAACTTTCGTTGGTCTCTTTCTCTGTAGAATATGCTGATATTGTCTGATTTACCTTAGAATCCTTATCCTGGTTTAGCAGAATGATAACTTATGGGAAAGGTGTTGGGGACAAGGTTGTGCTAGAGAAGTGGAGATACAGAAGGATTTTATATTTTTATGGGCAGAACATATCTGGTAGGAGAGAGAAAAATAATAAAGAAAATAGGGAGAATAGTGGAAGTAGAGGGTGAATACAGATAAAATACAGATGGAGTTGCTGAGTTTGGGAGAGGAATTACTAAGAGGCTTTGAGTTATCTACACATACTCTAAAGACTTACAGTGAATTTATAGGAAAGAGGATAAAAATAATAGAACAATGAATGTGTTTCTCTTTTGGCGATTTCAGAATACACATGTCAGCAATGTTAATTGTGTGATTATTGCAAACGTTGAAGAATGCAGAGTCATCCCAAAGTCTTAGAATCTATGAGATAATCTTATGAAACACACCGTTACCTACTTATCTTCCTTCCTTCCTTCCTTCCCTTCCCTTGCTTCGTTTTCTCCCACTCTCCCTCCTTATTCCTTACCTCCCTCCCTCCCTCCATCCCTCCATCCCTCCTTCTCTCCCTCCCTCCCTCTCTCACTCTCTCCTTCCCTCCCTCCCTCCTTCATTCCTTCCTTCTTCCCTCTCTTCTTTGTTTCTTTCTTTCTTAAATGAATGAACATAAGGTTATTAGAACAGGATCTGACATATAATAAGCATTCAGTACATTGCATTATCATTACATTATTAAGTCTTTAAAATACAATATAAAGAATCTTTCACTATCCCACTGGAATCAGAATAAGGAAACATGTGAACAGTTTGATCTTTAAAGATCTTTGGTAATGGTTCACACCATGGTAAGCATCGTGCCAAATGTTAAAATAAACCTAAACCAGTCACCTGAAGAAATTTACTTTTTTAACCTATGTGGTTATGAAATTTAAGAATTTAAATATTCAGAGATGAATTATGTATTATGTGATAGGATATATTATATAAAATATATAATAGAATGGAAATATATACATATTATTCTAGTTAATACATATGTATGTGTGCTCAGGTATGTTAACAAAAAAATAATATTTTATCTGTATCAAACTATTTAAAATAAATAACTCATGGATTAAAAAATGGTCAATCTCTTTAACAAATGCAAGTTTTCAAACTGGGGCTTTTGTGGGGGTTCTTTTCTTCTTTAAGTCTGAACTGAACAGAACTGGGCTTTCTAAATGGCTAATATTAACCACTAATCATATGACTGGCTTATCTTTTCTGTCTGTTCTTTATCTAAATTTGATTCATCATTTTATGACTGGCTAAGGAGAATATTATTCATGGAGTCCCCTCCTGTAATAAGATGGCTGTCTCTCCTGAAACCTGATAGCCTTTATAGACTGTTCTTCACTTATAATTAAGCAAATATTACCTGTATATACACATACACATGTATACACACATAGAAACATATACAAAAAATAAAATGTTCTTGTCTCTAAACAAAAATATAAATTTCTTTAATGGAGCTTTTTCACTTCTTTACTCACACCAAATAACCAGGTTCCTAGCATATCACAGGCATTAATTGAAAAACTAAAACTTACTCCATTTCTCTGTTTTCGTATTTAATTCGTTTAAGGGGTATGGTCACTTTTACTTCTCAAACATCTGTCAAAGTAGATTCACCGTTTTCATTGCTATTGCCATTGTCTTATTTTTTATGCCATCTTTTCTCACAAGGGCTATTTCTACACATCTAATTGGACTCTCTATCTCTTTCTAGTCTGTCATGCAGGCCACAGATAACATTCTGGAATAATAAGTGTGTAATTCTAAATTGTAAATCTGCTCATATTTATTCTCTCATATATTAGATATAAGAGAGATATAAGATATAAGAAGATATATATAAGATGTAAGAAGATATAAGATAAAAAATCATTTCTTTTTCCAGCAATAGGGAAGGTAGGTTTTCCAGCTCCAGGGTAATCTAGCAACTTTGGTCCTATGTACTTTGGTGTTCGCTGTTCATTAGGGTGCCTCTTCATTCATATCACCATGCCTTTGTTCCTGACATCAGGAAGAGAGAAAAAGAGAATGGAGATTTGGAAGCTCCCTATTAAGACTTGACCTATAATTTGCACACACATCTTCTCTTTGCTTTTGGTCAGAACTTAATCACATGGCAAAACTCAAATGCCAGCAAAGTTAAGGAATATAGTCTCTAGCTGAGGGCCATTCCATTTTCATAAGAAAAAAATCATTAAAAGATGAGTATCCTTTTTCTCATGCATAAAACATATCCCCCAAAATACTGACACGCTCTAGGAAAATATCTCAAAAATCCTATTCAGGTTCTGTACCCAGCTCAAAGTCTGTCCAGGATCTCTGAATGAGCATCTTTCCAGTACATCAAATGTGGCTCCTTGTGTTACAGCAACTTATATGTCAACACATGGATTTATTTGCTCTCCTATATGCTCAATTTATAACAGTAGAGTAGGAGCAGAATAATGACATTATTCATTCAGAAAAAGATGAATGAAGAATAGATAATAATCCTTCTATAGTAGTTATCAAATTGTACTTGGCAAAAATTGTGAAGAATCATTCTTTGGCAATTCCTAAGTCCATCTGTCACTTTAGTTTTTGCATGCTGGACATAACTTTCTCTGCTTTGGATTCATAGTGCTGGACTCTGCCCTCTGGAAGGATCTCCTCATTTATTATTTTCTATGGCCATTACTAATGTTGGGATTGGAAGGTATGCCCTACTAAAGCCTGCCCAGCTTTGTGCTGGCACAGAATTTATGGTCCCAATTTTTCTTTGGGGCTTGAAAGGACACAGACATTTTCTAGCCAGGATGTGATTTCTTTGAACACAGGTTTCAACTTTGTAAGTTTTTTTTTTTTTAATTTTTATTGTGTGTGTGTGTGTGTGTGTGTGTGTGTGTGTATCCTTCCAGTTAGTTTCTTGTACCAGTACCTATAGACAAATACTTCTAGACATGGTTTTTACATGGTTTGCATCTCTGTGTTCCAGAATGTCTTTTTTCTCCTTCAGGCTATTTGTAATTACCTTGATGTGATCTCTACCAGTATGTTCTTAAAAATGGAAAAACCTGAATCTGATACTTGCTACTAGGCTAATTCCTATTACCATTGGGTAACAAGAAACATTTAAATGGAAACTCTGAAACAAGCTTGAGGTCTCAATTGTCATGCTGTTGGAAGTTAAGAAGTAGTGGTCATTCCAACATTGCAAAACCCCAAATAATTTAATCCTTGGTCAGTTTATATTGATATGAGCAGAAAGAAGTCTCTATAGTAGGACTATCTTCCTTTCCATTTCTGCTTTAAATTAACTCTTTCTGAGCTCATATTTATCATGCTACCTTGTTAAGAGCTACAGAATTAAAAAGCAACAAACAGAGATATTCTAATAAATAATTTTTCCCTTTAAGTTTCAGGATACATATGCAGAATATCCAGGTTTGTTACATAGGTATATATGTGCCATGGTGGTTTACTGCACCTGTCAACCTGTCTTCTAGGTTTTAAGCTCTGCATGCATTCGGTATTTGTCCTAATGCTCTCCCTCCCCTTGCTCTCCACTCCCTGGCAGACCCTGGTGTGTGTGTGTTTCCCCTCCCCGTGTCCATGTGTTCTCATTGCTAACTCCCACTTATGAGTGAGAACATGTGGTGTTTGGTTTTCTGTTCCTGTGTTAGATTTCTTAGAATGATGGCTTCCAGCTTCATCCATGTCCCTGGAAAAGACATACTCTCATTCTGTTTTATGGCTGTATAATATTCCATGGTGTATATGTGCCACATTTTCTTTATCCAGTCTATCATTGATGTGCATTTGGGTTGGTTCCAGGTCTATGCTATTGTAAATAGTGCTGCAATAAACATACGTGTGCATGTGTCTCTATAGTAGAATGATTTATAATCCTTTGAGTATACACCCAGTAATGGGATGGTTGGGTCAAATGGTATTTCTGGTTCTAGATCCTTGAGGAATCACCACATTGTCTTCCACAATGGTTGAACTAATTTACACTCTCACCAACAGTGTAAGAGCTTCTGCACAGCTAAAGAAACTATCATCAGAGTTAACAAGTAATCTACAGAATGGGAGAAAAGTTTTTCAATCTACCCATATGACAGAGGTCTAATATCCAGAATCTGCAAGGAACTTAAACAAATTTACAGGAAAAAAACAACCCTATCAAAAAGTAGGCAAAGGATATGAACAGACACTTCTCAAAAGAAGACATTTATGTGGCCAATAAACATATGAAAAAAAGATCATCATTACTGGTCATTAGAGAAATGCAAATCAAAACCACAATGGGATACCATCTCATGCCAGTCAGAATGGAAATTATTAAAAAGTCAGGAAACAACAGATGCTGGTGAGGCTGTGGAAAGATAGGGATGATAGTCTAATATATTTCTAGATATTTCTAGAGCTACAGATTCTGTAGAAATGTGACCTGCATTCCAATGGTCATAGGAATTTATTTTACTTAATGTTCCCCACAACATGACCAGAATCAGAAGATTTCCATCCTGTGCTATTTCCGTTATTGCTCTCCAGTCCCTGGTTATGAAGCCAGTGTCACATAGGTTAGGATTTTATTCCCAATGCATCTTATTGCTAGTTATTATTTTTTATGTACAGGGTATACACTAAGTTTCCATAACCAATAGCCTACCCCTCCAAACATAGAGGTTTAAGAAAGTAGATATTAATATCTTTCTTACACAACAATTTGGGAGTTGGTGAATAGTCCAGAAAAATTCAGGCTTCTCTGTCCCAGAATTAACCAAGGGACACAAATTCCTTGTCTTCTTGCCCTGCGTTCTTCTCAGGAATGGGATTCATACACATAATTATAGTTGATTCACTATGACCAGCATAACATTACAGTCCTTAGGAAGGGGGAAAGGGTGTGGAGGTGAGCAACTTCTTTTTAAGGCCATCACTTCAAACTTATACATGTCAATTTTAGCTCATATCCCATTGTTACAAATCTAATTTCATAAACATATCCTGGTAAAGAGAGATAAGAAAGTAGTCTTCTGACTTTTCAGCCAATAACCCACTTTAAAAGTCTCGGGTGTGGGCAGGGGTTTTCTGTTACTGAAGGGAAAAAGAGGGAATAGATATTTCAGAGAAAATTAGTGATATGTGAACTCAAATCCTAGTCCTTTCTATTCTATTAACTGCTGACAAAAATAACAGGATAAAATACAAACTACATCTCCACAAAATAAAATAAAATAAAAACCAATATCTCCATAGTCATTATTTTTTTTAATAATAATGCTAAAAGGGTGAAATAGTTTGTCATATGTGTTATTGTATCAAATCATTAATTTGTATTTTCCTTCCGATATAACAATCAAAAGGCAACAACAAAAACAACAACAACTTAAGTTAACAATTTCTTAGTACAAAGTGTCTTGATGGGTTTTAATGGATAATTAAATGAATATTTCTCCAGCTTAGTTTGTAGAAGTAATGGTGGAGGGAAAAAGTTGCCTCAGGTAGGGTGACTTCTATGACATCTGTTTCTATCAGCCATTTATTAAAGCAATTCACCACCCAAAATTATTCTTTGTTTCTGTCACATACATAAGGAATTACGCCATTATTATTTATGGTAGTGTTGTGATACAAGCAGCCCTCACTGTAATCAAAATATTTCTCCCTGTGTGGAACTGAAAACTACCAGTTAGAAGGCTGAAGTAGGAGACAGTGGATTCATCTTGTTCTTTGATAAAAGACGTAATGCAATGGAGAAAGTATAAATTTCCTTTGGTTTGAATAAATTTGCTTCAAGATATTGCACTTTGTTACATTCCAATTTCAGGCAATGAACCCTGCAATATATGTAGCACAGTTCTTTTATAGAATGGTTCTTTGCTGTGAAAGGAGGGATCATTCTATCTTGTTATTAAGAATATTATAAATGTCCCTCTAGGAGCAGAAGAGTATATGGCTTAAAATTTACCTTGGTTTAGAAAACATACATTTCTGGTGTTCCTGATTTACACTACTGTTTAAATGTTTAAATTATTAAATTCTCTCCATTATACTCTCCTTTAAATGTGTGTGTGTATATATATAATTTATATACATACATACATATATGTGTGTGTATATATAAATAAATATATATAATGACAAGTCTGGAATTTTAACTATGTTGAATTATGTAGAAATGAGATTTTTTAAATATAAACCTGTCTCAAGTTGTCACAGGATCCTTAGGGTGTTGCTTTATCAGCTGGAATTGTCTGTGACCTGTGGCCCCTTTGCCCAAGTTTTGCTTGGCCCTGCTGGGCTTGTTCTGCCCACATGGGCTGCAGACTGTGCTTGGCTTTCACTATCAACCTAGATCCCATGCCTGCCAAAAATAAGCCAGGCACAGAATGAGGGGGTATGTAAGCAAGCAAGTGTGGGGTCTGGCCACTGTGTACAGCCAGGCACTCTGGTTGTGGTGGGGCAGACACCTACAGGCACCAGCACTGGTGCCAGTACTAGGGAATGCAGTGGTGTCCAGAAGCTTGGAGATACAAGGAACTGCAGAGCCCCAAAGAGAGTGTCACAGTCCTGGCTTAGGGAGCTCCTTAGTCTGGGCTCCCTGAAGGGCTGCAGCTCTTCTCTCCTTTCTTCTTTTTCTCATTGCCTGTAATGTGATGAGGCAGGGAGGTGCAGGGTGTGTTTCGGCCCTGTTTGTGTTACAGCTCTTTCAGTCTGGCAGGTCCCCAGTTCTTGTCCCACATCTAGGAAGAATGAGGTACATGAACAACTGGAGGGTCAGCAAGGCAAAGAGGTGCTTTATTAAGCAACAGTACAGCTCTCAGGAGACTCAAAGTAGGTAGCTCTTTCAGGAAGATTATCCTGATGAGTGCAGCTCTCAGCAGAGAGGAGATCCCATCAAGTGTGCAGCTCTCCCTAGAGAGTAGTCTGAGAGTGGGTTGCTCCTTTTTGCAGGTAGGTCCTCATGAGTGTACAGCTCTCAGCAGACAGGAGGTCAACTGTAGGTAGCTCCTCTTCACAGGCAGGATGTTCCATAATTTGCCCAAGTCTGGCTGAGTCCAGGGTTACTATGGGCTTCAAATGGGAGGAAGTACATGCTCATTTGTCTATGGGAGGCTATGGGTAGGCCCTGAAAAAGCGCCATATGTTCTCACTTTGGTCCATGGAACTGGCAGCCTAGCTCCCAGACTCCAGGTCTTCTCAAGCCTGAAGTTAGTACTTCACCAGGGACCTGTGCTTTTCTGTCCAGGAGCCTGTCTGCCTCCCGCCACCATCAGCCTGCTATCCCCAGTGCCCAGGCCATTCATGTGGAGCGGCACCTGCAGGCCTATGCTGAACTGCCCTCAGGCCATGTCAGCCTCTTTCTCATGCTCATTGCTGCCCAAAATGCAGAGGCAACTGAGGTGGCAGGAGGGTGGTGTGCCAGCACCACCCCAAGTGTGTGCACACCTGGCCAGGTCGTGACAGCACCCAAGCTTGGCCACAACTTTGCTCCAGAATCAAACAGGGTGCTGGGAGCAGGGAGAGGCCAGGCAGTGGGAGCAGGTACTTTCAAGCCTGCAGGGCAGAGGGGTTTCCCAGGCCCCCGAGAACACAGGGATGCCTGGATCCACAGCCATGGCTGGGTGGCTGCAACTGTGACTGGGAGCACGGGGCTCCTACACTGCCAACTTAGAACGGGGCGGGGGTCCCGCCTGTTCCCAGCTTCCATGGACTCCACAAAACGTGCAGCCACAGCCGCGGCTCCCCCACTGCAGCTGGCATCTTTGCAGCAGCAGCTCCAGACAGTCCACTGCTGCATCAAAGTCATTGACATTAATGTTGAAAATGTTAGGTTTTTATGCACAATTAACAGGTAAAATTCAAGATTACTTTTGCTATATTCAAAATCCATTCAATATGTAGTGTTAAATACTAACTGAATTTACAGTTTTCTCAGGAGTTAATGGAATTCTTATATCAAAAGTAAAATACCTGAGTCAAAGGAATTTTATTAATATATTCAACAAAAGAAGTCATGTAAGCTTTATTAATCAACAACTACATCACAGAAAACAGTATTCTGGAAATTTTAACTTTTACTATTTGTTAACATGCTGCATTTTTTTCTTTTTTTAAGAGATGGGGTCTTGCTCTATTTGGCCAGACTAGTCTTGAACTCCTGGAATCAAGCAATACTCCTGCCTCGACCTTCCAAAGTGCTGGGACTACAAGCATGAGCCACTGTGCCTGGCTACTTGCTGCATTTTAAAGATATAGAGTACCGGGGCTGTGATTACTTGCATAGATTTTGAGGTTTTCTTTAGAAAGGATTCTGTCTTTATATTATTTCTGACTCCTTTGAATATTAAATGAAAAATGACAAGGATTATTTTATTTGTAATTAATTTTTATGTTTTATATGTACACATACACATTTTAAATGCAAACTTTTATTTAAAGGTTTATAATAGGTCAGGCGCGGTGGCTCAAGCCTGTAATCCCAGCACTTTGGGAGGCCGAGACGGGCGGATCACGAGGTCAGGAGATCGAGACCATCCTGGCTAACACGGTGAAACCCTGTCTCTACTAAAAAGTACAAAAAACTAGCCGGGCGAGGTGGCAGGCACCTGTAGTCCCAGCTATTCGGGAGGCTGAGGCAGGAGAATGGCATAAACCCGGGAGGCGGAGCTTGCAGTGAGCTGAGATCTGGCCACTGTACTCCAGCCTGGGTGACAGAGCGAGACTCCGTCTCAAGAAAAAAAAAAGGTTTATAATAGAGCATTATTTCAGCTTTCCCATTCCCCTCTTCCACACAAGAAAATTGTATTCAGTCCTCTGCTTTCAACCGTTTTTAAAAAATTGTTCAGCGATGGACTGGCTTTTACTTTTCTTTTTATTTATAATTTCAATGTCCCCATCGTTATTCATTAATATTATTTTAATATTATCTGTTGATTTGTCGTTATTACAGTTGTATACTTCCACATATTATTTTCGAGAACCCCTAGATTTATTTCTATTACTTACTTACTTTTTGTCAAGTCATCTTTTAAGAGTTTTTCAAGAAGGGTACTGGGGAATAAATTTTTGATAATTCATTTTTCTGAAATTAGCTTTATTTATCTCTTTTCCTAAGTTTATGGTTTCTGTAGTTTTAAAGTTTTAAGGTTAAAATAATTTCATCTCAGGCTTTTGAAGGCAGTGCTCCAGTAAAGCCTGATTCTCATACTGCAGTTTCAGAGTGAGAGAGAAGGAAGAAGGAAGAGGGAAGAAAGGAAGGAAGGAAGGAAGGAAGGAAGGAAGGAAGGAAGGAAGGAAGGAAGGAAGGAAGGAAAAGGAAAGGAAAGGAAGGGGGGGAGGGAGGGAGGGAGGGATCAAATTTGATTCCAATGTTGTTGAGGAATTTAACAGTGTACTTGATTCTTTTATCATGACCTTGTCTTTACCCTGGAAAATTCTAGAACTGGCTGCTTATTCTTGGACATCTAAACTTTAAAAATTATATTAAATGCTGCACTTGTTTTTATTTTGTAATATTTGAACTTGGAATCCTTTTTCTATCTTGAGTTTTATGTCATTGAGTTCCAGTAAATGTTTTTGTAATATTTTGTTGGAAATTTCCTCTAACATTGTGAATGCTTCCTTAATTTTCTAAAATTTCTATCTTCTCAACTCTTCTCTTTATTATATTCTTTGGGAGATAAACTTCAACTTGCAAGCTGTCTCTAATTTTATAAAATTTCAGCTTTCATGATTTTTAAGTACCAACTGATATTTCTTATTTTCTAACATTTATTTTTTATAGAAGCTCATTCTTTTTCACAATGCAATACATTATATTATCCCTCTGATAATTAAACTTTCTTTGAAATTTTCTCTGCTTAATGTTTCTCACAGTTTGCAGTATCTTCTCCCTTTATTTAGAGTCTTTCATTTTAAAGTCTGATGACTTTCTAAAATTAAATATCTAGAAAGATGACAATTTCTCAAGGGTGAGCAAACCAGCCCCGAAGGCAGCAGAAGATAAGAAATAACCAAAATCAGAGCCAAAATTAAAAAAAAAAAAAAAAAAAGACTCAAAAAACCATCCAAAACATCAAGGAATCCAGGAGTTGGATTTTTGAAAAAATAAATAAGACAGGCCACTAGTTACACTAATAAAGAAAAAAAAAAGATTGATATAAAAAATTAGAAACGACAAAGGATATGTTACCACTGACCCTACAGAAATACAAATAATCATCAAAGACTACTACAAATACCTCTGTGCACACAAATTAGAAAACCTAGAAGAGATGAATACATTCTTGGACACATATACCTTCCAAGACTGAGCCAGGAAAAAACTGATTCCCTGAACAGACCAATAATGAGCTTCAAAATTGAATCATTAAAAATAGCCTACCAGCCAAAAAAAGCCTGGGAGCAGAAGGATTTACAGCTGAAATCTACCAGATGTACAAAGAAGAGCTGGTGCCATTCCTACTGAAACCATTTCAAAACATTCAGGTGGAGGGATTCATCCCCAACTCATTCTCTGAGGCCAAAATCATTTGTATACCAAAATCTGGCAGAGACACAACAGAAAAAGAAAACTTCAGGCCAATCACTCTGACGAACACTGAAGCAAAAAATCTTCAGCAAAATACTGGCAAACTGAATACAACAGCACATCAAAAAGCTATCTACCATGATAATTGGGATGCAAGGTTGGCTCAACATATGCAAATCAATAAATATGATTTATCACATAAACAGACATAAAGACAAAAACCACGACTATTTCAATAGATGCTGAAAAGGCTTTTGATAATATTCAACATCCCCTCATGTCAAAAACTCTCAAAAAAACTAGGTATTGAACAAATATGACTAAAAATAATAAGAATCATCTTATTATGACAAACCCACAGCCAACATCATACTGAATGAGCAAAAGCTAGAAGCATTCCCCTTGAAAACTAGCATGAGATGAGAATGCCTTCTCTCATCACTCCTATTCAACATGGTATTGGAAATCCTCAAAGTCCAAATAGGAAAAGAGGAAGTCAAACTATCCCTGTTGATAGATGTCATGATTCTATATCAAAAAGACCCCATAGTTTCAGCCCAAAATATCCTTCTGCTAATAAACAACTTGAGTTACTAATAAACCATTTCAGGATACAAAATCAATGTAGAAAAATAAAATCATCAGCTTCCTATACACCAACAACTGTCAAGCCAAGGGCCAAATCAGGAGCACAATTCCATTCACAATTGCTGCAAAAAGAATAAAATACCTAGGAATACAGTTAACCAGGGAGGTAAACTATCTCTGCAACAATTACAAAACATTGCTCTAAGAAATCAGAGATGACATAAACAAATGGAAAAACATTCCATGTTTATAGATTAGAAGAATCAGTGTCATTAAAATGTTGATATGGCCCAAAATGGTTTACAGATTCAGTGTCATTCCTATCAAACTACCCATGACGTTCTTCACAGAACTAAAAAAAGTGTCTATTTTAAAATTTGTATGGAACAAAAAAAGAACCTGAATATTGAAGGAAATCTTAAGCAAAAAGAACAAAGCTGGAGGCAGCATGTTACCCAACTTTAAACTATACTACAGGGCTACAGCAACCAAAATAGCATGGCACTGGTACATAACCAGACAGATAAACCAAGGGAACAGAATAGAGAGCCCAGAAATAGGGCTGCACACCTACAACCATCTGATTTTTGAGAAAGTTGACAAAAACGAACAATACAGAAAGAACTACCTATTCAGTAAGTGCTGAAGTATCTGGCTAGCCATAGGCAGAAGATTGAAAATGGACCCCTTCCTTATACCATATACAAAAACCAACTCAAGATGAATTAAAGACTCAAATGTAAAACCCAAAACTATAAATATGCTGAAAGACAACCTAAGCAATACCATTCTGGACATAGGAACTGGAAAATATTACATGATGAAGATGCCAAAATTAATCATAAGAAAAGCAATATTGACTAATGGGATCTAATTAAACTAAAGAGCTACTGCTCAGCAAAAGAAAGTTCAACAGAGTAAACAGACAACCACACAGAATGGGAGAAAATATTTGCAAACTATGCATCTGACCAAAGGTCTAATATCCAGCATCTATAGAAATTAACACATTTATAAGAAAAAAAAAAAAAAACCTCATTACAATTGGGCAAAGGATATGAATACTTTTCAAAAGAAGACATACATGCAACCAGCAAGCATATGGAAAAAAGTTCAACATCACTAATCATTAGAGAAATGCAAATCAAAACCACAGTGAGACACCATCTCACACCAGTCAGAATGGCTATTATTAAAGAATCAAATAAGGGTCGAGTGTGGTGGCTCAAGCTTGTAATCTCAGCACTTTGGGAGGCTGAGGCTGGTAGATCTTGAGGTCAGGAGATCGAGACCTTCATGGCTAACACGGTGAAACCACGTCTCTACTAAAAATACAAAAAAAAAAAAAAAAAATTAGCCGGGCATGGTGGCAGGCACCTGTAGTCCTAGCTTCCACCCCTCAGGAGGCTGGTGAACCCAGGAGGCAGTCCCAGGCTCCCAGCTACTTGGGAGGCTGAGGCAAGAGAATGGTGTGAACCCGGGAGGCAGAGCTTGCAGTGAGCTGTGATCGTGCCACTGCACTCCAGCCTGGGTGACAGAACAAGACTCCATCTCAAAATAAATAAATAAATAAATAAATAAATAAATAAATAAATAAATAAATAAATTTTAAAAAATTAAATTAAATTAAAAGTCAAATAATAACTAATCCTAGCAAAGCAAGGAAGTGGAGAAAAGAGAATATTTATACTCTGTTGGTAGAAGTATAAAGTAGTTCAACCATTGTGGAAAGTAGTGCAACGATTTCTCAAAGAGCTAAAAACAGAACTACCATTTGACCCAGTAATCCCATTAATTAGTATATACCCAAAGGAATATAAATTGTTTTACTACAAAGACACAAGCAGGCAAATGTTCATTGCAACATTATTCACAATAGCAAAGACATGCAATCAACCTAAATGCCCATCAAAGGCAGATTGGATAAAGAAAACGTGTTACACACACACCATGGAATACTATGCAGCCATAAAAAAGAATGAGATCTTGTTCTTTGCAAGAACATGGATGGAGGCCATGAAACTTAGGAAACTAATGCAGGAATAGCAAATCAAATGCCATATATTCTCACCTACAAGTGGGAGCTGAATGATGAAGTCGTGGACACAAAGAGGGAAACGGTAGACACTGGGGCCTACTTGAGGGAGAACAGTGTGAGAAGGGAGAGAATCAGAAAAAATAATTATTGGGTATTGGGATTAGTACGTGGGTGATGAAATAATCTGTACAACAAACTGTGACATAAATTTATCTATATAACAAACTGCACATGTTTCCCTGAACTTAAAATAAAAGTTTAAAAGACAATAATAATATAATTTTTTTAAATTATTAAACATATTTTTAAAAAAGAGAAACATTTCTTAAGGGTGGATGGATCTGGTTTGTCAAGTGGCAAGATAATTTGTACTTTCCGTTTTGTGGTTGGTGCTCTTCTTCACAAATTGATAGTTTCTGGCAGTTATTCTCTAAATCCATTCTATTTCCACAACAGGAAATCCCCTCTTCTGTTGTGAGAAGGCACAAAGAGTGGAAAAAATTGGGAGTAAGAACAGCAGGAAATAATCTCACTCACCTTGGGGGTATTTAGTGAGGGAAACTGACTGCTGTCACATAATGTATTCTGTTGAGTTTCATTCATTCTTATTATATATTGTCCCATCCTTTCTCTCTACTCCTCTTTGAAACCTCCAAGGTTCATCTTCTTAAACACAGTTGTCTAGGAAAGTTGGTGGTGAGGGGACAGGTGTTGTCGGGGATCTGGCCCCAGTTGTAATCCATTAAAAGTCATTCAGAAACAATCCCTTTCTTTTCGGAACCTCTCTCCATCACAACCGTGTATTCCACAGAAGTTTTACCTCTAATTTCTGAGATTTTCTTAATTTTTGTACTGTGAAAAAATTATATTCTTTGTGTGATCGTGGGCAGCTTCATTTATCCATTTTTGTTCTTCACTTCCATCAAGGTTACAAATATGCTCCAGGTTTGTTGAATTTGAGCATTATGCTATTATATTGTTTCTGACTTGCTTTATTACTTGTAAATGATTTTGCAGCCCAGGAATTATTTAATATCAACAAGGACAGTTGAGTTTTTTTTTTAAGTATAATCAATAAAGTGTTATTTTTGTGGCTTCTTCACTCCTGTATTTGGCAAGTGGGAGCGAGCATCACCAATCTTGCAGTTTGCTGAGTTCCGAGTTCTTTTCTCATGACCAAGAGAAATGAAGTACACAGACACTGGAGGGTGAGCAAGTCAGAACTGAATTTTACTGAGCAACATAAAGAAAGCTCATAGCATCAAGAGCGTACTCAAAAGAGGTTTCTGGCTGCAAGGCTGAGTCCAAGGTTTTATGAACTTAGAATGGGAAATTGTGTGCTGATGGGTAGGTTTGGGGAACAAACACCATTCAGAAAGAGGTACAACAGTGTAAAGAACCAATCAAGGGCTGAAGTGAAGTTTTGACCCAAGGCATTCGCCCAGGACCAATCAGGGGCTGAGCACACCGAACAGGAATGGAAGTTCTCACTCCGGTTTGCAGACTCCATCCAGAACTGATAGTTTGGTGTTCAGACTTCAGACTGTCTTTGGCCTGAAGGTCAAGTTTTTCTGGGGACCCATCGTTGTCTGCCTAGGAATTTATCTGCCTCCTATTGCTATCAATATTTATCTGCTCTTACATTGTTTTGTAGAACTAAAAATAAAAATAACAATTACATTCCATTTAAGAGTTTTCTTGTCCCTCCAAAATAAGTAAACCAAAAACCCCTTCATAAGTTCATTCATTCAATGTCTACTTTTTTACTAATGTGCCGGGCATTATGCTGTTGACTTGAGACTCAAGGGTGAATAAAGTTTTTGCTGTGTGGTAAGAGGTGCAGATAATTAAACAGACAGTTACACACTAGTGTAAACAGTGCTTTATGGGAACTTGTAAGAACAACACCTGTTTCAGAATTACGGGGTCAAGCAAGGGTTAGCACCTAGTGCAGAAAAATGATGTCTAAGATGACATTGAATGATGAATAGGAGTTAGCCAGGTTAATTTGACAAGGGAAGAATGTCACAGCATAAGCATGGGAAGACTTGAGGGAGAGAGAGAGAGCACAGTGCATACAAAGAAATAAAGTGTTTAGTATACGGCTTATGGGAACTGGGATTCAGTTATAATGTTAGGTGAGAAGCACGAAGAGAGGTAAGCAGAGGTCAGACACTCAGTGCCTTAAAATTAATGTGAAGGTGCTTTAATAGTTATTATGGGAAATAGGGCATTCCTCTAAGCTGAAGTGCACTGGGGTCAGGTGGAAAAAGTCATTAACAAAGATAAGAGATGTTAGAAGGTAATGATGTAATCTAGGCTAAATATTTTGGAGGCACCTAATAGAATTGTAGCACTGAGGACAGAAAAAATGAGAACTATCATAACTATCGTTTTCATAATGCATAATTAGAAAATTGGGTAAAATAAGGATACTTTCTATTGTTTCCCATTTTCACTTATCTTCATGCTTAAAATTAAATCAATTTTCTATCTCTTACGTATTGCCAGCAGCAATTGAAGAATAAGTTCATCTGGTTAATAAAATTCTCAATGATTCATAGTTTAATCTGTTTAATCTCTTAATCTGATTATTGGAAGAACAACTTTGAATGAGTCATGATAGGATGTCAAGAACACTTTCGGTGGTCACAATTTTCTTAGTGTGTTTCTAGCTGGCGGTGCTTCAGTCATTAAGCATAAATCTACAATGTAAGCAACAGTAAATAATCTACAATGTCCACAGGTTGTGAAACTACAAATTAACAATTTTAATGAATTTAGCTTGTCAAAATCACCTCATTCTCTAAACTGTCATATGCAATTTCGTAACTTCATGAAAATGTCATTTCTCTTAAAAATAATATGGCGAGGCCGGGCGCAGTGGCTCAAGCCTGTAATCCCAGCACTTGGGGAGGCCGAGACGGGCGGATCACGAGGTCAGGAGATCGAGACCATCCTGGCTAACATGGTGAAACTCCGTCTCTACTAAAAAACACAAAAAACTAGCCGGGCGATGTGGCGGGCGCCTGTAGTCCCAGCTACTCGGGAGGCTGAGGCAGGAGAATGGCGGGAACCCGGGAGGCGGAGCTTGCAGTGAGGGGAGATCCGGCCACTGCACTCCAGCCTGGGCGACAGAGCAAGCCTCTGTCTCAAAAATAAAATAAAATAAAATAATAATAATAATAATAATAATAATAATAATATGGCGAGGTGTGGTGGCTCACACTTGTAATCCTAGCATGTTGGGAGGACTGCTTGAGGCCAGGAATTTAAGATCACCCTGGCCAATGTAGTGAGACGCCATCTCTATAAAAAAAAGTTGAAAAAATAATAATAGTTGATTTAAAAATGTAGAAAGTAGAAATGTTTCTGACAATAAACAATTCAAAAATATTGTATCACTTAAAATATAATTAAACATATTCTTGATAAGGAAAATATGAATTAAGATGAATATAGTAAATAGATTTAGTTAATAGTCTATTTTGTAATTGAACAAATTAATAAAGAAACTTACATTTTTGGTAGGTCCTAAAGCTCTGTATAACCATCATGTCCATCTATCATGCCATCCCCATAATGAGGAGTTATAGATCAATTGATAAATTAGTAGTAAAAGGCTTACCTTATTTAACATCTACTATATGCTCATACATAATCAATAGTTTTTGAGAGAGAAATTTAAAGTACCTTTATGTTATCAAACTCCCGTTGGAGAAAAATAAGTTCTATGCTAGTCTACACATCATACCAATGAGATAATTTACAATACCAAAGAATTAATAACTACCCTAATATCACAAAATCAGCAAGTGGCAGAGTCAGTGTTTGGAGTGAGGTATGGTAACCTTCATTATTCATGCGTTTTCCACTGTTCCCTGCACGTCATGTCCTTTAACATAATACCTCAATAAGGCAAATGTTGGAAAAACGGTATTAATTGGACTTTGGGCTTTTTATTAACTTTTCTATTTTTGTGTATTTACCTGAGCATTATTTGCATATTCACTATCCATGTATTCATTCCTTCATCAAAAGTATTTATTGAATGAATTGGTATTATTCACTGCTCCTGCCTTAAGAAAAGTGACTTGTAAAGCTAATTAACACCATGAGACAAGAATAAAGTGCTATCACAAGAAAGTATATTATTAACAACTAATGACATTGTACACATAGGAATGCTTTTGAAAAAGAAAGAGCAAGATAACTGCCTATTTGGGCATTAGAAAATAATTTTAAAAGCAGAAATTTTACAATAATAAATACTTCTCACCCTTTCCAGGGATACTCGTGTAGAATTAGTGTGCTTAATAATTCTGAAAGACTTTTCCCTTTCATAATGTATCTGTCTTTGGAATTTAATTCATATTGCCTGTGCTACAAGTCGGATTCTGACATTGCTGGCTGGCATCATTGAAAAAGCACCACAAACTAACTGATGTCTCAAAATGTTGATACTTCAGTTATTCTCATTTTAACATGTCTACTTCCACAATTTCACCAGGACCTCTAGTACAAGTATGCTGAATCATATGCTTCCATAAGACACAGTCTTTCCCACATGGTTAGACAATGTAAAACCGAATGGAATGCACCAGAACAGAACAGCATAAGAGAGTACACATTCTTTTGCTGCTGTTGTTGTGGTTAGACGGGATCTTACTCTGTCACCCAGTTTGGAGTGTAGGCATGATCTTGGCTCACTGCAACCTCTGCCTCCCAAGCTGAAGAAATCCTCCCATCTCAGCCTCCTGAGAAGCTGATACCACAGACATGCACCACCATGCCTGGCTAATTTTTAGTATTTTTTGGTATAGTCTGGGTTTTCCCATGTTTCCCAGGCTGGTCTCAAACTCCTGAGTTCAGGTGATCCACCCGCCTCAGCCTCCCAAAGTGCTGGGATTACAGGCATGAGCCACCGTGCCTAGCCACATTCTTATATAGACACATTATAAAGCAAATCATGTACATGAAAGCCCAGTTTGTCCAAAACATTTGCATTCATTTCACTCAAATTTTATAACGCCGTCGTGAACCCTTCAGCCTTTCTTCTGCTAATCTATAACTTGCAAAGTAGTTCAGTATAAACGTTGAATTTTTCAATTCAGATTTTTCAAACACACATTAAAAGTATTAAGCAACTAAGACTTTCATGAAATAAACCATAACATGGCTAGGAAGAGCCAACTACTTCAAAAAGATAATAACAGAAGAGTGACTAAGATGACTCCTGGATGAGAATTTTTATTTCTATCCTACCAATTTTTGTTTGACAGACTTTTTGTTGTATAGGTTTCCTCATATTAAACAACAGTATTTCGGAAAAGTTAAGTGATAAAACCAGAGTGAAGAGACAGACAAAATATAGGTTTTTAAACTTTGAAAGAAAAGTTTGCAAAAAGTTGCAATAAGAAGTTTATCTAAGACTAAAGATAAACATCATAAAACAGATATCAAGGGATTTTGGTGGGGCTTGGCTGCAGGCATGGAAGTTGAGCTCATTAGGAAAAAAAATTGCTCCTTTTTGGGATATATAGAACAGGGACTGAAGAAGCTTTATGATTATATTGGAGTGAAGTTGGTGTTTTGCTTTCAGAAAATGATAATGATTATAATTTGCATTTTGAATAATTACTCCATATAGGCAGAACTCCATATAGGGAAAGGCAGTATGTATCTTTTCATCCCCAAAGAAAGGGTCATAGAAGAATGGGTCTTGGTCCTGGTACACTCCATTACCAACTGGTACATAGTCTGTGATGAACTTACCACCTTGCGTAGGAATATCTTTTCCTGTTTCAAGTTCAATGTGCACTCCCTTGTTCTGCTTAAGCATGTACCTCAGGGCTTCTGACTTACCCCCAGCTTTCAGTATTTTATATTCCACAGAATAGAAGAGGTTTCTTCCACTGCAGCACTAGAGGGGTACATGTAAGAAGATCGCCTTGCCTGGGCTCCCAGGGAACCCACTAGCCCTGATGGACCAGTGCAGACTATTGGAGCAGATGTTGTTATGCCTCTGTATGTAAGTAAAGCCTTGGTCCAACCAGTGATTAATCATGTAGTGTTTTCTGATACCAAGAGTCCTTCCCTGGAATTGACAACTGAGTGCATAGTGGACTGCTCAACAACTAGATTGTTATATTTGCTATATAATTTAACGCAGTCTTCAAAACACCCCATTGTTAGGCATCTTATCAACATTTTAGAAACAGGAAACCATGTTTTGAAGAAAGGAGGTAACTTTGCAAACTTTATTAGCGAGTAATTGTAATCAGCTCTGTCTTAACACAAATCATGGGCTTTCTTTACTATGCTATCAAGCTTAATCATCATTAATGTTGGCCCAGGCCTTCTTTTCTAGTCCATAGAAATTACTCATATAATATTAAGACATATAAACATATTTTAAAAATATATAATACTGGTTTCCCCTGGATCAAATTAACAACTTTTAGTAGATATATTTTTGGATTTTTCTTCTTGGGAATACATGTTAGTATTTATTTTTATTCTTCATTTAAAAATCAGATAGAACATTGTAGAAATAGCACAACTCTGAAAATTTTTTATTTTTCTATTAAGCTTATATTTGTAATTGTTCTATTTTCAAGGAGATGCTTTTAAGGAAACACACATTTTCTGATTAAAAGTCTCTTGTATTAATGGCAAAATAAATTACATTGGTCCATCGTTCTATATTGGGTGAATTCATAAGCTCTTTCTAACTTGACCCTAAATTGGTGAATTTCTATAATTAAAATTTTATTGTTAATTTTTTATTTACATTCTCATTTTGCTTTTGCTGAAGAGATATTGGCACTTTGGCATAAGCTTAGCTACCTCAAGCATGAATATTATTTGTTTCCCTTAACTTGAATTTATGCCAGAGACTTGGTTGAAGTTGTTATTATGATGCTAAACATCTCCAGTTACTGGTTTGCTCACAACCTCTTCAGTCAGCATAAGGATTAACTATAATTCAAAATAGATTGCCAGTTATCTTCATTTACTATAACCTGCTATCTCATCAACTTATGATTGGAAGACCCCATTGATATCATGGGGTTTACTGGATTGCGAAATATTCACCCACTAGAATTTAGAAATTACTGAGATTACTGAGCAACTGCTGACAACTATTCCCCAAACCCACACACTAATCAAAGCAATTTTATTGTAACATATTCAAAAACTAGCATCTTTATTTGTCCATGTTCTATACTTTATGTAAATAACTAGAGCTTTTTTTTTTTTTTACTCTCTTCTATTTCAATAGAGTATCTTTTAAATTCTATACTAATTTGTTGTTTCCATTGTTTTTCACTTGGCATTCCTCTTTACCTTTTTGTTGTATTTTTAACCTTTAATTTGCTTTCCTTTCTTTTACAAATTCTCTTTTCCCACATTTCCTGTGACAAATCCATATATCCATGAATAAATTATTACAAAATCTTTAAGCTCAAAGTAATACAATTTTTCTTCTTTTTTTAGATTTTTTCATGGAGATATGAATTACTTATAAGTGTAAACTGTACCTTCTCTTGGTCTTATTTTTTTTGGCAAGAACATGTTAACAAAACACCAGGGGTTTGGTGTAAGTCCTGCTGCTCACCACACAGAAAGCCAATCACTGAGACGACCACATTGCCAAGGAAGAAGACTTTCTTTAATCAGGTGCTGCAGCGGAGGAGATGGCCACTCAGTCTCAAATCCATCTCCCTAACTGACTAAAACTAGGAGTTTATATAGCAGGGAAATAATGTAACCATGTTTAAGAAAACAACAACTAGGGAGGGGCAAAGAGGCATCTCGTGCTGTGACCTGGTGAGTTTCAGTTCTTTGACACTTTTTTTGAGAGGCCTGAAGGTCCTTTCCGGAGGAAGGAACACAGATAAAACAAATGCAAGTTTCAAGCTTTAACAACAGAAGGATCATTTTATATGTTTATAAAAAAGAACAGCCTATGGGATTGTTGTGCCAATTTTAGTCCCTCCTTTCTATTTATCAGTTCCTCAGTCATTAGGAATCCAATTGTGGCTCTTTCTGGCTGCTTCACACTGAGGGGGGGTGGTGTTAGCAGCTCCATACCATGAATGATCATGTGGCCACTGAAGAATCAAAGGTTAATCTAATATAAAGTTTTCTTCTGAAACACAGCATTTCTCCCTATGGTCTCCCATTTCCACCAAAGACAAATCACACTATCACCAAATTACCTGCAAAATAAGCTTCAGTCCCATATACTTTGCCTAACTACTCACATAAAGTGCAGGAAGAATCATTGTCCACCAAAGCTCTCCTAAATTGGACTTGATGAACCTCTCACAAGACTATTCCAGTCAAAGCCCTGGGAAAATAAACAGTTCTTCCAACTGTGCCCCTATTACAAAAGAAAACAGGTTCTTATTAAATGTATGTATGAGAAAACAACTATCAGAATTTTACTCTATACATTCAATAATTTTCAATGTATGTTACACATATGTATATACTCTACATATTATAGTTTATAATCTGTTTTATAGAATAAAAATGAAATATATAGGCTTTTTCTTGTTAGTATCTCTACAAATAATTATAAGCTTTTCTTTCAATAGCTCTCATATATTATTTAACTACTCCCATGTTTAACCAGTCCCATATTGGTTTAGTTTTATTTTTAACTGTTACAGTTTTTTGAACAGTGTATTAATGAATGTCATGAAACACAAGCTTTGACTACACCCTTGTTTTCTTATAATAAATAGCTCTAAATATACTGTTGGATAATTTAAAATATTTAAATATGCTATCAAGTTTTTAAATTTCCAACAGTAGTTATGAGTATGTCTCTTGCTTCATGACTTTTCCTACCATAATACCCTCACTCCACAGAACCAATGTATGGAGACTGCCAGTTGCTGAGTATACATATTCCAACTATACATTCTAGAACTGGAAAAATAACCATATAGTGGGTTTGGGGATCCACTAGACCACTATGGGATGGATGTGAGCTAAAACTCCAGTAATCATCTGACCTGCATAAGCCTCTTTTCTGAATAATGGACCACAGTGTCATTTGGATCTCCTGAAATTAATGTCAATGTCCAAAGTCTTAGTCCATTTATTTTTACTATAAAGGAATACCTGAGACTGGATAATTTATAACAAAAATAGGTTTATATGGCTCATGTTTCTGCAGACTGTAAAAGAAGCATGACATAAACATCTGTTTCTGGTGAGGACTTCCAGCTACTTCCACTTATAGCAGAAGGTGAAGTGGAACAATGTGTAGTGATCACATGATGAGAAGAAGAGATAGAGTGGAGGGAGGTGCCTGGTTCTTTTTAACAATCAGGCCTTGCAGAAACTAATATAATGAGAACTAACTTATTACCGCAAGGATGGTATCAAGTCATTCAGGAGGAATCTGCTCCCGACCACAAACACCTCCCTCTAGGTCCGTCCTCTAGCATTAGGGATCATATTTCAACATGAGATTAAGAGGGGCCAAACAAACCAAACTACAGCATTCTGCCCCAGCCACCTCCGTCACCCATATCTCATGTCCTTCTCACATACAAAATACAATGATTCTTTCTTAATAGTCCCTAAGAGTCTTAACTTGTTCAGGCACCAATTTACTACTTTGAAATTAAATGTTTCACCTGAGACTCCCGGCAAGTTCCCTCCAGCTATAAGCCTGTAAAATGCAAAAACAGTTATTTATTTCCAAGATACAATGGTGGTACAGGCATTGGGTAAACATTTCCACTCCAAAAGGAAGAAATTTGCCAAACAAAAGGGGTAGCAGGCCCCACACAAATCTGAAACCCAGCAGGGCAGACATTAAATCTTAAAGCTCCAAAATGATCACTGACTCCATATTCTGCCTCCTGGGGACACTGGTGCAAGGGGTGGACTCTCAGGGCCTCAGGCAGTCCCATTTCCACGTCTTTACTTCTCTCATGGGTTGAAGTCCAATGCCTGTAGCTCGTCCAGGTTTCAAGCTGCTGGTGACTCTATAATTCTAGGGTCGGGAGGGCTTTGGTCCTGTTTCCACAGTTCCAGTGGGCAGTGCCCCAGTAGGGACCCTTTGTAGGGGCTCCAACTCCACATTTCTGCTTGGCGTTGCCTTAGTAGACTCTTTCTGCAAGTGCTCTTCCCCTGAGGCAGGCTTCTGCCTGGGTACCCAGGCTTTCCCATCCATCCTCTGAAATCTAGGTAAAAGCCCCTAAGCCTTCACCACTCTTGTATTTTGGGTGCCTGCAGACTTAACACCATGTGTTCCATGTTTCAGCCAACCAATCAAATTGTTAGAGCGTTTTTAACCCTTCAATCTACAAAACAGAATCCTCTTGCTCAGTTGACCCATAGCAGTAAATTCATCTTGATCCAACTTTATGTTCCACCATTATCCTTCATTCTTAATTTGTGTTCTCACACATATTCCCCAGATTTCTGTCTCTCTACACTGGAGAAATAAAATCATGCAGTTCTTTTAGGGTACAGTATGCTCACTTTTTGCTTCACCCAAAGAGAGATGCTGAGAATAATCAGCAGTGCCTTGAAAGGCAACAACCTCAAGGGAGGCTACTACAATTTCTCCAGGCAAAGCAGGGTTAACCTTTTCAGGTGGGAGTGATGGAAAGGCTTGTACTACCCAAAAGGAAAATTCAGCAGAATCTAGGGAGTTGATGCCTCCAGCTTTACCAGAATCTGACTATATTTCCTCAGTGCAATTTTCAGGATCCCATTCCTTTCCTATCAGTGGCCTCAGTTTAACAGAAGACATCCTGTTGAGATGGTTGAGAATTCAATTTGTTTTGTGATCCATCCACTCTCAGGATGAGACTCTGTGTTTATATTTCAGAATTTCCATCCTGCAGTTACAGGAAAGAGGTTTCTTTCAGGGAATATACAGAAGATTTAGGTCATTTATTCAGAGCTTGTGCTGAGATTCTAATGTGCTGTCTTTTTTACCCCCAATTTCTCCCCTAGAGCAACCAGCTAATCACATTGTGCTCATTACTTTAACTGAAAATATTCTAAGGTAGAAAAAAAAAAATGGTAATCCAAAATTTTACATAGGCATACACACACACACACACACTACATATATATATATATATATATATAGATGTATTTGGTTATAATAATTTAATGGTGATATTCTGTATATTTCTATTGTAATATCTCACCATGGGCTACTAGTGTCCTCTTTATCACTAGAAATAGGGACATTCGTGCCTCTACATTTAATCAGTTTTAAAACCAAATTCCAGAAAACCCAGTACAAAATGAGAAAACTTATCTTCAATATTGTATTTCTCTAGAACAATGTTTGGTGTTGAAATATTTACTCTTTTCCTGTAGCAGCTGTAACAAATGAACATAAAAAAGGTCACTTAAGAGACATTTATTAGCTCACGTTCTGGAGGGTCAGAGATCTGAAACCAAGGTGCTGGCAGAGGAACTCTCCCTCTGGAAGCTCTAGGAGATTCTACATTTCTCTCCTTTTATAGCTTCTTGTTGCTGATTTCCTTCACTCTTGGCCACATGTCTTGCTCCTCCTTCTTCATATTGTTTTGTCCTCTGTGAGTCTGTGCATAAAATTTCCCTCTGCCTTGCTCTCACTTGTGATGGCATGGAGCACCTACCTTGATAATCTAGCATCTAAAACATGCCTTTTGCCATGTAAGATGATATTAACTATTTTACCCTATGAGGTAATATTTACAGGTCCAGGGATTTGGACATGACATATATTTGGGGGCGGGTCACCATTCAGTCCACTAAACTCGTAAGATTCTGCACTACTCAACGTCACTCTATTCTGTTTGAAGCATGGCATTGCAGTTTGCTTTAGTATTTGGTAAGAAAAACCACTCATCTTTACTATCTATTTTTGTGCTGCTATGAATAATAATATTTCACTTCCTATTATACTTTTTAGTGACCATTGATAGTATAGAAAACACAGATGGCTTTGTAGGTTAATCTTGCATACAATAAATCTACTAAATTTTTCCATAATTCTGTAAATGTCTCTTGATTTATTGTTTCTTTATGCAGATAATCATATCATCTTCAAATAACAGCACTTTGCTTTTTCCCTACCAATCCTCATAACTAATATATCTTGTCTTTTAATAATCTTGTTGGCTATGAATTTCTATCCTGTGCTTATCAGTAATTACAATAGTGAAGATGCTTATCATGTTTCATATTCTAAAGAAATTATTTCTAACAGTTTTCCACTGAGAATCATGTTAGGTATTAATTTTTAATGTACAAGTAGGTCAAAATAAGAAAATTTCTTTTCTTTACTTATTTTTTGGTTTTAAGCATATTAATCACATTATTCTAATTATATATATACACACACACGTGTGTTTGGCATGTCTTTGGGAGAGGTACATTTAAAATGTCCAACTACAATAGTTTATTTGCTCTCTTTCCCTCTCTTATCTTTTAGTTCTCCTTTATAAAATTAAGGGCTATATAAAATTGGACAGTTTAACTTTTTATAACCTTTTTATCTATTTTCTATTTATAGGTATTTAAATTATTACTACTCATGATAATTTCGGCTTACATAATATATTATTTTACATTAAAATTTTTACATTGAATTATTTTCAGGTTCATATCGCCTGTAATATCTGGGTTTAACAATTTAGTTTCAGAGTTTTATATGCTTTTTAGTTCAGTGAATTTCTTACAGACAAGATATTCTTGGATTATTAAGATATGCTTGTATTATTTTTGGATTCTTGTCTTTTCTGATTGATGCAATTACTCCATATTGTAAAGACTGGCTCCCAAAAAGACACGCTGTTTTCCTAATCCCCAGAACCTGTGTACCTTACATGGCAAAAGATTGAATATTACTTTGTGTGGACAAAGATGTGATTAAACTAAAGCGCTTGAAAGGAGGAGCTTATATTGAATTACCCGGGTGGGCCCCAAATGCGACCATATGTACCCTTAAAAGAGAAAGCCTCAGGAACTCCAGAGACAGATACATAGACAAGAAGACATATATAAAAGAACCAGTGAAAGCCTGGAGGTACCATTTGGAGTGATGTGGCCATGAATCAAGGAATGCCCTAATCCATAGGTATCTAGGAGAGGAAAGAAAGGAATTCTCTCCTACACCCTTTGGAGGGAGCACCACCCTGTTGACACCTTGATTTCAGACTTTGAGCTTCCAGAATTGTGAGGGAATAAATTTCTGTTGTTTTGCTAAAGTTGTGGCAATTTGTTATGGCAGTCCTAAGAAACTAATACACCTCATGGACTTATATTGGAATTACTCTTGTACTAGTATTAAGTTTTGCTTTCTTGTTGGATATTTTCTGCTTAAAACTTTAAAAAATTATCTCTTACTGTTCAATTGAACTTTATCTACTGGGTTAAAATTTAAAATTCACTAAACTTCTCTGTGCCTCAGTTTTCCCAAATCCTAAATAGTAAAATGAATGCATGGCTTGTTTTCTGCCTAGCTTACTTGTGAGGATTAAATGGGTCACTGGGCCCCAAGTCATTTGGTTTTTACTCCTACATGGCTCTGCTCGCTAACTAAATTTTAAAACTTAGGCTAATATCGTGGTTAACATAGGCTTGCATATTAGATATAGAGATGCTAAATAATAATAATAATAGGTACTTTCTATTCCTGAGATTAAACTTTATGGACATTCTGTTCAGTAACATAAGTAACCAGGGTAAATATGGAATGCACATATAAATACAAAACTTAAAAATTGGTATGAAAGCATAAAGTACAGCACAGTAATTTTAGTAAACCAATATTAAATGAATGTTAAACAGTATCCATTACAATTATTTATCATATCTTATTTTATTGAATAAAACATTTATCATAAACACAGAAGTATCCATAAACCTCAAAAACCAACACTGAATGAAAACATTAATAATTAGTAACATTGCATTCTAAATACTGCCACCAATTTTAGAAATGCCTTAAAATTATTTTCATTCTTTTAGAATTTTTTTCAAAATAAACAAAATTATTACATGACATTTAAATGAAGAATGAGGAAAAATTAAAGAGTCTATGATTTAATCATTGGGAAGTGACAAAAATTAGTTTATTCTTACTATTTTTTCCAGTTATATAGAACAATATAATTAAGTAACCAAAAATAAACAGTACATTTTATGGTGTTTTAAAATGTGGTTTTTAGAAATTGAAAATATGTAACCATGTGTAGAGTGCATGTTTTAACTCTAAATAGATAGAAGCTTGATGAAAATATAAGAGTTAAATTAATTGCAAACTGCTAGATTTAAATTAAAAATGCTTAATATGTTATAAGAAGACAGGAACAGATGCGCACATTTATGCTAGTCAGTGGAATTCATATACTTAGACCTTAAAATGGCACACACTTAAACAACTTGGTAAGTATTCGTTGATTTTTAAAAAATGTACATAGGAGTTTCAAATTCATCTATAAACACAGGTAAAACTAGAGAGAATATTACTACAGATGTGTTTACAATAAAACTATTAATATTAAGAGAATGCTTTACGTTGTTGGCAATTTCAGACTAAGGAACGTGTAGTTTGAAAGCTATCTGTGTATTACAAAACATTCACATTTTTGACATTTGCTAACATTTATTCATCACTTAAAATAGGCCATGATTGTCCTAACTGATTTTTTCTTATTAATAGAATACTTACCTATAGGGTATGTATTATCATCACCGTTATTTACAACAGAGTAAACCATGGCAGAAAGCAGTTAAACAGCACAACCAAACTCACATAACTTGTAATGGCTGTAGCCCAGATTCAAACCTTGGTATCTAGATTTGAGTTTGGTTCTAGAACTCACAATCTTCACCATTTTGTGAGCCTGCTCCTGAAGGGTTATAACAAGTACAATCAGTTATCCAGTAAAATTAGTATAGAAACAGTGTTTCTCCGCTAAACATTCAGCATTTTTATCATATCCCTCTGTTCCCAAAACTCTAAGTAGCTCTGAGATTGCTGCTTTTTCTAATAACTCCCTGGATAATAAATAATAAGAGAATACATCACCTATCTGCTACACTTATATTTTAACAGTTGTATTAGAGATGTACCCGTAGACCCAAAGAGACAGATCTCAAATTGTTAAATTTAAGATAATGTGCAAGGCAATAGTAGTGATGGAGGCAGAGGGTTGGCAGGGGCAAAACTGTAAGCAGGAGATCCTATTTAGTTCACCTTATGCTGCACCATAGTGATATTTAATGTTTTCATCTATTTGTGCTATTTGGCTAGCCTTAAAAATATAATATTCTTGCCTAGTTTAATGCCCATTTAAATGTATAATTTAATTAATCATCTGGTATTTTTGGAAAAAATAAATTGCATTCAACCGATGTTTAAAATGACAATGCCCCTGAAGTGGAACCCTACTGAGATGTTACTTGAAGTGACCAAATGCCATTTTGTAATTGTCCATAAAATAATGTTTCTTAAGATTCTTGTCCAAATTCAGCATTTGAATGTGCCACCCTCTCCTTTGAAATATGCTGTGCTCTAACAGATGGAGACACAGCAGCAATCACAGAAAGGCTTTTCAAATGAGGCGCATGTACCCTGAAAGCCAAAACAGCTCCAGTGTGGACAACCGGAGGCTTGTGACCTTTGCTATACGAGAAAAGTGTCTATTGACTCTTGGACTCATTATTTCACATACAGAGCTATTCATAGTTGGATTAAACTTTCTTAGAATGGAAATTCCAGTTTCCAGCACAAAGCAACTTTATTTTAAATAGCAAAGGTGTGCTATTTCTTCCTTTTCTTTGATATCCATTATCCTTCTGTGTAATAAGCTTCAAAGCCACAGTGTGCATTGAGGAAAAGGAATGGAAGACACAAGTAATCAAATCATATTTTTCTGTAACTTCCAGGTCAAACAGAAGTGAGGGAAATAAGCAACACTGTAAAAATAATTTCACTTCACTCATTCTAAAATCTAAGATTGCTATAAAAATACTACGACTTTCTTTTCATATATATGTGTATATATGTATATTTATCTTGAATGTCTTTTTGAATATATATTTTATTCTTTCCCTTTTGTTTTCAAATTGCATACTTATATTTAGCTTCCCACATAAATATTATAAATTTATTTGTGAAACCTAAGATTTCCTTCTCCTCTGGATTCCATTTTATGAAACATTTGAGGGGAAATGTTTAATCGTGGCTTACACCAGGGTATAAGAGAACATGTAAGTCACATTTAAAAATTGAAGATAAAAAGACACATTTTTTGATTGTAGAGACTCCCCTCATTTCCTTCTATATGGAGATTTTGTTTAAGTGGCAAAAGTCATATATAAAAAAAATCCTAATGTATGATGTTATTTATAAAATAGCAGCAGCTTAAACAGAGATATCCAGTTCTCTGTTTCTAGATCGTCACTGAAATATCAAAAGCAATTTCCACAGCAAGCAAGAACATTCCCATTTGCCATAGAAATAGAAGAAAAATGTCACCTCATATCCTTAAATTTGTAGAGTAGAAATGGAAATGATAGCAGGTTAAAAGAACGCGCTGAGAGAGGGCTCACATCTTCCTTCCCAAGTGTCACTGAGGAATCATGGGAAACGAGCAAAGAAAAGAGTAAATTTTTGTATAACTCTACTGTTATCACTTATCTTAGTAGAATTCTACACATTCCTGATTTGGAAGGTAAAACCCAGGGAAATGATGGGATGGAAACAGATCTCTCAGAATCCTAGTATGCAAGAAGAGCTATTTTGGAGACTAGGCTTTGCATGGTGACTATATTGTATGTGAAGCTGGCAAAGGTTGTCCAGGTGTAGTGGAACCTTGTTGTCTTAGAGAATAAAATCAGGAAGAAGCCTGAGCATAGTCATAGTTGAAGAGGTAAGCACAAAAGATGGTAGAATATCTGTCTCTTGGCTCTTTCACTTCATCTAGCAGAAAAAAAAGATATATATTTTTCCCCCATTTTGGAAAGCTCACAGTCCTAAGTGATTCTACTCAATGATTAATTTACAACAGTTGAATCATGTAGCTTAAAGTCTGTGTCTATATTTCTGAGAGCAAACAGGTAGGAAGAGCGAGGAACCGCAGAAAATGCACTCACCATATTTAGGAGTTATAATCACATAACTAAAGTGCGTTCTTTGTTTAAATATGAGTAAGTACAGATAAGCTAAGGGAAGTGGGACCAGTAAACTCACGAGAATATATTGTTAAGAAAACTTAAAAAAGAAGTGTTTCAAGAGTAAACTCTTTTTAAAATAAGCGTCAACGCATTGAAATGCTGGGAAGAATATGAGAACTAAACTTTTTTATCTTTTGGACTTAAGAGATTTAGACCCACAGTGAATTTATTCAGGGTGATTTTAGTGAAATGATGGTGGCAAAAACTAAGAAGGCTAAAGAGCCGGTGGGGGTATGTAGTGTCCTGAATAATATCTCTCACCAAAGATGTCCAAGCCCTAATCTCAGGAATCGGTGAATGTGGTTTTTTACACAATGCAAATACTTAGAAGATGTGATTGAGTTGGTGATCGTGAGACAGTAGGATTATCCTGGATGATCCTGGTGTGTTGGCCCAATGTAATCATATGGATTTTATAAAAGTAAAGTTTATAGGGGTCAGAGTCAGAGAAGGAGATGTAATGAAGCAAGCAAGGAGATGTAATAAAGATACTTTGTTCCTGATTTTGAAGATCCTGAAGGGAACAGAAGACAAGGAATGTGGGCACCCTCTAGAAGTTGCAGAAGACAGAGAAATAGACTCTCCCCTGGAATGTTCAGAAAGTGTAAAATCCTGCCAAGACCTCAGTCATAGCCCAGTGAAACCCATTTTGAAATTCTAGCTCTTTTCCGTGGCGCCTCGGAGGCGTTCAGCTGCTTCAAGATGAAGCTGAACATCTCCTTCCCAGCCACTGGCTGCCAGAAACTCATTGAAGTGGACGATGAACGCAAACTTCGTACTTTTTATGAGAAGCGTACGGCCACAGAAGTTGCTGCTGACGCTCGGGGTGAAGAATGGAAGGGTTATGTGGTCCGAATCAGTGGTGGGAACGACAAACAAGGTTTCCCCATGAAGCTGGGTGTCTTCACCCATGGCCGTGTCCGCCTGCTACTGAGTAAGGGGCATTCCTGTTACAGACAAAGGAGAACGGGAGAAAGAAAGAGAAAATCAATTCGTGGTTGCATTGTGGATGCCAATCTGAGCATTCTCAACTTGGTTATTGTAAAAAAAGGAGAGGATATTCCTGGACTGACTGATACTACAGTGCCTCGCCGCCTGGGCCCCAAAAGAGCTAGCAGAATCCGCAAACTTTTCAATCTCTCTAAAGAAGATGACTTCCGCCAGTATGTTGTAAGAAAGCCCTTAAACAAAGAAGGTAAGAAACCTAGGACCAAAGCACCCAAGATTCAGCCTCTTGTTACTCCACGTGTCCTGCAGCACAAATGGTGGCGTATTGCTCTGAAGAAGCAACGTACTAAGAAAAATAAGGAAGAGGCTGCAGAATATGCTAAACTTTTGGCCAAAAGAATGAAGGAGGCTAAGGAGAAAGGCCAGGAACAAATTGCAAAGAGATGCAGACTTTCCTCTCTGCGAGCTTCTACTTCTAAGTCTGAATCTAGTCAGAAATAAGATTTTTTGAGTAACAAATAAATAAGATCAGACTCGGAAAAAAAAAAAAAAAAAAAGAAGAAGAAATTCTGACCACCAGAACTGTAAGTAATAAACTTGTGTAGTTTTAAGCCATTAATTATATTGTGGTAATTTGTTACAACAGCAATAGAAAACTAAGCCAAGTGGAAAAAGAAATTGTATAAATTATTGCACTGAAAAATATGGCATTGAAGCAAGAGGGTGATATCTGTTTAATGAATAGGTTTTATATTGTAATAGGTTAGGCTTGATTGTGAATAATCATGTATTGTTTTGAGAGGGTCTTATTGATAATACAGACACAAAACATGTAACCAATTGTATACAATTATTGAGAAGGCATAAAGGGATACTATTTATAGGGAGGATTGGCTTTTAATAAGTGAGATGCCTTCTTTCGTCTTGCACTGTGGAAGTAGAGCTGCTTCCAATGCTTAAACCCTCTTCAGGTGCGCACATAACCAGGTGAAGTGAAGAATGCAACATCTAAAAGAGTCGATCAAATCCTCCTTTATTTTCTAATAAACATTGAACATTCATTCATCTACATATGATGAATGTAAGCAATCAAGCATCATGTTCAAGTTTAAGAAAAGAAGGAGAAAAAAAATAATGCTTTCTGCTCACAAGTATTTATGTTTCTAATGGAATTTTTTTAAAAAGCCCCATCATTCTTCCTTGGCATTTCATTGGTTTGAGTGATGTCATGCAACTTAATGTAGAGAAGTCGCTGGCAGAAAAGAATGAGTTATGGACAACTGCCCCAGAAAAACAGAAGAGGCATAGCTTCCCTGAGAGTAGAGATTCCTACCAGACAGAAGTGTGAGGTTAAATTATCAGCAAAAAAAGGACATATCTGTTGGCAGTAATATGTATGTGTATGTATGTAAATAAATACATTTATACATATAATTATATATGAAAAACATATGTATTACGAATCAATTTAAAATATTAAGATGGAAGTTACTTCTGTGAATGCACTGTAGTAAAAAATAAAATTCACCTATGTTTTACAATAACAACCAACAATAAACATAAGCAATATGCCCAAATATATATGGTCATGAATAGAAAACTAAAACTACCAAACCCTTCTTCTTGTCTCTTATAGCATTAGGCTCTCAATTAGTGGTAAATCCACCACATGCTTATTTCCTTCATTTGAGCTTAACTCCTATTGTGTCAAATTTATACAAATAAATTTAATTTTAAATTTATAGACCATATGTTGAGTTAAACTTGGAATCTCCCAGGAGTCCTACAATAAGATAAATATTCAAATTGGTAAAGTAAATTTTCACAACATAACCCCTACTTCTCCTTATTGCACATCCAACCATTTTTGTCCAAGCTGCAGTACGTAAAATACACATTGTATTATCCTAGCCTGCCAATCACATTACTCTAATTAATATAGGAAAATCTAATGTGAATTGAAACTCAGCTAAAACTGTCACTCTACAATGAGTTTCTCAAAGTATTTTATGAAGATTCTGTGGTATAGAACTTCACAATATAAAATAAAATACTAAAATAAAGTCACTTCCTGGAGAAGTAGGCTTTCAGCCTCATTTGATGTATCATCTTTCTTTGAAAAAGGAGAGGAAAAGAAGTAATTATCTTGAATGAGTGAGCAGATTTCTATTTCAGGAGTGATATTGGTGACCTTAGCTTGCCTACGTTTTGCGCAAAAATGAGCTAAGTGCTTCCTTGTGGGAAGGAGCTAGGAAAATAATAAGAAAAGGGTAAGTGAGGGTTGGGACAGAGAGGAATAGGGGTGGAAGCGAAGAAAAAAGCCATATTTGGGGCTTGCTCAAGAAAATCTCCTTTAAAAATCAGAACATTCTTTCTGATGATAATGTATTTCCTTGAATATGGAAGCTGTTGCAGTTGCCAAGAGAATACACTTTTTATACTGTTGTTGAGAGAGCATAGAACGTATCTGTATAAGATCTTTTTATAGCAAGTCCAAGCTGCAGGCAAACTGGCTTGCTATTGAGTTTTATGGTACTGGAAGTTTCTGGGAGATATGGATATTCTGAAAACCTCTGACAAATCTCAATATGGTAATCGTAGTGTGGACCCCTAGGGCTTTGGAATAAGGCATGTGTTTTTCAGGAGATAACTACTCTATGTTCGAAAAACATCTCCGTGCTTGCTGTTGGGCCCTAACAAAAACCGAATGCTTGACCATGAGCATTAAGGGACTGTGAGATCCAAACTGCCCATCATGAGTCTGGCATTATCTGATACTGCAAATCTAACAACAAACAAATAAGCAAACAAAAACAGACTAAGAGAGCACCAACATATTCCCGCTAAAGGATAATCTATGTTTTCTATTAAGTATTTCTATTTCCCTTCATCCTGCCTGTTTGTGTGTGTTTTTCCCTTTTTATCTTATAAAAATAACGATGTTGGCTAGTGCTTCAGTGTAGGTTTTGGGTAGGACTATAATTACACTGACATCAGCTAATTATAATTTGATAACTGATGGACAGGAAGAACAGTGAGAAACAAGAGGGATGAGCTGCGCTAGATATTTTTATTTTGTATCTCAGATCCAGTCCCCAGTGTTTCCCACTACTTCTTTCCTCCTAAAAGTCATCCTCTATTTAAAGCTTCAAATCAGTTTCCTTCGCTTTTAGTCACTGAATGGGTTCAGAGCTCAGCAATAGCCGCATTCTCTGGGTGCAGAGCTGGAGTGGTAACAGATTTGCATGGCTGCTACTTCCTGAATGTTTCAGTATCCCATGTCACTTCTCTTAACCCTGCCTACATATGTGGAAAAGCCTCTTCCTTTAACTTTCTTTAATAACCTTTTGAGAGTACCATCTGTTTTCTGATCATCTCTAACAGATACAGCTGTTCTGATGCAGCTGTAACAAAATTGTTTGCTAAATAATTTAAAAACATTCAAGAAGCTGTTCTTATGAATTACATCACATGAGCACTACACATCTCTGAACTTCATAATGTCTCCAAATCATGTCCTATTTCTGTCCCCTTGCTTCCCTCTCTAACCCTTGGCCAGCATTTCTCCACACTATACTTAAAGATTCTCTCTACACCGTTGAGCCCAGTGCTGCTGGAGTCAGGGATGTGATAAATTTGTAGCTCAGGAATAGAGTGAGGATGTTTCTTAAGTATATGACATGACAATTTTAAAAAAGTAAAAACTTAATTTTTCAAGGTCGGAACAAAAGGATCCCAACATCAACTGTGTCTGTGCCAAAGTGGCCACATCCGAATGTCATGTACTATATTTAAATGTATTTCAGTATATTAATATCTAGGACCATGAATAGCTAGGCTAGCTTCTATTATACACACCATAAAATCAACAAAAGGAAGGTTGCAGCCTTCAATATTAGAATGTAAGTTTCTCATGGAAGGTGGAATGGCGAGAGGGTTTTGTCTGATGAGAATACATTTTCTTCGTGGATTCTCTGCTGGTGTGCAAATCCATCATATTACCTTTTTAGTCCTAGAAATGCCTTTATTTACTTTTCAATGTTTATTTGATATGAACAGTTTGAAATTCGTAAGAATTTGATCAAGTATGCACAAGGAAAAACAAATTTAGAATCAGTGAATAAAAACAGCGAATATAAACTTTTTATAAAGCTTCAGATATAGGTTGAATCCGGATCAATTCTATTTTTGTAAAAGTTTATAACTATTTGTCAGTGTCGTTAAAACAAATATAAGTAAACATTTGTTTTCCATATTTGTTAAACTCTACACCTGTATCTTTCAGGTGAACTTATAAGTTTTGTCTCTAAACATGTGATCTATAGAAACATGACACAAATATATGCTTTTTAAGCTGACAGCTGACTGGCTGAAAGTTAGGGCTTGATGATATAGGATTTTTGCACCAGAGTTCTAAGTCCTAGCCTGATTTTTCTTTCTTCAAATATTTTCTATCCTTTAGTATACAGGTCCAGCTTTGAGGCATAGAGTGATGATAACAACATTATAGGCATAACAACTTCATTGGAATCTTTTCGTTAGAGCGTTTGAGGCAAAATTTTTTTTCATAGATGCCATTAAAATCAATTCGTTTTTCTGTGTAAGGTTGAAAGTGGCCTTTGAATTGACTACAAATCACACTGAAATGGAAAGTTGATCTCAGTTCATCTTTTTAATTATAACGTTTTTTATGCTGTCTTTGATCTCTTTTTTATCTTATTTTTTTTTTAGAGTTCTGCATTTGTAAACCATTTTCCTTGGTGCTTGATTTGACACTTTCATAAAACCTAAAAAAACTGCTACAATAGAGAAATAATTGCCAGAAACTTTTTTTCTTCAATGTTGCCATGTTTTACCCCCTTCAATAATCCAAACTCACACTTGTTCGTAACATCTCTCACTTTCTATCTCTCTCTCCCAATCTCTCTCTCTCTGTTTCTTTCTCTATCTTAGTCACTCTTGTTCTCACTCCATCACTTCAGTAAAATTTGACTTCTATGGGGAACAAAGTAAAAATGTCATCATGATTGAGTCTTATGGAAAAATGAGAAACATACTTATTACCGAGATTAATCCCCTCTTGGTAGTGTTCCAGTTAAATTTAGAGCAAACGAGTAAACCAATATTCATTAAAATTCAATACATGCATGAGGTAGATTGACTAAGAACTATTAATAAACATTTCTTTCTATCACAATGGTTTGAGTTTGAGGGCTAGCACTGTGGCATTAATTGTTAATTTTTCTTAGGATTCATGCTGACATTTGGAGGAATTTTCACCTGATTGATACTTTTGTAAATGTTGACACATCGTGTAGGAATCCTTCAATAAAATTATATATTGATGTATGCAATTATATTGTAGATATATTAATCATAACATCATGTATGCATAATAATGTGTTCATTTTATATAAATGAGTTGTCAATCACACACATGATTTTATCTCTTGTGATTTCACAGATAAAATTTTGTTTAATTTTTAATAATATTAACCACATGCAATATGGTAATCATAGTGTGGTGGTTACCAGGAGTGTGAGTTTTAACAGCTGGTAATTCTCTGAACTCAACAGAGCCTTATTTCTCTTATTTATCAAAAGGGAATAATGATTCTGACTGTATGGGTTTATGATTATGTTTAAATATTAGATTGGTGCAAAATAAATTGCAGATTTTGTCCTTAAAAGTAATGTCAAAAACCACAGTTACTTTTGCACCAAGCTAATACATGATATATGTAGTCAATTTATGCAAAATTCCTTACATATACTAATCGCAAACCAAATGGCAGTAGTCATGAGGGTGGTGGCAGGAGTAGCTTTTGTTTAATTTGTTCTTTTTGTCTTTTCAGCTGTTCCCAAGTGTCATTTAGACATGAAGGAGGCCTACAGTAAAATAAGTATGCTGAATGTTCTGAAATATTTTTCTTATTGCTGCTCTAAAAAATCACCACAAACTTAGTGGCTTAAAACTACAACACTTTAGCATCTTAGACCTCTGGGTGTTAGCAGTCCAAAATGAATCTGACTGGACTCAAATCAAGGTGTTGCCGGGATTGTGTTCCTTTTTAGAATGCCTACGCAGGGAATCTGCTTCTTTGCCTTTTCCAGCTTCTCAAGGCTGCCTACGTTCCCTGGCTCCTGTCACCTTCCTCCAACTTCAAAGCCAACAGACTTGTAACTCTATGTGCTTTACTTTATAGTCACATCTTCCTCTGACATTCCCTTCTGCTTACCTCTACCACTTTTAAGGGCTCTTGTGATTTCATTGAGGCCACCCTCAATGATCCAGGATAATCTTCTGATCTCAGGATCTGTAACTTAGTCACATCTGAAAATTCAGTTTGCTTTGTGACATATTCACAGGTTTTGGGAATTAAGACATGGGCATTGTTGAAAGATAATTCTGCCTAGCTCAAGAGACATCCATCTTTCAAAATAGACCTTATACTCTCTTCTGGTTAATAAGTTAGCTCTCTTCACTAAAGAACTTTGTAAATTAAAAATATGTAAATAACCGGCACATATAATTTAAAGAATTATAACAAAATGAAAACACCTACCATTCTGATTAAGAAACACGTTATAAGTATATTTAAAGCTTACTGTGTAGTCCTAACTAATCCAATTTTGCTTTGTTACTCATACCTAGAAGCAATTAGCATGCCAAATTTATCAATATAAACATTATTTTTATTTTTTCTAGGATACACACACCCACAAATATATAAAAGATATATTTTATTTGTTTTTTCCTATCTTTGAGCTTATATAAATTTGTTTTTGAGTAATATGATTTTCAACATTCATCTGTATTGATACAACATAGCTGTATTTTATTAAAAGGTAGCATAATATTTTTGTAGGAATACATTGTAATTTATTTATCTTTTCTAATATTGATGAGCTTTTGTTTTTTTTTTAATTCCTTTGTTATGATCTACAATATCACATCAAGCTTATGAACATCTGCTGGTATTCATGAGTGAATATTCCTCAGAAAAGATGTCTAGTATTCGAATTGGTTAATGGAAATACGACATTGCTTAGCATCCTTTCCAACATTTGGTTTTGTCAGACATCTTAACTTCTGAAATGTACTGGATATTAATCTGCACTGGGATTTTAATTTACACTTATTTTTATATAATGATATGGTACACTGCATGTTTCTTGCTTCTGCAGTTTTTATTTCCTTTGAAATATCTGTTTATGGATTTTGCCTATTGTACATACTTCGCTTATTTATTCAAAAAATTATTTATAAATTCTGGATACTAATATTTTATCAGTTACAAGCGTTTTAAATACATGTTCTTAGTCTGAAACTCATCTTTTTATTCTCTTCCCTAATAAAAGATCATAAAGTCATTTCCTTGTATTTTAAACTTCTGTCTTTAAAATTTAATCTTTGCTTATTGCTGGAAGCTCACAAAGACAGGATAGACGCTACAAAATATCTTATTATTCTTACCCAACAGAGAAACCTTAGGATTTCAAGGCTTCCCTATTAATTTGATTTGTGGGAGGTAAAATTGAAGATTTCTGATTGAAAGTGAATATAGATATTTTACTTTCATTTTTTCACAGCTTAATATACAGAATGCCATGCTACAAAGTGTTGAGTCAAGTGACCTGAGTTAGTGATAGACTCTGCAACATCAGTCAATGGAGTCATTAGCACAAAGATTATGATGTCCTATAAATGGATCATTTCACCAATGTAAATTTGTAAGGAGGCTGAGAAGAAACATCCAAAGAGAGACAAAAGAGACAAGTCAAAAAAGCCTAACATTGAGGAAGTTAAGGAAATTTTTATTTCAAGAAGGAGGTTATAGTTTACAACATCAAATACTCCCTGAAGAATACAAATATTCTTTTGACATAGCAAAAATAAAAAAAAAAAATCAGTAAAAATTTTGCTAAGCGCTCGCTCAGTGGATGAATAAGGAATAGAATTTGTAATACAGTGATCTAAGCAGTAAATGGAAAAAGAGGAAGCAGATGCAGGGATTTTGGATGTTTTTTTTTTTTTTTTTTTTTTTTTTTTTTTTTTTTTTTTTTTTTTTGCAAGCTCAGTAATATCAGGGAATAGAGATAGAGAGAAAACTGGAGAAGCTTGAAGTTTAAGAACAAATGGGAGAGGCCTGAGGATTTTTCAAAAGTGCAAGTAGAAAAAGAGAGAAAGACTAGAAAAAATAAAATATGGTCTAATAATTGAAATGAAATTCCTGAAGTAGCATTTATAGGATTCAGAGAACAGGTAGAGGAGTTAGCCCCAATCAGGATGATATATTTGTTATCATAATGAGAGAAAGAAATTGGTTATAATACACTGTCACTTTTGTAGATGGGATGTCAGGAATTTAAAGAAGTTCTTATCTGAGTACTTTTATATTTCTGTGAGGTAGGAAACAAGATTTTCAGCTAAGAATGAGTGGGAAGGTAATAGAGTAGGATGGTTGAGATAAGAAATGGTTTGATTAGGTATTATGGAAAACTGAGAAAAATCTTATCAGAACTGAGAAGAATTGATGAGCAGTGTAAATGACTCCATTGTGGTCAGAGAACATTACGTGGTGGAGGCAATTTTCTGAGGGTTTTGTGATTTTTCTCCAGTCAGATTCAACTGCCTAGGTTTAAGAACAAAGACATCAGTCAGTTGGATTGCTCTAGCTTGGGGTTTGCTAGCTGGGTTCAAATAAGTAGATAATTGAATTGAAAATTTTTGCAAAGACTTAGTTGAAAAAATTGAGAAGCTTTGTAGGCTCAAGAGGAAGACAGCGAAACTTAGGTAGAAAGAAGACCTTACATATAGTTGATTGTATATCACAGGAGCGAAACCAATTTAGCCTGATGAAATAAAACGCAAACTTTTTGCATGCACTTACCCATCTTTATCTACTTCAAGGAAGCACTAGAAGATTAGGAAGTACTAAAGACACAGATACAACTTTCCTGTCTATTTGTGTGATGTTCTTATCATGCTCTTTCTAAAGTCATTCTGATGGAAGAGTATTTTGTCCACATTTAGAAAAAGCATCAAGAGACAGTTTCTAAACTCTTAGCTTCTTTTCCCTTGCATCACTAATTAATGCGATATTGTTTCCCGAGGTCTTTCTTTCGCAGGTTTCTTATGTGACATTTTTAATATGGTGTTTTCAAGCTCATATACCTAAGGATAAACATTAAGGGATAATATATTTTTTTAGACAATCATTTACCCCTTTGATCCACAAAGTCTTATAAGTTTAAATCAGATGAATGCCACTGTTGATATTTCTTAGTGAGATCAAATATATGCATCACATTTTGGTCATTTATTCTCATCCAATATATTTTCTGCTTTTTTTCTAAAGCCTTTCCCTTGTTGAATTTTAGTTTATTAATATAGTGATTCAGAACTCACTGGAAGACACAGGTAAGTGTTGGAGACTACAAAAAAATTGTTAAGTTGGCTTGCATAACACTGCAAAATTTGTTAAAAGAGAATGCAGGTCATTGCACTGCTGGCAAACTTGGGAAGAAAGAACAAAGGATTTCACCAATATTGCCTTTCAAAGTCCTTATCTAGGTGATCATAAGTATTCCTCAGTACCATGCTCCTGCTGTTATACATCAAACACCTTCAGACTATGGCCTATCATTCTGATAACTGCAATTCTTATTGTATAAGAATGGAAGCAATTCTGGTCTTATTTTCATGTTGTTGCCCAGATTCCACTCTGTCCATATAAACACAGACATGTAATGAAACTGTATAATTGTATGGGATTAAAAATACTCTCTTCTTCAATTTTGTATCTTCATCTTTGCTATTGATTATAAAATATTGAGTATTTGTATTCTGAGACATTCTGTTCTTAGCATACTGGTCACAGAAGGTTATCTTTAAAATCCCCTCTAAATCTCCCAAATTAATGTTCTGTGTAGTGAGCACCTGCCAGCTTTGATACAGTTATGGGATTAGACATTTTTGAATGATTTTTTTACTCTGAAGGTTGTTTGCGTGCTGTTATCAAATCTGGCTGTATTTCAGCTCCAGCATCTTCAATTTCATAAAGGATTGGCTGTGAATCCAATAAATGTTTTCATGTAATTTTATAATTCTCATACTTAGAAACTGCCTTTATTAGAGCTTGGCACTTTCTTGCATATAACACTGCTGCTCCTGTAATTGACTGTAACCAAGGCAGTAATAATCCATGATATTTCCTTGAAGGTGAGCTTGGCAACAGGGAGTCTCTTTATTATAGCTTTTTGTCTTTGATAAACCTATAAGATAAATAAAAGCTTATTTAAATTATGGATATCAAATTAAATGCCATAATGAGACAAAGTTAATTCAACATCCATACATTGTTACATGCTATGACAATTCCACTAAAGAGGGAACTAAAGCTGATCAGAGAGAAAATATTAAGAAATAGACACTAAGTAATGACAACAATAACTTGTACATATCTCAAATAATCTGAATATCTTATTTTCATAGAGTTTTTAATCAAGAAGACCTGGCTCATTTTGTAATATAGAAGAGTCATTCACCTGAAGACAAATGTTCTCAGAATCAGTCCATATAATATTTTCCCAATGAACATTGAATAAATTAAAACAAATAATACTTTTTGTTATAAGCAAAGAAGCATATATACCTACTTGAAAAGTGTTAAATAAACTTAGGTGTAAATCAAGAAATTCAAATTACAACATTATTGTTGTTTGAGCATTTTATTTCTTATAAAACTAGAAAAAGACTTCTTTTTTTTTTTCACTTTAAGTTCTAGGGTACATGTACTGAAGATGCAGGTTTGTTACATAGGTATACATGTACCGTGGTGGTCTGCTGCACCCATTAAGCCATCATCTAAGTTGTAAGCCTTACGAGCATTGTTAGTCTTAATGCTCTCCCTCCCTTTGCCCCCAACCCCACGACAGGCCCCAGTGTGTGATGTTCCCCTCCCTGTGTCTATGTGTTCTCATTGTTTAACTCCCACTTACGAGGGAGAACATGCAGTACTTGGTTTTCTGTTCCTGTGTTAGTTGACTGAAGATGATGGTTTCCAGCTTCATCCATGTCCTTGCAAAGGACATAAACTCATTCTTTTTTTATAGCTGTGTAGTATTCCATGGTGTATATATGCCATATTTTTTTTATCCAGCCTATCACTGATGGGCATTTGGGTTAGTTCCAAGTCTTTGCTATTGTGAAAAATGCTGTAATAAACATACATGTGCATGTGTCTTTATAGTAGAATTATTTATAATCCTTTGGGTATATACCCAGTAATGGGATTCCTGGGTCAAATGGTATTTCTGGTTCTACATCCTGGAGGAATTGCCACTCTGTCTTCCACAATGGTTGAATGAATTTACACTCCCACCAACAGTGTAAAAATGTTCCTATTTCTTCACATCCTTGCCAGCATCTGTTGTTTCCAGACTTTTTAATGATCGCCGTTCTAACTGGCATGAGATAGTATCTCGTTGTGGTTTTGATTTGCATTTATCTAATGACAGTGATGATGAGCTTTTTTTTCAAGTTTGTTGGCCGCATAAATGTCTTCTTTTGAGAAGTGTCTGTTCATATCCTTTGCCTGCTTTTTGATGGGGTTGTTTGTTTTTTTCTTGTAAATTTGTTTAAGTTCCTTGTAGATTCTGGATATTAGACCTTTGTCAGATGGAGAGATTGCAAAACTTTTCTCCCATTCTGTAGGTTGCCTGTTCACTCTGATGATAGTTTCTTTTGCTCAGCAGAAGCTCTTTAGTTTAATTCGATCCCATTTGTCAATTTTGGTCTTTGTTGCAGTTGCTTTTGGTGTTTTAGTCATGAAGTCTTTGTCCATGCCTGTTTCCTGAATGTTATTGCCTAGGTTTTCTTCTAGTTTTTATGGTTTTAGGTTTTATGTTTAAGTCTTTAATCCATCTTGAGTTAATTTTGTATAAGGTATAAGGAAGGGGTCCAGTTTCTGTTTTCTGCACATGGCCAGCCTTTCCGGTACCATTGATTAAATATGGAATCCTTTCCCCATTGCTTTTTTTTTGTCAGGTTTGTCAAATATCAGATGGTTGTAGATGTGTGGTCTTATTTCTGAGGCCTCTGTTCTGTTCCATTAGTCTACATATCTGTTTTGGTACCAGTACCATTCCAGGGACTTCCCTCCCACAGCCAAGGGAAATCATGAGGGACTATGCTATCCAGTCCAGATACTATGCTTCTCCCATGGTTTTTGCAATCCACAGATCAGGAGATTCCCTTGTGTGCTGACACCATCTATATATATTTCATACTCATTTTTCAGAGCAGATGGCAACATCAGAGAGAAGGTGTTAATTGCCTATTTCACATTTCCATTAAACTTAGTGGGACTAATTTCCTCCAATTTGCCTTTTGCAAGGTTCCTGTTGCCTTTAACTTACAGCAAAAAGTTTGCTTTTTCAGTTAGGAATACTGAATTCTCCTTCTCAAAACTGTCATCTGCAATTGAAATTAATATTTATCCAGCAGTTCAGTAAGTGATTAGAACTTAATAATAAATAATGTCTTTGCCTTAAATAAGTTATCTTGAAGAAAAATGACTAAGACAAGTAAGTAAACTGGTGATTGTGATGTGACTGTGATTGAAAAGTATGATTGGGGTGGTGGGAATAGATACTATGATGCTATGAGTGCATAGGGATATATTTTTAACACAAGGTTGGTAAAGGTCAGGGGAAGTTTACTAAAGATGTGAGGCCTTCACTACATTTTGTAGTAAGAAGCCAGGAAATGAGGGCCATCCAGACTAATAAAACGTGTACAAAGATATAAAGGTCAGTAAGATTAGAGCACATTTGTACAACAGGGTAGTTAGTAGATAGCTGTACCTTTCATTGTAATAGGAATTAATACATTGTACTGGCACATTTACTTAAAATCCATAAGTTTGAAAATACTTAAAATGGGGACTCATTGAGCCTCAAATCCCATAATGTTACATTCAAACTAAAAAAAAGAATAGCAGAAAAGTTATACCTATCACCAACTGAAATATTTAAATTAATCAAATCTATATGTGTTATTACTCTCCACTCACATTAACTTATTTTCTGTCCTCTATGAAACAGCCAGCTCAATCTTATACTCATTTCCCTCTTGCTGTTTCTTTCCAATATCTACCTAGTAAACAATTGCCACTTCTTTTTAAAGATGCATATACAATATCTTTTCTAGACTCTATCTCATTTTTTAGCTTTTAACTCTGAGAGATGAGTGCTTTGTTGATTCTCTTTCTCCATGTCTTTTTCCCTTACCAAGTATAAAAGGATAGGATTTATAATCATGCTGCTGCCACATAGGCCTTAAACTAAGCACTGAGGGTACAGAGTAGAATATTTTGAAAAACTTTACTTTTTTACACCTCCAAACATGAGGTATAAAGTGAGGAATACATTCAGATCACTGAAAGAGCCTTAAGAAAGACTATTAAAATTTTTTTAATTTTTATTTTGAGCTTTAAAAATTCTTATGCTTGGAGTTCCCTGCTTATAAAAGTCTGTTAAGCTAATGAGGTGGGAATTTGAAAAAATATTCCAAATTATGTTCATGTACACTCATTTATTTAAGACTGTTCCACACTTTTGGAGCCACGGTTTCTGCATTGCACATGTATTTGTGGAGCCATGCTCAAAGGGTCATAAACTTAGATGATAAATAATAGGTAGAAATGACAATTTGGAGTAAACATTTAAAGGTCACAATTTAACATTTATTTTTGGATTAGCATGTAGTAAGAAGTCACTGGAAGTCTGTGAAGAAAGAGGTAACTTGAATCACCAGTTTAAATATGTTTGTAAAATGTGATAAGCAAAGGGAAGCTGAACCTTTGAAAACTTAAAAAACGATGACCCTCAACTAGCAAAAACAAAAATCTATCAATTAAAGAGCTATAAATATCATAGCAGGTGTATGAAAAAAGCATGAGATAATACCTAAATTCCAAAAAGATTTCAATTTTAATCCCAGGACTTTCATTTATATGAGGTGTTACTATGTACAACTTAGGTTAATACTATGAGCTTGCTTTCTAATACATAAAACATATTCAGTATATTTCATAGCTAATATTACTATGAGGTCACATATATTCAAGAAATGGGGGGAGCTTTATTATTATTTTGTTTTCAGTATTGTTAGTAATAATAACAATGGGACCTACTAAGAACTATGGAAAATATAAAAGTCATGAACTTTGTGCATTATTTTACACTTAAAATCTACTGTAAAGACAACACAAATAAGACATCCAACCCCAATAAAAAAATGTGTCAATAAGTGACATTGTAATGGTTCCTACTTGCACCTAGGCCATATCTTATACATTGATTTTTCTCTATTAACTGTAGCAATCTGAAAAGGGAGCATTTCCTCCACTCTACAAGGGAGAAAATTGAAGTGCAGAGCGATAAAGCATTGTGCATAAGGCCACACAACTGTGCTGGGAGTCTAGGATTTGAGCAGAGACCTTCGCAGTCAACCCCTTTCCGTTATAATGCATGCCTAAAGTAATGATTTTGTTGAAATACTACTCTTTAATGTCTTCTCTATTCTCACCTAAGTTAAAGTCCTATTTTCTTTTACATTTGCTATAGCAAAACACTTTTAAATGATTCCACACCTTTAATTTTCTCTTCATTCAGTTCTTTCTGTACCTATTTGAGTAACTATTAAATGCCTGGCACTGTCATAGGCACTGGAAATACATAAATTAATTTGTTCCTGCAGTCGTATAATAGAGGAGTCATTTGACTATCAGTGACAGATAGGGACAAATATTTGGATATGAGAGGGTGATAAGTTTGATAAATACGAACTTAACAGGTTAAGGGGATTGAAAGTTATAAAAGAGTTATAACGGGTTGCGTAGTTATACTCAAGTTTGGTAGTAATAGAGCAGTGTGACTAAAGCAGTATTTTAGAGAGACAGGTGATAATGATGGAGAGATAGTAGAGACTAGACAGAAGGCCTTAAAGAACAGAATGAGAATTATGGCTTTTTCTCTAAGTGAGACAAGAAACTAGTACAAAGTAATAATTAGAAAAGTGACATGATCTGGCCTCTGTTTTAGCAAAGTCACCCTGTCTCTTCTGTTCTCATTCAAAACACAGCTGATGATGTTTACAAGGCAGAGCATCAATCTGACTACTTGCTCCCTTGTAAGCCCATAGCATCTCATCCTCACATCCCAAAGGCTTTAGTTTCCATTTAGAAGTAGCAACGGTGGTGGTGGTAGTAGTTGTAGTAGTAGTATTCATCATTGTAATAACAGTCTCTTCATGAGTACTAACCCTATGGATCTCTCGATTTATAGAATACTCATTCTTTCACACATTTTATTCTTCTAAAGAATCTTTATTTCTAATGGAATATCCATTTACCTCTCAACAGATATTGATGTTCCAGAAAATAGTTTTGAAAATTATATTCTACAGAATTAATATAAAATTCTCTAGTGTACAAGTCACATTTTAAAAATGTATTCATGTCACATTTTTTTCTCTTTGTGAATGGTCTTTTTTTAAACTCAGTTTCCATAACTAAATTATATCAGTTATTCAAGACTTGTTCAAATCCTACTCTCTCAGAAGTCTTTCTTGATTTTACTTTATGAAAAGAACCACTTTCTCTTGTGATCTTCTATTGATGTTGATTCATATCTTTTTTACAGCACTTATATACTATATTCTCTTCTACTCTATGTATGCATTAACCATTTCTTATTTCTAGTGCAAGGAACTGTGTGGGAACTATCTGTGCCTAATTTATCTTTATGTCTAACATAGTGTCTTAAACACAGTAGAAAATAAAGGGCTATGTCAACAGTTTATTCTTAATTTGGTCATATCTATTCTGATTACATGTATCATTTATTTCCATGATTCAGTTATAACATCTTTTAAGTAACAACACATTTTTATCCCTTTAATATGACCCCCAATGTGTCTCAGGTAGACTTCTGTAACATTTTCCTTCAGGTCTTCAAAAGTTTATTGACTGAATGGTTGATTAACCCTACATGTTGGAGAAATTTGCCATTGGGTTAAAAGATTTAAATCATCCCTAGAGCTCAATTCTGAAAAAAAAGACTTCTTAGTTTCATAGTGTTTGTGAAATATCATGTGCACTGACTACAGAAAGAGAGATAGTGAGGCCAGGCTCAAGGCCATTCTCCAGTGGCTCTCTAAAAAGCTGAGAGTCTGCAATTGGAGTCAGAAACTTTAATCTCTGCTATCACAGTTTTTATTGCTCTGGCATGTTTTGATACACTCCAGAGGGAACTGTCATCTTATCTTGCTTATTCCACAGGTGGGAAATAGGCTTGTAGAGGATGTTGAAGTAAGAGGAAGAGATGAAATATAATCTCCATTTCATTTAGTCTTAGGAGATTGTCTGAAGTATGAAGGTGTAATATCCTGGTAACCAATTATGAAAATATGTGAGTTGAAAAAAACAATTAATTATAGCATATAAACATATTTTAGCTTTGATATTTTTAAGTGTTACTTATACAAGTTAATACTGTGTACCAAATAAGCTAGATAGAAATCTAAAATCAAAGTAATATGTTTTCATAAAGCTCTACATCTAATAATTTTAAAAATACCCTACATTCCAATAATGAAGATTCTGCCAAGTAGCTAATAAATATTAGACAAATGACAGGGAAAATGCCAATGCATGGTTTAGACAGACTAAGGACAAATCATTTTAAGTTCAAGTATTATTTTGCTTTTTAAATTATATATTTTTAAAATCTTACTATTTGTTCATCAATTGCTATACATCTATGCTTGGCACTTTAATAATTTCTCTGCTGCGTAAAACCCTAAGACTTGTTTGAGATTCAGCCAAATAAACACTAAATAATTCACTCTCAGGCTTCCTGCAGCTTGGAAGGAGTAAAAAACTAGAACAAGAGACTAACAGACATAAATTAAGGAGAAAATGAGAAATTCAAGTTTCACTCTAGAGCACAGGTATAAGAGCACAGATAAAATAAGAAATTTATTCAAAGCCATACAGAACAAGGGGAGGATGAAATTTTTGTTCAAGTAGTAAAATAATAACATATTTTAATAGTGTTAGTCTGTGAAAATATTAGTAGTGATATGTTTTCCCTTAAAATCACTTGAGCTTACAAGTCCAGGAAGACGAAAGTAAGAGTTTTGTGCAATGTGAGAACCATAACTCAGTTATTTAAAAATATAATGCAAATGTCTTAATGATATGTGAATCAGGAAGAAAAGAGAGAAGGTATTTAATTTGATAGAAGTAAGATTAGTAAGAAGTAATTTTGCTGCTGTTACACTGGGAAGTGATTGGCTGGGACATAAGCCAGAAAGTAACTGGAATCTTAAAATACCTTTTTTTTTTTTTTTTTTTTTGTCTTTTTCTTTTTCTTCTTAAGAGATGAAGGCAAGCTTGTAAATCTCCTTGAATAATGAACGTTGGGCTTGTTTATCTGATCTGTGATGATGCTTCATCTTGAACTTATTTATGCTAATCAGATAAAGTCCTTTTAATCTAGTTTTCTGATATCTTGCTATTTGTAATTCATTAAACTATTGCTTTGTAAATATTAACTTTTTTGAAAACTGTAGAAAATAGGAATAATTCTTCTCTCATAATAAAACTCATTGACTACTGTTTTTATTCTTATTCATACTGATGCCTTTCATTTTTGGAAAAAAGCAAGCTAAATAAATATATAAATAAAGTACCAGTGTGTCTTGGGATAAAATTGGAAGAATAAAAGGTAACCGAGTGCCCCATCTTTGCTTGTATCTTGAATGAAATGGAAATTTCTCACATTTATCATTGTAATTTAGGATACCAAATTACACACAAAGAGGAGCTGGTACCATTCCTTCTGAAACTATTCAAAACAATAGAAAAAGAGGGACTCCTCCTTATTCCATTTTATGAGGCCAGCATCATCCTGATACCAAAACCTTCCAGAGACACAACCAAAAAAGAAAATTTCAGGCCAATATCCTTAATCAACATCTATGTAAAAATCCTCAATAAAATACTGGCAAGCCGAATCCAGCAGCCCATCAAAAGGCTTATCCACAACAATCAAGTTGACTTCATCACTGGGATGCAAGGTTGGTTCAACATACACAAATCAATAAATGTAATCCATCACATACACAGAACCAATGACAAAAAACACATTATTATCTCAAGAGATGTAGAAAAGGCCTTTGATAAAATTCAACACCGCTTCATGCTAAAAACTTGAATTTCTCATTTTCTCCTTAATAAACTAGGTACTCAATAAACTAGGTACTGGTGGAACATATCTCAATATAATAAGAGCTATTCATGAAAAACCCATAGCCAAATCATACTGAATGGGCAAAAGCTGGAAGCATTTCCTTTTAAAACTGGCACAAGATAAGGATGCCCTCTTTCACCACTCCTCTTCAACATAATATTGGAAGTTCTGGTCAGGGTAATCAGGAAAAAGAAAAAAATAAAGAGTATTCAAATAGGAAGAGAGGGAGTAAAATTGTCTCTGTTTGCAGATGACATTATTTTATATTTAGAAAACCTCATCATCTCAGCCCAAACACTCCTTAAGCTGACAAGCAACTTCAGCAAAATCTCAGGATACAAAATCAATGTGCAGAAATCACAAGCATTCCTATACACCAGTAATAGACAAACAGAGAGCCAAATCCTGAATGAACTCCCATTCACAATTGCTACAAAGAGAATAAAATACCTAGAAGTACAACTCACTAGGGATGTGAAGGAACTCTTCAAGGAGAACTACAAACCACTGCTCAAGAAAATAGGAGAGGGCACAAACAAATGAAAAAACATTCCATACTAATGGATAGGAAGAAACAATATCGTGATAATGGCCATAATGCCCAAAGTAATTTACAGATTCAATGCTATTCCCATCAAACTACCATGGACTTTCTTCAGAGAATTAGAAAAAACTACATTAAATTTCATATGGAACAAAAAAAGAGCCTGTATAGCCAAGACAATCCTAAGCAAAAAGAACAAAGCTGGAGGTATCATGCTACCTGACTTCAAATTATACTACAAGGCTACAGTAACCAAAACAGCATGGTATTTGTACCAAAACAGATATATAAACCAATGGAACAGAACAGAAGTCTCAGAAATAAGGCCACACATCTACAGCAATCTCATCTTTGACAAACCTGACAAAAACCAGCAATAGGGAAAGTATTCCCTATTTAATAAATAGTGTTGGGAAAACTGTCTAGCCATATGCAGAAAACTGGAACTGGACCCCTTCCTTATACCTTATACAAAAATTAACTCAAGATGGATTAAAGTCTTAAATGTAAAACATAAAACCATAAAAACTCTAGAAGAAAATCTAGGCAATAGCATTCAAAACATAGGCATGAGGAAAGACTGCATGACTCAAACACAAAAAGCCACTGCAACAAAGACCAAAATTGACAAATGGGATCTAATTAAACTAAAGAGCTTCTGCTTAGCAAAAGAAACTATCATCAGAGTGTACAGGCAACCTACAGAATGGAGGAAAAGTTCTGCAATCTATCCATATAACAAAGGGCTAATATCCAGAATCTACAAGGAACTTAAACAAATTTACAAGACAAAAAACAAACAACCCCATCAAAAAGTGGATGAAGGATACTAACAGAGGCTTCTCAAAAGAAGACATTTATATGGCTAACAAACTTATGAACAAAAGCTCATCATCACTGGTCATTACAGAAATGCAAATCAAAACCACAATGAGATACCATCGCATGCCAGATAAAAATGAATGGAGATCATCATTAAAAAGTCAGGAAACAACAGGTGCTGGAGAGGATGTGGAGAAATAGGTATACTTCTACTCTGTCGGTGGGAGTGTAAATTAGTTCAACCACTGTGGAAGACAGTGTGGTGATTCCTCAAGGATCTAGAACCAGAAATACCATTTGACCCAGCAATCCCATTACTGGGTATATACTCAAAGGATTATAAGTCATTCTGTTATAAAGACACATGCACATATATGTTTATTGCAGCACTATTTACAATAGCAAAGACTTTGAACCAACCCAATTCCCCATCAATGAAAGAATGCACGAAGAAAATGTGGCACATATATACCATGGAATATTATGCAGTTATAAAAAAGAATGAGTTCATGTCCTTTGCAGGGACATGGATCAAAGCTGGAAACCATCATCTTCAGCCAACTAACACTGGAACAGAAAATCAAACACTGCATGTTCTCGCTCATAAGTGAGAGTTAAACAATGAGAACACATGGACACAGGGATGGGAACATCACACACCGGGGTCTGTTGGGCGTAGGGGAAAGGGCAGGGATAGAATTAGGAGAAATACCTAATGTAGATGACAGATTGATGGGGCAGCAAGCCACCATGGCACCTGTATACCTATGTAACAAACCTGCACGTTTTTTACATATATCCCAGAATTTAAAGTATAATAAAAAACAAATATGTACCAGAAAAAGAAAGATTATTTGCAATCCTCTTGGTAATCTCAAATCAGAAAAAAAAAAAAAAAAAATACAGCAGATATACCTAAAATAAAAAGCAAGGAAATAAATCATGCCATCAGAATAAATCACCTTAACCAAAAGTCAGATAGAAAAAAAAGAAAAAAGGAAGAAAAGACCACAAAATAAGTGGAAAGCCATAAAATGACAGGAGGAAGCTGTTTTTTATCAGTAATAACACTGAATGTAAATGGACAGAACTCTTCAATCAAAAAACAGAGTGGCTGAATGGTTTACATTACAAAAAAAAAAAAAAAAAATCTGTTCCCTACAAGAAACACACTTCACCTGTAAACAAACACATGGACTGAAAATAAAGGGAAAAAAGTGCAGGAATTGCTATGCTTATTTCAGAAACAACATATTTTAAAAGAAAAACAATTAAAAGAGTTAAAAAATGCCACTATATAATGATAAAGAGGTCAAATCAGCAGGAGGATATAACAATTGTAAAAATATATGCACCAAAAAAACAGGCACCCAGATATAGAAAGCAAATATTATTAGAGAATAAGAGAAAAATAAGTTTAGCTGGAGACTTCAACACCCTACTTTCAGCATTGGGCAGTCAGACAGAATACCAACAAAGAAAAATCAGACTTAATCCACACTATAGATCAAATGGACCTAATAGATATTTACAGAACATTTCATCCCATGGGCACAGAATAGACATTCATCTCCTTAGCACGTGGATCATTCCCAAGGATAAACCATATATGTTAGACCACAAAACAAGTCTTTAAAAATTAAAAAAATTGAAGTTATATCAAATATCTTCTCTGACTACAATGGAATAAAACTAGAAATCAATAAGAAGAGGGATTTTGGAAACTATATGAATACATAGAAATTAAACAATATGCTACAGAATTACTAGTGAATCAATGAATAAATTAAGAAAGAAATTGTATTATTTTTGAAATAAATGATAATGGAAACACAACATGCCAAAACCTATGGGATAGAGCAAAAGCAATACTAAGACAACAATTCATAGTTATAAGGATGTGCATCAAAAAAGAGGAAAAACTTCAAACAAATAAACAACCTAAAGAAGCATCTTCCAGAATTAGAAATGCAAGAGCAAATCAAATCCAAAATTATTAGAAGAAAAGAAATAATAAAGATCAGAGAAGAAATAAATGGAATTGAAATAAAGAAAAATTACAAAAAATGATTAAAATGAAAAGTTTGTTTTTTGAAAAGATAAAATCAACAAACCTGTAGTCAGACTAACTAAAAGAAAAAAGGGACAAGACTCAAAATTTTAAAAACCTGAGATTAAAAAAGAGACATTACAACTGATACCACAGAAATTCAAAGGATCATTAGAGGCTACTAGGAGCAACTCTATGCCAATAAATTGGAAAAACTGAGCGAAACGAATAAATTTATAGACACAACCTACCCAGATTAAGCTTTGAAGAAATCCAAAACCTGAACAGACCAATAACAAGTAACAAGATTGAAGTTGGAATAAAAAGCCTCGCAGCAAAGAAAAGTCTGGGACACAACGGCTTTACTGCAGAATTTTACCTAAGATTTAAAGAACTAATACCAATCTTACTCAATTCTGAAAAATAGAGGAGGAGAGAACACTTCCAAACTCATTCTACAAAGGTAGTATTACCCTGATGCCAAAACTATACAAAGACACATCAAAACAATAAAACTACAGGCCAATATCCCTGATGAATATGAATGAAAAATCCTCAACAAAATATTAGCAAACTGAATTCAATATCACATTAAAAAGATCATTCATCAGCCGGGCGCGGTGGCTTACGCCTGTAATCTCAGCACTTTGGGAGGCCGAGACAGGCAGATCACGAGGTCACGAGATCCAGACCATCCTGGCTAACACGGTGAAACCTGTCTCTACTGAAAATACAAAAAAACTAGCCGGGCGTAGTGGCGGGCGCCTGTAGTCCCAGCTACTTCGGAGGCTGAGGCAGGAGAATGGCGTGAACCCGGGAGGCAGAGCTTGCAGTGAGCTGAGATCTGCCACTGCACTCCAGCCTG
>NC_045455.1:62291185-62384055 GCF_002776525.5 Piliocolobus tephrosceles | reverse complement strand
AAAAAAAAAAAAAAAAAAAAAAAAAAAGATCATTCATCATGACCAATTGGTATTTTTCTTGGGATGCAAGGATGGTTCAGCATATACAAACCCATCAGTGTGATACATCATATCAACAGAATGCAGGATAAAAGCCATATAATCATTTCAATTGATGCTAAAAATGCATTTGAAAAACTTCAACATCTCTTCATGATAGAAATCCTCAAATAGCTGGGTACAGAAGGAACATATCTCAATACAATAAAAGCAATATATGAAAGACTCACAGTTAGTGTCATACTGAAAGAATAAAATACTGAAAGTCTTTCCTTTAATATCTGAAATTTATCAAAGATACCCACTTTCACCACTGTTATTCAATATAGTACCAGAAATCCTAGCTAGATCAATCAGAAGAGAGAAAGAAATAACAGGCATCCAAGGAAAGGAAGAAGTCAAATTATCCTTGTTTATAGGTGAAGCACTCTTACGTTTGGACAAACCTAAAGACTTCACCAAAATGCTATTAAAACTGATAAACAAGTTCAGTAAAGTTGCAGCATACAAAATCAACATTCAAAGGTCAGTAGTATTTCTACATGCCAACAGCAAATAATCTGAAAAAGAAATCAAGAAAGTAATCCCCTTTAAATAGCTGAAAATAAAATAAAATACCTAGGGATTAGTTTATTCAAATAAGTGAAAGATATCTACAATAAAAACTATAAAACATTGATTTAAAAAGTTGAAGAGGATGCAAAAAATTTGAAAGATATTTCATGTTCATTGTTTAGAAGAACCAATATTGTTAAAATGCCCATACAATCTACAGATCCAATGCAATTTGTATCAACATACCAATGACATTATTCAGAGTAATAGAAAAAAATAGTAAAATTTATATTAAACCACAATAGACCCACAATAGTCAAAGCTATAATTAGGATAAAGAACAAAACTGGAAGAATCACATTACTTGACTTCAAATTATACTACACAGCTATAGTAACCAAAACAGCATCATACTGGCATAAAAAGTAGACACACTGACCAATAGAACAGAACAGAGGAACCAGAAACTAACTCCATACATCTACAGTAAACACATTTTTTGACAAAAGTGTCAAGAACATACATAGGGAAAAGATAGTGTCTTCAATTGATGGTGCTGGGATAACTGGATATCCATATGCAGAAAAGTGAAACTAGACTCCTATCTGTTGCCATATACAAAGATCAAATCAAAATGGATAAAAGACTTAAATGTAGGACCTCAAATTATAAAACTACTGAAAGAAAATATTGGGGAAAATCTCCAGTACACTAAACTAAGCAAAGGTTTCTTGAGTAATATCCCGCAAACACAGGCAACCAAAACAAGAATGGACAAAAGAGTCACATTAAATTTAAAAACTTATGCACAGCAAAGGAAACAACAAAATGAAGAGACAGCCTTTTGAATCAGAGAAAATATTTACAAACTCTCCATCTTACAAGGGATTATAAACAGAATATATAAGGAGCTCAAACAACTCTATCGGGAAAAAAATTAATACTCTAATTAAAAATGGGCAAAAGATCTTTATGGACATTTCTCAAAAAAATATAGAAATGGAAACCAGGTGTACAAAAACATGCTCAATGTTACTGATCATCAGAGAAATGCAAATCAAATAAATAATGAGAAATCATCTCACCCTTGCAAAAATGGCTTTTGTCCAAAGACAGGCAATAAGGAATGTTAGTGAAGATGTGGAGAACCCTCAGAAACTATTGGTGGGAGTGTAAATTAGTACAACCACTACGGGGAACAGTTTGGAGGTGACTTAAAAAACTAAAAATAGAGCACCCATATGATCCAGCAAACCCACTGCTAGATATATACTCACAGGAAAGAAAATCAGTATATTGAAAATACATATACGCTCCCATGTTTATTGCAGCACTATTCACAATAATTAAGACTTGGAAGCAACCTGTGTCCATCAACAGATGAATGGATAAAGAAAATGTGGTACATATGCACAGTAAAGCACTATTTAGCCATAAATAAAAGAATGAGATCCTGTCATTTGCAACAGCATGGATGGAGACGGAAGTCATTATGTTAAGTGAAGTAAGTCAGTCACAGAAAGACAAATTTTGCCTTTTCTCACTTATTTGTGGGAGCTAAAATTTGAAACAATTAAACTCATTGAGACAGAGAGTAGAAGAATGGCTACCAGAGCCTGGGAATGGTGGCCCACGGGAGTAGGGGGATGGAGGACAGAGATGGAATGGTTAATGTGTACAAAAATAGACTGTAAAAAAGAATAAGATCTAGTTCTTGATAGCAAAACAGAGTGACTACAGTGAACAATAATTTATTGTCCATTTCTAAATAACTAAAAGAGTATAACTGGATTGTTTGTAATACAAAGGAAAGATAAATATTTGAGGTGTTGGATACCCTAATTATCCTGATGCGATTATTGCACATTGTGTGCCTGTGTCAAAATATCTCATGTGCCTCATAAATATAAACTTCTACTGTATCCCCATAAAAATTAAACATTAAAAACTTCGGAAAAATAAAAAATGTAACATAATTTTTTTTTATTTTAAATATATACAATTTATCAACTAAAAGTTTTAAAAGTAAAATGATGTAAGTTTTGATAAATATTATTTTGCCAATTAGTAACATAAACATATTCTTCACACTACTAAATTTAATTAAATGCAGCCTACTGCTGCCTGCCTTTATTCTTTGAACTCCTACGTAGCATACTTCAACCTAACTTTGTATATAAACAAACTGAAACCTAACTAAAAGTTTGTTTGTAAACAGTGAAGTTACAGCTAATCACAGGAGTCAGACTTCAGCCAATCATAGGTTGCCAGTTGATCAGACTACGCTCATAAAAGGCAAACGCTGAGCTGTAATCAATCATATTGCTTCTGTATGTCATTTCCTATTTCTCCCTATTAATACTATCTGCCCACTCTTGCTGGGTGGAGCTGTCCTGGGTCAGCATGCTGCTTGATTCATGAATTGTTCTTTGCTCAAATATACTCTGCTGAATTTAATTTGTCTAAAGGTTTTCTTTTAAGAAAGCTAAATGAGAAATTATTTTAAACTAAGATGGGTGTCTTTTTGTCCACAGCAGTAAAATTTCTACTGTCTTGGAATAAATTCATGGAGGGTTAAAGAGTGTTACAGTCTGGATAAGCATATCTTCCTAGTTTTGGACTTAAGCATTGCTAGAGAAGCTTAGATGAGAAGTGTTTCTCCAGATGCCTGAGAGCATGTAATGGGAGGACGGAAGTGTTCATGCATTATGCTAGTTTAACATGAAGGTTTTTTAACCCTCCATTTATGAAACTGTGTATTAATAATTGAAATTTAATAAGACATAAAAGGGCTAGGCCAATTACAAGATTTTGAGTCTATAAAAGGTCAAATAAATGCAGTGGATAAGGTTAAGCAAGTAAATAAACAACTGCTCCTCACTCAAAGATTAAGTTTGAGTTATCTTAAATACCTAAGTTATGCAAAGCATAGAGTAGTGTACTGGGAACAATTGTAGAGGCACAGAATAGTCTCCCTTCCCTTAGAAAGCTTTAAAAGTGTTGAGGGAGACACTACCTATATTTATAAAGCATCAAAATTCAAAACAGTGGCATAGCAAACATGTATTTAAAAGGCATCTAGCCGGGTGCGGTGACTCACACCCGTAATCCCATCACTTTGGGAGGCCGAGGTGGGCTAATGCCCTGAGGTCTGGAGTTCGAGGCCAGCCTGACCAACATGGAGAAACCCCGTCTCTACTAAAAATACAGAAAAAAAAAAAAAAAAGAAAATTAACCGGGCATGGTGGCACATGCCTGTAATCTCAGCTAGTCTGGAGGTTGGGGCGGGAGAATCGCTTGAACCTGGAAGGCAGAGGTTGCCAAGATTGCACCATTGCACTCCAGAGTGGGCAACAAGAGTGAAATTCTGTCCAAAAAAAAAAAAGCATATAAACAGATTTTTGCATATAGACAACTAAACAACATAGCATATAACAGCATCTTCTGAAATAAAAGGAACATGAAATGTAATTCCCCCCCCTTTTTTTTAAAAGATGGAGTCTGGCTCTGTTACCCAAGCTGGAGTGCAGTAGCATGGTCTCAGCTCACTGCAACCTCTGCCCCCCGGGTTCAAGCAATTCTCCTGCCTCAGCCTCCCGAGTAGCTGGGATTACAGGCATGCTCCACCATGCCCGGTTAATTTTTGTATGTTTAGTAGAGACAGAGTTTTGCCAAATTGACCAGGGTGGTCTTGAACTCCTGACCTCAAGTGATCCACCTGCCTGCTTCGGCCTCCCAAAGTCCTGCGATTACAGGTGTGAGCCACCGCGCCTGATCCAAATGTAATTCTAAACTGCCGCTTTAAACGTGTGTGTGTGTATGGTGGGGGTGTATTAAAAAAGTTTTCTCTCTAATTTTTAACACACTCCATTATTTTTTACTAATATACTTCATTTTCCTCTATTTGTTTTCCTTTCAATTACTAAGGCTTGTCTGGTTTTCTAGTTCCTAAAGCAAAAATGAGTAGGTGACTATCTTATTTGAAACACTTCAACAATGTCAAGGTAGCCAATGGCATGAAAGAGTTAATTAATTGTATTCTCTGATGTACCTTGCTTTTCCTAAAGTGTTGTTTTTTCTTTAATTACAGTCATGCATAGATTAACAACAGGAATACGTTCTGAGAAATGTGTCGTTAGGCAATTTCATTGTGAAAACATCATAGTGTGTACTTAAACAAGCCAAGGTAGTATAGCCTTCTATATACCTAGAAGGTATAGCTAGGTGTATGGTATAGACATGGTGTAGACTACGTGGTATAGCTTATTGCTCCTAGACTATAAACCTTTGAGCATGTTACTGTACTGAGTACTGTAGGCTATTATAATACAGGGTATTTGTATAGCTAAACAAATCTAAACATAGAAGATACAGTAAAAGCATAGTGTTATGATCTTAACAACCTCACTTTGTATATGTTGTCTGTTGTAGACCAAAATCTTCCATTGTCTACCAAAACATTGTTATTTGACACCTGACTATATTTCCCACTGTGTGATTTCATTCATTTAAGAAACAATTTGAGAAGACTCAAATAATAATATGTATCTGCTTAAATTTTTTTAAGCAGATACATATTAGAGGCAAAATAATAATACAAAAAAAAGGCATGAATAAGCCTAGAAGGAATAATGTAGACAATCAAGAAAGAAGACTTTTCAAGACCTATCATATCATGAAGTATTTTTAAACCTAATCATGTGAAAATTGTATATAGAATGTCCTTCAATTGTATTAACAAATATGGCCAGACAGAATATAAGCACTGGAATAGAAAAGAATAGATAAAACAGAAGATATTATATTAATCTCTCTTTCTGTATTCAGTACTATAAGATTTGATTTATCATGTGGTTCAGTTTCAAACAACCTCTAAATGTAGACAACGGGTTTAAAAAATAGCATTTTATTGGAGCACCATATGTGGTTTTAATGCTTTCCTTTGCAGCTTTCAGTGAAAAGCAAATTCTGTTGAAAAACACTTAAGAAGAGAGCTACTCTTCAGAAAACAAATATTTTTGAAAGACATACCACCTTTTTAAACAATGTTATTATATTTCACCTCTAAAATTAGGGATAGAACAAGTGTTACAACAACAATAGATCTGTAATGTGTTCTTTTTCCTTTGCAGTCAAGTCTTTAATTTTGTTTCACATGCCTAGAACCAGAGAGGCAACACTGGGCAAGAACACCAATTGTTTTTTGCATTTGGTGTGAATTTAAAAGGGAGTTAATAAAGTCAATCTCCTTAGAGTTACCTGTAATGTTAAACTAAAATAATTTTATTCACTTTTACCACCTTGTTAACAAACGTGTTAGAATCCAATTAATTTTCAATTTCTTCAAAATTTAAATGTTTATTCGGAATGTAAAATAGTGTTTTATTAGTCATGAGGATTCATTTTACTATGGAGCCAGACTGCTTGTCTTTATATCCTAGCTATGCTATGTTATACTATATTCTATGAGCTTAGGCAATTTTCCTAAGTATCTGTGACTCAACTTTGCGATTTAAAAATGAAGATGGTGATGATAATAACTATCTTACAATTTCTTGTATGAGGATTAAATGTGTGTGTGTGTGTGTGTGTGTGTGTGAGAGAGAGAGAGAGAGAGAAAGAAAGAGAGAAAAAGGAAAGGGAGAGAATTTACAGGAATGCTGACACAGTAAGCCATAATCAAATATTATGTGTATTGAAACTCTGTTTTAAGACACAATCTTCAATATTGTGGATTAAGTATAGCATAATTGTCATGGGCTACCATTTACCAAAAAAGTCTTACTGGTGTCATTATTACAAAATATTACCTTAGTAGATTGTTTCTAAGTGACAAAGATTCCTCTCTTGGAATTTAGGCAAGGAAAATACCTAAATCTAAACATCCTAAAGTGTTTTGTTTCTTAAAGTTTTTTTGATTATTAATCTTATTGAAGTATAAAGAGTGCCAATCTCACACAATTAGAGTACAATTAGATCAGTCTTAACATACGTACATACTACAATCAAGATAGTGAACATTTCCATCAGCTGCAAAAATTTCCTTTGCCCTTCATAAATCTCCTCTCCCTCCACTACCTTCCCCAGAGAATAATTGATGTGCCTTCTTTCATTACAGATTAATTAACATTTCTGGACATTTATATAAATGAGTCATGTAGTATGTGCTCTTTTTTGTCTGGCTTCTTTCACTCATCTACTGATTTTAAAATTCATTCATGTTGTGGAGAACATCAATAATTCATTCCTCTTTATTGTGTAGTAGCATTTCACTGTATGAATGTAAAATATATCTTGATACACATTTTGGTAGAATACTGTAGGTATATTATGTAAATATCATAAATCTACCTGCTGATTTTATAATGGTTACATGGTATTAAATAGCATGCCAATACTATTTAATCATTTAGTGCTGCAACAAACCCATTTGCACATGTGATTTTTTGTGCATGTGGCTATTTCTGTAGGAGAGATGTCAAGAAGTGGAAAAGCTGCCTCAAATGATATGCCCAATTAAATGTAGGTAGATATTGTATTATGACCTCAAAAATTGCAACAGTGTACACTGTAGCCAATTTTATATGATATCATATTTCCTACATCTCCTCTAAAATTAGTTTTATCTAATTTTTATATTTGTGAATCTGATAATCATATTTTATTTAAAATATGATTTTAATATTTGTGATATTAAAATTTTATTATAATTTTAATATTTGCAAATCTGATAATCATATTTTATTTAAAATTCTAATTATGTATGTACTAGTGAATTTGCATGACTTTATACTATACATGGCACTTGTACAATTATTTTTAAAATTGTATGTTCATATCTTTTTTCTCAATTTTTGTCATATTAGATTATTGTCTTATTTTTATTGATTATTAGGAACTGTATTTTATATTATTAGACACATCTTTTACTTCTGTTAGGAATCTTCCTTGATTTACATCTGGCATTTAAACATTGTTTACTATGCTATGTTTCTTACAGAAATCTAATATTATACTACAATCTAGGATTCTGAGCTTTATCTTGATGAAAAAATAAATACCATCAATTATATTTTACTTAAAACATGATCATTTACTAAAACTTGTATAAATATTGTTTTATTTAGTTCATTATGGTAAGGGAGAATATAAGTCTTTCTGATTGATATGAACTGAAATGTTAAGTACCATCTATTGTTTGCTCTTTCATTAATCATCCAAATAACCAACTTATCACATTTAGGTCTTCAGTATTTTTGCATCTTATTTTAGCATTAGAGTCCTTAAAGTTACGAAGTGGCCTAAATAATTGGGAAGAAACTCAAATACAACTTTTGCAGATGATGTGATTGTATTCATAAAATATGCCTAAAAAGGTCAAAATATAAATAAAATAAATTAATAACAAGGAGTAGTAAGGCCACTGGATTTTAAAAAGCCATATACCAAAGTCAATTGAATTGCATTTATAAACATCCACAACAATTAGTTAGGAAATATAACTTCAAATGAAATGTAAAACCTTATGAATAAACGTAAAGATATATTGAAACTTAGGATACATTGTGCATTTTTTAGGATGGCAGAAATCATAAATGAGTCAATTCAGTTTTATTTGCTTATAAAAAATACAAAATATAAAGGGAGTTAAAGGATAAAATGTAACAATGAAAATCTGTTGTGATTTATTAAAATCAGAAAAATTAGCCTTTTGAGACCAAAATCTTTATGAGATAAATATCCATGTACATAATAGTATTTTTTTAATTCAAAAAGGATTTTTGAAACTTGTACATTTTAGAGCTAAAAAATGAGTCATCTAAAAAAGAATATGGCTTTCCAGACATAAATATTTCACATAAATGTAAAGTTATTATTATATGCTGGCATTAGTGAAATTATAGACAAATGGACCAAATAATCTGAAATTGACCCACATATATATTTAAATTTTGTTCCCAAATCTTTGGATATCGCATGTCTATAAGAGATAAAATGATGTTGGGATTGGGGGAGATGAAAGTTTAAAAATTGTAAAACAACGAATTAATTAAAAATTTTTTAACAAAACTATTTTTTCAGCAAAACATCACAAAAAGCTGTAAGAATATTACAAAGCTCAAAGATTAAAGCAACTGGAAAAGATAGGTAAAAGATATTTACTAGAATCTTGTTGAAGAAATCAATATACAAAATGTCAGATTTTGAAGCAATCTTTCCCACTTCACTAGTAATCATAAAATAAATATTAGGCCACAATAAAATATTATTTTATACTCAGCATACCAAGAAAAATAAAAGAAGTTAGGCACTTTTTAGTTGGTGAGCATGTTAGGCAATCTGAACTTTCATCCACTGCTATGCAGAGTATAAACTAGTACAATCACTCTGAAAGACATTTTGGGATGTATCAGAAAAGTTGCATAGTTGCATTGATCCACAACTCTGCTTTTTAGTATATACCCTAGAGAAACATGTAAAATGCCCCAGGAGATAAATACAAAAACATTAATAGCAGCATAATTTACATAAATATTGGAAATAACCCAAATAGTTATCACAAAGAATATATATACCTAAATTGTGATGTCTTAATTCAATGGATACTATTCAGCAAAGGAAATTAATAAATGACAGCAATGTACCTCAACAAAGCTGATTTAAAAATCAACATTTTGAATAATGGAAGCACCTTAGAGAAAAAAATTACATATAATTCTCTTTATGTATAGCTCAAAAATGAGCTATAGTCTCGCTCTGTCGCCCAGGCTGGAGTGCAGTGGCGTGATCTAGGCTCACTGCAAGCTCCACCTCCCGGGTTCACGCCATTCTCCTGCCTCAGCCTCCAAAGTAGCTAGGACTACAGGCGCCCACCATCACGCCCGTCTAATTTTTTTTTTTTTTTAAATAGAGACATGGTTTCACCATGTTAGCCAGGATGGTCTCGATCTCCTGACCCAGCTATCCACCCATCTCGGCCTCCCAAAGTACTGGGATTACAAATGTGAGCCACTGCACCCGGCCGATGAATGATTATATCTATGAAAGGAGGGTTAGGCAAGCTGAGAGAGAAACATAAGATTCGTATGTACTAGTAATATTCTATTTCCTAAATTAGAGTGCAGTACATATATCTATGTTTTATTTTTTAAAGATTTTATGTCTTTGTTGAAATGATCTGTCTTTTTATTAATGTTCTTTATGCATCTGTTTATTTTTTGGTCATATTAATCACAGATATTTTGGAATCTCTTTCTGCTACTTGTAATATTTTGAGTTTACCTGTGTATCTTTTCTATTTTTGACTTTTCTTTCTCTTGGTTATTGGTTACATGACCCCATAAAATTAAATATCTATTACTTTTTAAAATAAATGATAGATACTGTGATTAAAACGATCATAAAGACTCCAGCGATATTACCTTCCTTGGGAAGACCCACATTTTTCTTTATTAACTAGGTAGAATGAGGGACTGTTCCCCTGAATCCAGTCAGGATGAGTAGTTCAATCAGTAAGTAGCTTAAGAAGGAATTTATGTTTTGATAAGACTTAGTTGACTTCCGGCTCTCTCCTGCTAGGACTCAGATTTTCATAGTTTACAAATGAGAACTGGCATTTTCTTAGCCCAGGCACTCTAAACATTTCTACTCTTCTTTAAGCCTTTTCTTAAGCTTAACTCTTTAGCGTTTGCCCAGAGTAGCTCCAATATTTCCAAATGTCTTGTGGATCAGACTGGCAATTTGAGTAACTATCTAAATGACTCTTGGTTTTTCTCTGTTCCAATTTTGCCTTGTACCTGAGACACACCCAGACCTTTAGCCTCCAGCCTGTAGAAATTGGCAGATTTCTTCTGTGAAAAGCCAGGAGCAAATTTGCAGCTCAATTCTGCAAGTTTCAATCTTCACTGGAATTTTAATCCATCATCTATTTTTATATAACTTTCTGGTGTCTTCAAAAATGTGACTTTTATGCTTATTTTGTTTTTCTACCTATTTTCAGTGAGAACATTGGGTTACCATAAAGTACTCAGTCATACCTAGAAGTGAAATATTTATTTCAAAAATATATACATGCATATTTTCCTGATTAATGACAATGTTGAGTACATGTTGAAAGATCATTTGGTTATCTTCTTCAGTGAAATGCTTTTTAAAGTCTTTTCTACTGTGCTGCCATCCTTTTTTTAAATTGATTTTCATTAGTTCATTATAGAATCTCTCGTTCTGTGGAGTTTTATAAATATGTGTTCTAATTTTAACGTCATCAAATAATTTAACTTTCAAGATTAAAATTATTATGTTCTCTTCAATAAATGTTTGACTAACACAAAACTATTAGACATCCTCCTGTTTTCTTGTAAAAGAATTATTCTTTTCTGTTTCATATTTATATCTATAATCTATTTGGAATTGGTTTGGTATGCAGTGTGAAGTAGGGATTAAAATTTATTTTGTTCCATGTACACCTTTGTGTTTATAATAACTTTCACATGAGATGATTAATAAGTTGAAATAACAACTAGGCAGAAATATTTGAATAATAACAGACTAGGACTTTTACTATTTTATTATTATTATTATTATGAGAAACAGAGTCTCACTCTCTTGCCCAGGCTGAGTGCAGTGGTGCAATCATAGCTCACTGCAGCCTGGAATTTCTGAGCACACACTCATGGACTGCCTGCCTCAGCCTCCCAAGTAGCTGGGACTATAGGCACATGTCACCACTATGGTCTCACTACATTGCCCAGGCTGGTCTTCAACTCCTGGACTCAAAGGATCCTGCAACCTCAGCCTCTCAAAGTGCTGGGATTACAAGCATGAGCCACTGAACCTAACTAACATTTGCATTTTAAAATATAGTTATTGAACTTAAAGTGCAGTGAATAATTTTAAAAGCTCTACAGAGAAATCGCAATGGAAGCTAGATCTTAAGAAATTGCATGAATTGGCCAGGCACGGTGGCTCACACATGTAATCCCAGCACTTTGGGAGGTTGAGGCGGGTGGATCACGAGGTCAGGAGTTTGAGACCAGCCTGACCGACATGGTGAAATCCCCGTCTACTAAAAATACGAAAATTAGCCGGGCATGGTGGTGTGCACCTGTAATCCCAGCTACTCAGGAGGCTGAAGGAGGAGAATCACTTGAACCCAGGAGGTGGGTTCTGGCTCTCTCCTGCTAGGACTTCTGCAGTGAGCCGAGATTGCACCACTGCACTCCCGCCTAGACGACAGAGTGAGACTCCATTTCAAAAAAAAAAAAAAAAAGAAAGAAAGAAAAAAGAAATAAAAGAAATTTCATGAATATAGCAAAGGACCAACAAGAAAAGATACAAAAGAGTGGTTAAAGGACATGGATTATTGAATGAAAAAACTACCAATGTCTGTCTTTTCTAAAGGAATCACAAAGAGGCTACTGAGTGAATTGGGAGGAAGAAATACAAAGTGAGGACAATGTTTCAGATCTGACAAAAATAATCAGATTCAGAAAACAAACTACTGCAAGCAGGATTATTGAAACAAGTTTTCATGTAGAGATATCCTAGAGAAACACACTACATAAAAAATACAAAAAATAGATCTTAAGGTAAGCCAGTAAAGAAAAAAAGATGGTAACTCAAAAAGAGAACAGACCTCTCTACAGTAATGATAAAAATTAAAGAAAATGAAACTATAAATTGCAATTATAATCATCATGCTATTTATTATTTTCTAATTTACCTAAACCATCAATATTGTATTGATCTTTAACAAGGTCTTTTTAAAATATTTATTGACATTGCACACCATTATTACATTATTTAAGTCTAATGTTTTCCCTGTGCTTCTGCAAGAAGAGCTGATGGGGAGCTACAGGGATAGTAGCTGCCTCTGCCTCTAACGTGATAACAATCACAATTCTTTGTTTTTTCGTTTGTTTGTTTAAGGGCGGACAGTCTCTCTGTCGCCCAGGCTGGAGTGCACTGGCGTGATCTCGGCTCACTGCAAGCTCAGCCTCTTGGGTTCAAGCCATTCTCCTTCCTCAGCCTCCGGAGTAGCTGGGACTACAGGCGCCCGCCACCACGCCCGGCTAAATTTTTTTCTTTTTTCTTTTTTTTTTTTTTTTTTTTGTAGAGACGGGGTTTCACCATATAAGCCAGGATAGTCTCCATCTCCCGACCTCGTGATCCGGCCGCCTTGGCCTCTCAAAGTGCTGGGATTACAGGTGTGAGCCACTGCGCCGGGCCGACAATCACTATTCTGACAGAGACCACATACATCCATGACACACTAGGGCACAGCACCAAACCACAGTACAAAAGCTGAGACAGAATGAGTATCTTCTTTAAGACAAAATAAAATGGAAAGTTTAATGAAATGCAATAGAATTTAGCACCATGATGATTCTACAGTTACTATGTTTATGACAATAACCCTAAAGGACTAAGAAGTCTCACATATCTTCTAAATATTAAAAAGCATTTGAAAACAATTTAATTATAATATTTAGTGCTTTGAAATATTTAAATGTTTTATCCAGAAATGTTGTCATATAAAATATTTGACTCACATCATCCTATTTATTCTCTCACCAAGGTTGAGAACAGAGTGGAAAAAGAAAAAGAAAAAAAAAATTAGAGAGAATATGAGAGACATCAATTTGACTATATTTTTCCAAGCTGGCTCTATGCTTCAGGATAATTGGCTGTAATTGTTTTTCTATTCTCATGAACCGTACTAGTGTTACAACTACATATAGTCAAGTTCATTTAAATTATTTGGTTAGGAAAACTTTTGTTCCTTTACTTATTTTTCCACCTGGTAAAATAATTTTGGAAACATGCTTAAAATTTCTTCCTAAATGTTTTTGTTTACACCTTTTACTGCACAAACACACACACACGTACACACACATACAAACGTGTGTCTTCAACGATGATGAGAAAGTACTCTGCTCTGCGGGTAAATTTTTTAAGACTTGTATTTTGTTTAGAGTGGCTCAACAGACTTGAACACGTTCCACTCTTCCTTTGACAACAAAATGGCACACTAATTAGAAATACAGAGTAAAAAAGGCATTCGCTCTTTATATTGCTCTTTTCTATTGAAACAAGTAAGATGTGCTTTTTCCAGCACACTCTTCGATGTGGCATTTGGGTGGTTAAGTAATCAGTGGTCTTTGTTTTGTATTTTTTGACAGCAAAGCATTATATGGAGAGATATACTAAGTTCTAATTCCTTACCCTTTTTCCAAGTTTTATAACTAAATAACCTTTTTAAATAAAATATTGCAACAGTCCTGCATTTGAGGATGAAAGTGCTGTTTTCTAAAAGGTCAATTCAATCTGGGAAATGTTTTCGGTTTAGACAATACATTATAAACTGTAGAAACCCGTGGCAATTTTCAGCACCACTAACAATGTGAAGTAAATTTCAGTCACTCGCAGTAAGATGGCAATGTGGTGACATTTGAAGCCTGGACGTGAGCTCTTACATTCATTGTAGGTGACTGTTGTGCAGCAGGGGCCTGTTTCCAACTGCCAGATGAATTTTAGATATAAATTAAAGAGATGATCAGAATGCTTTACAAAATGAGTGAGACCCCATTATCTGAGTGACAATAGTCTTCTTTTACAGCAGGCAAGGATTAAAGTACATCAAATTAATAAATCCCTAGGAAACCAATAATCTCACATTTGCTGAACAATTGTATCTTCTGGTAGTTATTATCTTTGAATTACAGTGAGCCACTACCGTTGTTTCATTTTCCAGATATATGTCCTTGTCTATCAAAAACTATGGCAGTTGTACTACACAGTCAAGCAATAAATTTATAAAACATCTCTCTGAAGTGTATGCTTGTTTCATAATCTTGATTCCATATCTTTATTTACTTCAAAATATATGGTACTGTCAGCACGAGGGTCAGAAGATTACAGTACCTTCTTTGTTTCTTTGCTAGTGTTTTTATTTAACTTGAAAAATAAACTGCAGCACCAAGGGAGTGATGAAATAAAAGATATATGGAGTCAAAATGGCATAAAAATGGTAAACACGCAACTACAGCTATACCATAAGAAAGACTGTCATATCAAATCATAAAAAAGTTTACTTCAGTAACTCACATAGTTAACTCACATACCATCTTTATTAAGACTACTAAAAAATACAAAAAAAAATTATAAGAGTTTCAAAATGAACAGAGAAATCTCTGAAATTTTTATGCTATCGTCTGACTTTGACCTTAAGACACTGTTTACTGTGTGTCTGCTTCTCTGTTACTGTTGGTAATGGACTCATTAAGCATTTTTAATCTACTTGTGCTGAAAAACAGTAAACTTCATAGAATAGCATATCCTGTACAAGGCTGATATTTAGTTGGAAAAACTATAAATAAATAACTTGACTGTCTTAAATTTAAGAGAAACATCTCATGAAAACCAACAAAAGGAATATAAAAGTGAGCATCAGAAATACTTCAGAGTGCTCTGACTTGCAACTACTTACAGTTTTAGAGTTCAAAATATCCTTTAATTGCATTTACTAAGGTAGCAGTAATTTAAAAATTTCCTCTCTATTAAACACGAATTAAATATGTCAAAATTATTTTATATTACATAATTAATTAAATATGTTGAAATTATTTTAATTACATATTAGATTTCAACAGATTATGGAAATATCAACTCTATTTCTATGATTAATTTTTATGATTATGTCCTTAAAAAGTTTTGGGAAGCATTGGGAGAGAATTGGGAGTATTTGTTATTGTTTACTATTTGATTTTTGAAATATTTCTGTCATTATTCACATTTTACAAATGTAGAATTATAGCATCTGACATTTTGTTACAGGTATAAATCACTGTAATAGTTTTGCCAATCTTTTACTCATCTCTATACTTTTTAAAAGATGGCTTTAAAGATTTACCAAGGATTTCCATAACAACAATTAATAAATATACTAGGCACAGTTCAGTGGCTCACGCCTGTAATCCCAGTACTTTGGAAAGTCACGGCAGGCAGATTGCTTGAGTCTATGAGTTTGAAAATAAAAATACAAGAACATTAGCCAGTTATTGTGGTACATACTTGTAGTCTCAGCTCCTTGGGAGGCTGAAGTGGGAGGATCACCTGAGTCTGCAAAGTTGAAGTTGCAGTGAGATGTGGTCGTGCCACTGAACTCCAGCCTGGATGAGGAGAGTGAGACCCCGTCTCAAAAGAAAGAAAGAAAAATAATAGATATAGTAATATGTTCCTTTGGTAATTTAAACATTTCCCTAAGATGCAGGAGACTTATTCAATTTCTTGGAGCCTGGTTCACAACCTTATTATCTAGTTACACCACTCATATTGTGTTTCACATCTTTGGGAATGCTATGTTGGTCATTCAATACATTTAGAGTTGAGTACAATTTTCATTCACAAGCAGAGTACAAATATGAGATGCCTTGAGGCTTTTTGTTCTTCATGCTTAGAACTAAGTAAAATGTTCAGAGTCTCACAGGACTTTCAGGTCAAAGCTTCACTGATAATACTTTCTGAGCAAAATTAAATAGGTTTGGGGCAGCTATCAGCTATCACTGCTCCTAATTAATTACTATCTCTTGCTCCATTTTTATTAACCAGTTATATTGTTCTTCTTAGGCCTATCATTTTAACACTTCCCGTTGGATAACTAGGCATTGGAGACTTAATATGCATAAAGAAGTAATAACTTATTTCCCCTCTACCACTTCCCATCTTCTATCTCCTGTGACCTTTGAATATTTCAGTAAGTGGCATCATCATTTTCTCATCAGACCAACTTTTATTCTGCTTTTCCCCTCCTACTACACATCCAATGTGTCATGCTGTCCTACAAAATTTACTTCCAAAATATACCTTGAAGTTTATTCTTATCACTGCCTGGCTCAAAGCATTACTGTCTCTCTTCTGAATTTCTACCATGGTCAGTTATCTGCTTTCCCTCAGTCCATTCTTATCCCCAGCTATTCCACATGCCATTTCAAAACATTAAATCCTATCATATCAGTACACAGTTAAAAATTCTTCAGCAGATCCTCCTTATATTAAAAATAAAACCCAAAGTTATCCTGTTATATCTATATTTGTTTATATAATATGTACAATTATATTTTTCCTTTGGAAGTATTTTTTCAGTAGCAATATTTTCATTTTCAAAACCTGAGCAAGTTTTAAACAGATAATTGTTTATATAACACTTTTAAGAGTCTACAGTTTATTATGCTATTGACAATATCAGTTATTTAAATACATATATTGCTACTGAAGGAAATATTTCCAAAGTAAAATATGATTATTATATAAAGAATGCATATTAGATAAAATGTGTTGATGATTTTGTGCCTAAAATCATTTGACATTTCTAATATTATTATAAAACTTTCTTTTTAAATATCGCTGTTTTACTCATGCAGTCATTCTACATGAAATTGTCATGTGAATCTAAAGCTAATCATATTATTCTAAGGCTTTTATATAATGTAATATGTGAAAATACTTAATATTTATAACACTATATGTGTACCCTATGTTTATTGCATGTAAATGGTATGTCTATCATGTATTGATCATTACTATGTAGGTAAATAATTTGTATAAAATCTTACTACATATAATAACTAAAAGGAAACATTTTTAAATCTCTATAGTGAAATAAAGCAAGTATTTCAACTTTAACAAAAAGATACTTTAAATTCACAAGTGTTATCTAGAGTTGAGCCTAAAGCATTTTCAGTAGATAACATGTTAAAGAAAATTTTGTATTCTATGCAAGTGCTTGTTGGTATTTGTTCGTCTAAGAGGAGGTAACATATATTAGTGTTCTTTATAAAGTTATCACCATCAACTAAACAATTAAATTCAATAGTATTTTGTTGTTAAAGATAAATTTCTACTACACAGCATGTTATTATTTAATAGCCGTACAAGAAATAGTAATCATAAGCAATATTGCTTTTCACTTTATCTATATTGTTTTTCCTAACCAACCAAACCTAAACTTTTCCTATAAAGTCATTTACAAAATAGAAAAGTTCTTAAATTGTTCAAATTTTGATATGCACTCTGATGTTGGAATTTGAAGCGATGGTGGGCTAGTAGACACAACTATAACACTCACATACTTCTTAACCGTTCATATTCATCAACATGCTAAATCTTGCCATCTGTCTCTCTTCTTCAGAAGCAAAATTCTCAGGGCAGAGGTGTGCCAAGATTTAATTTAGGTGCATGCTGGGAGATCATTTGATGCCATTTACTTTCTTTTGATGTAGTGTCAGAAAGGTAGGGATTCAGGGGCAGAACGGATGGAGAGCTAATTCCTCCACACTCCCCTCTGAAAAAATTTCTTCTGCTTGTCATCCCTAAAATTTTTTTTATAATTGTTGCTACCATGAAGTTAACATCTGCTTTAGCATATCTGACTTTTGTTCCTATTCAAAATTCAGTTTTATTTTTTCAACTTTTTACAACATATACATATTTCAAATTCCTAAATTTATCTCAAAACATATTAAATAATATTGATAAGATTCCTTCCACATCACCTTTCTTTCTGAGTATGTCGATTTAGTTCCAGAATTGCTAGAATTAGTGCAGTTACTACAGGTAAACAATGATGACAGATACTTGTAGTATGCACAGAAGACATAATTGCTGCCCCTACAAACTAACTATTTTAGCTATCGGTATTTAGCATAGATTTTTCCCCTGAGGAAACGCTGTACCACATTTCCAGAGGGTACCTTGGGACAATCTCAGAGGGCAAGTGATTTAAATATAACCAACTTATATACAATTGATACGTAATTATCTCTATAAGAACTGAATGTACAACTATTCAGGTCTCTGTATTTCGAGATCCTCTGAACTTTCTTAATTTAAACTTTCTTCTCATGTGAAAACATACGAAGAATAACATATCACTGGAGAGTTACCCATCCTGGTGTTTAATTTCTATCATTTTGCTCTGCTATTTGAGAAGTTTCGGATGCTCCTGATTCTTGACCACATCAGATCCACACATTTTTATTTGGATTTTAAGATATTTATGGATCTGATCTCAAGCTATCTGTACAACCTGCTTTTCTATTACTCTCCAATATGAATAATATCTTTTCTCTAAAATAATATTTTCACTATCTTTGAATGTACTGTATAAATTCTATAATGTTTTTATTCAAGGGTATATTAATTATTGTAGGTTTCCATGCAGTGATAGAGACTTGAAATATATAAAATACAGATGTTTTTTCCTTTTCATGCTGGATTCATCTGGTGGCTTCGTAAATCATGGTATTTCACCACCGTATCTACATTCCTGCCAGCACAAAGGGGAAAAAGAGAAGTAAGGGGCATGCACCTTCTCTTTTCGGGCATAATCCAGCAACTATACACATCACCTGTGCTTGCATCTTACTGGCTAAAGCATAATAAGATTATAAACATATATGTAATTTTAAAATGAATTTCCAAACATTATTTTTCAACTTTTGGTCTCACTTGGTAGTCCACCTCTCCAAAGTTCTATAGCTCAAAGCACCTAATTAGCATTGAATTTTCTGTCCCCGCTCACTCCTCAGCTTCAGGGTTCAAATTTTTCCCTCTGCTAGTTTTCATGTAACCATTTATTTCTCCAGCTTTTGATATTTTGTAGGAACCTTGAAATCATGTTTTTTCATTTCTCATTTTTCTAATTATCGAAGGTTTAAAATCTTTTAAATCCTTCTAAATTTATTTTGTGGTATTTTATGAGGTAAAAGGCCATGTATATTAATTGGATTATTAACTATATAAGAAATCAAATATTCACTGAGCAGTTACTACAGGCAAACTATGTTGACAGATCCTTGCAGTATGCACAGTAGACATAATTGCTGCCCACTACCAACAAACTATTTTAGCTATTGGTATTTAGCACAGATTTTTCCCCTGAGGAAAGACTGTACTACACTCCAGAGGGAACTTTGGGACAATCTCAGAGGTCAAGTGATTTAAATATAAGCAATGTATATACTGTACATTTTCATTTGCAAGTTTTGAGCATTCTAAAATGGAGAAAGAGCCTGCTATTTGGGAAAGTAAGTCTTGTTTTTCTTATTTTGTAGAGACATCTTAGTCAAAATAATGAAGGGACTATCAAAACATTGGCACAAAAAATGACATAAACAGGAAAAAAATCCAAAACATCAATTGAATGCATATGCTCTTTTCCTGTGTTCCTAGATTCCTTGCCATGAGTGACTCTCAGTGATTACTCTATTTATTTATTTATTTATTTATTTATTTATTTATTTATTTAGTCTCTTTAAATAAAGGCAAGCAGTGAGGAATATGAAGATGGAGGCCAAGTGTGCATATATTTATTCTGCCCTCTGCTTCTCCGTAGTCATGTGAGACAATCTGGTACCACCTTTATTAACTAGGTGCTTTATTCATTAAAAAAAAATCCTAAAACAAAAAAACTTTTCTAGATATTACCTTTACCTTTCAAAAAAAAGGAGTACTATAGAAACTGAAGGTCATCTTTCAAATAGAAGGATTTTGTAGTCCCAGTGGAAAACAAGTCTTCCAGAGAGGCCATTTAAACAAGTAATGGGAAGGACACACTTTCAATTGCATTTCAGAACGGTATTGTTTTTGACCTTTAAGTGATTTTCTTAAGCATTTAACACTTATGAAAAGACATCAAATTGGTAGTTGATTGACAACATAAAAGGGATTAACTGTACCCTAGCCCCTTGGAGTCTGAAGCCAATCAATCAAAAAAAAAAAAAAAAAAAAAATCAGAGTGGGAGGTCATAAATGGAGTGTACTCAGAGTGATAAAAATGAGGTTCATTTTTGTCAAGTTCTGTAATGCTCTCCTGGAAATCAGGATAAATGACAACCAAGATTTTTACTTAGGCAATCCTAAAACTTCATAAAAACTGTGGAAGTTTCTTACATGACTATTATAAGAATTCACATCTAAAATTTTATCAGGAATATTGCTGGTATTTGCCTTATAAAATATGAATGGTTCTATGCCCTGTTTGGAGCAAAGTATACTTGATGCTTGTACTTTTTTCTAAGGCCTGACACTACAGAAAATAACTTATTTCAGTATAACATGTGCTACACTGTATTAAATTGGGCAATTTTTATTTAAGTGGGTTAACCTTCAGATACCCATTATGAGCAAAAATAAATAGAATGTTAAGGCTTCTGTGTTCCTGTATTTTCATATTTTATATGTATTACTAAAATCTTGAAGTGGTGAGGCTCAAATTGCAGTTGTACATATGCATTAAAGGGAAGCAGACATATAGCAAAGAAATCTTTTAGAAATAAATGTGGCTGTCTTTTGGTGTCTTGGCTAGCTTTCCCGGGCAATGCATATTTGCTCTAATGTGCCACAATTATGCTTAATGTATTCTATGGCTGTGGTTGCAAATGTTCGACAAGAGTAAGGTCAATCAAAATTGTGGCAATGTACTTTACCTCATCTAAATAAACAGCATTCACAGAAGCAAGTTTTCCGATAGATCTAAACAATTCACTTCTGCTTGGATTTTCATGCACCATGCTTTCCTACCCTTCTGTTATTTTATATCAAACTTCTGCACATTTGTTTTTTCGGTTCACCACTCCCTTCATGCCTGTGAACACCCACTAGAAGTGACCTGATTCCACAGATCTTGTTAAATAAAATTTATAAGAGGCCATGTTTCAGACCTCCTGGACTAGACTCCCACAGACCAGACTAAACTAGAATAAGGTCACTCGTGCTAGATGTTTCATAATCAAACTGAACATAAAAACTGGCCAGTTTTCCAAAAAACAGGATATTTACAGTAATCAGTCTAAAGGAGTCCAGTCAACATTAGCTAGCATGGTAAAGAAGTCCCCTCTGCTTTGAGTCATATGAGGAAGTAACCTGATGTTAGCCAATCTGCTCTTTGTACTATTCTGTTTTCTTGTCACTACTTAAGCTACCTTACAAAAACTGACAATTCTGTCATACCCATAGGAATTCCTTCTATTTTGTATACTGGATGCTGTCTGGTCTGTGAATTGCCAATAAAAGTCAATTCAATGTCTGAAATTCAATTTATTAAAGTATTCTTCTTTGACAATGTCAACATGTTTTTGTTTTCAGACATTTCTTCTGTGATTTGGAACCATAAGAATATTGTTGCTGCAATAATCTCATTTCTACACTCCATGATGAACTTAAAATCAGTAATTTGTTTTAAAAAAAATTTAATAAACAAATTTCTGCTGGTTATGAATGCATTAGTAAAATTAGAATAATGTAAATGAAATAAAGCTGTCAGTGAGGTGAAGTGATATTTATTTTTATATCTCTTCTACTCACATTACTTTTAAGAATCTCAGAACCTGTGTTTTAATTGAAGCATAAATTAATTTCTTTCCATTTAACAGTTAAGATCTCTTCTCAGTATGGCAAAAAGTAAATACTATGAAGATTTTTTGTTGTTGTTACTTTTTTGGATGGAGTCTTACTTTGTTGCCCAGGCTGGATTGCAGTGGCATGATCTTGGCTCACTACAACCTCCGCCTCCAGGGTTCAAGTGATTCTCCTGCCTAAGCCTCCCATGTATCTAGGAGTACAGGTGCTCACCACCATGCTCAGCTAATTTTTATATTTTTAGTAGAAACGGGGTTTCACCATGTTGGCCAGGCAGGTCTTGAACTCCTGGCCTCAGGTGATTCACCCGCCTCAGCCTTCCAAAGTGCTGGAATTACAGGTGTGAGCCACTGCTCCTGGTCCAATGAAGAGTTTTAATTTCTTGAAATGGCAGAGTCCAAAGGGCAGTAGATTGTCTCCTCTCCCTCCCAAAAAAATAAATAAAATAAAACTGGTCAAAATTATCTAAAATAATCATTTTGCAGTTCTAGAAATTCAACAAAAGTAAACAAATTTTGGAAGGTTTATTTTAAAAAATTCAAGTAAGGATAACTGTGGTCTATGGATTTATTTCCTGAGTCTCCTGAAACTCTGCCCCTCACCTACCCCCATCCCCACCCCTGCAATTCTTCAGGTGAATTTGTGAGAACAGCAATTTTTATCATTCAAGGTTGACTGGGAAAACCAGCAACTTTTCAGTCAGAGAAGACAGGCTTGATTTCCGGCAGAGGATAGAAACCTGCTATCATTGCCATTATAAGTAGTGAACTTGGTAGCAAATGAACAACAGAACCCCTCAGCTCAGAAAACATATTATTTTGGTCTCAGTTGGGGCAAGCAGTAGACAATGTGAACAATGAATAGGGAGATCATCAATGTGAGATAATAATAGAAGAGCAGGGTAAGCTTCCACATATCCCTATCACACTGGAAAACTATGCACATATGAGGGGAGACCAGAAAAAACACAGAGAAAAAGCAAAGCTGAGATAGACATGTGATGTGGTTTGGGGCCGTGTCCCCACCCACATTTCATCTTGAATTCCTACATGTTGTGGGAGGGACCCAGGGGGAGGTAATTTAATCATGTGGGCAGGTCTTTCCCATGCTGTTCTTGTGGTAGTGAGTAAGTCTCACAAGATCTGATGGTTTTGAAAAGAGAAGTTCCCCTGCAGAAGCTCTTTCTTCTCTTGTCTGCCACCATGTGAGACATGCCTTTCACCTTCTGCCATGATTGTGAGCCCTCTCCAGCCACATGAAACAGTAAGTCTATTAAATCTCTTTCTTTTGTAAATTGCCTAGTCTTGGGTATGTCTTTATCAGCAGCGTGAAAGTGGACCAGTACAACATGAGAACTGGCAGAACTCTGAATGTGTTCTCCAAACCACACAAGAGATCAGCAGAGAGTGGAGGCCTACCTGGCCTGAGGTATTTGAGTATACAGTCTATGCAAGTCAAGGGGCGACCACTAAGCCATGCAGTATCTGTGGCAACCCTTAGGAAACTAACCGTAAAATAAAAGATAGTTTAAAAAAAATTTTAATAAGAAAAATAATTTTAAAAATCAGCAGAATAAACAGCAGCTATACACCACTGAAAGACAAATTTTATATTTTAAATCAAGGTGTATTACAAAACATGAGACATCAACTACTGAAAATCTCTAAGTGAAGGGATTAGAATTTGAAGTTGCCATAAAATATTAAAGCCTTACACTTTTTAGAAGATATCAAAAGGCATAAAAATAAAAAAGAATGTGTCAAAGTTATCTTTCACAATGCTTCACCTACCACCTGCAATTCATCATAATTAACATCAGGCAAAAAGCATAGTAATTATGATACTATTGCAGTTAGACTTAGCACAACATCACTGAACACCAGCAAGTTAAGTCTTTATTGCCATCAGATTAGTGGGTAATCTGGACCCACTCTTGTCTTGTGCTAAGTGGGGTCTCTCCTTATAAGTAATAGGCAAGCTTAATAATGGAAGACACAGAATGAGAGCATAATGTGATGAAATACCAGTTTGTTCTTGTATGTTCATCAGAGCCCTTACAAATGTGACACGTGGACAGTTGAGGCAGAAGAGATGCAAAAGGGGTGCTTGACCCAGTTACCATTTTGAAAACAATATTATCTCATAAGTGAATTTAAGGTGACAACATGAGGGATATTTTATGTATTATAATGCCAACTGAGTAAAAACACATATAGAATTTTATATACATGTTATACTTATTGAACACATTAACTACTTTGTTTCCACCAAAATTACATAATTGTGGTATCATTATCAACACCTTTTTGTAGCCTTATTCTATCACTGAATTAGAAGCATTCTATGACTTAAAATATAACGTAAAATAATTTTTACAGACATAGCAGGGTCAATCAGTTTTTGAAAACTGAGATTTACTGAATTGCTATTGCAAATATTTTGAAACTGAATATAGCTAAAACTTGGAGAAAACCAAATGTAGATTTTATGAAATCATCAGTAATGTTAGAAGAACTCTACTTCCTCATCTCAAACTTGATCAATTCTTCTTGAGCATGAAAAGAAAAACCACTGCTAGGATGGAGTGAAATTGTGATATAGTTTGGTTCTGTATCCCCACCCAAATCTCATCTCTAACTGTGATCCCCATGTGTCAAGGGTAGGACCTGTTGGGAGGTGGTTGGATCATGGCGACTGTTTCTCTCATGCTTTTCTCATAATAGTAAGTGAATTCCCATGAGGTCTAATGGTTTTGTGTCTGGAATTCGTGGGTTCTTCGTCTGGCTGACTTCAAGAATGAAGCCGCGGACCTCGTGGTGAGAGTTACAGTTCTTAAAGATGGTGTGTCCAGAGTGTGTTCCTTCAGATGTTCAGATGTGTCCGCAGTTTCTTCCTTCTGGTGGGTTGATGGTCTCTCTGACTTCAGGAGTAAAGCTGCAGACCTTTGCCATGAGTGTTACAGCTCTAAAGGAGGCATGTCTGGCGTTATTAGTTCTTCTGGGTGGGTTCCTGGTCTCACTGGCTTCAGGAGTGAAGCTGCAGACCTTCACGGTGATTGTTACAGCTCATAAAGGCAGTGGGGACCCAAAGAGTGAGCACCAGCAAGATTTATTGTAAAGAGCAAAAGGACAAAGCTTCCACAGTGTGGAAGGCGACGCCAGTGGGTTGCCACTGCTGGCTCCCCAGCCTGCTTTTATTCCGTTATCTGGCCCCACCCACATCCTGCTGATTGGTACTTTTGCAAATCTTTAGCTAGACACAGAGTACTTATTGGTGTGTTTACAATCCTTTAGCTAGACACAGAGTGCTAGACAGAAAAGTTCTCCAAGTCCCCACTAGATTAGCTAGACACAGAGTGCTGACCTGTGCATTTACAAACCTTTAGCTAGACACAGAGTGCTGATTGGTCCATTTACAAACCTTGAGCTAGACACAGAGTGTTGATTGGTATGTTTACAATCCTTTAGCTAGACAGAGTACTAGACAGAAAAGTTCTCCAAGTCCCCACTAGATTAGCTAGATACAGAGTACTGATTGGTGTGTTTACAAACCTTGAGCTAGACACAAAACACTGATTGGTGCATTTACAATCCTTTAGCTAGACATAAAAGTTCTCCAAGTCCCCACCAGATTAGCTAGATACAGAGTGCTGACTGGTGCATATAGAATCCTCCAGCTAGACAAATCCTCCAGCTGGTTTTGCCTAGTGGATCCCAGAAGGGCCAGGGCCACAGGTGAGCCGCCAGCCAATCCCAGGCCACAGGCCTGCACTCCTCAGCCCTTAGGCAGTTGATGGGACCAGGCCCCATGGAGCAGGGGTGGAACCCGCTGGAGGCTCCCGCGGTGCAGAGCTCATGGTGGGGGCGGGGAGGGGACTCGGGCATGGCTGGCTGCAAGTCCCAAGCCTGGCCCATGGGGAGGCAGCTGAGGCCTGGCGAGAATTCAAGAGCTGCACAGGCGGGCATGCAGTGCTGGGGGACGCGCGCACCCTCCACAGTTGCTGGCCTGGGTGCTAAGCCCCTCAGTGTCCAGGACTGTGGTGCCAGCCCATGGCTCCGAGTGTGGGGCCGGCTGAGCAAGAGCCCACCCGGAACTCACGCTGGCCCAGGAGCACTGTGTGCAGCCCTAGTTGCCGCCCAGGCCTCTCCCTCCACACCTCCCTGCAAGCAGCGGGAGCCTGCTTCAGCCTCAGTCAGCCCAGAGAGGGGCTCCCACAGTGCAGCCGCAGGCTGAAGGGCTCCTCAAGTGCGGCCAGAGTGGACACGGAGGGCGAGGAGGTGCTGAGACAAGCAAGGGCTGCTAGTACGTTGTCACCTCTCAGTTTTACAAGAAGCTCTTCCCCCTTTGCTCTCTTCTCTCTCTCTCCTTCCACCTTGTGAAGAAGGTGCCTGCTTTGTCTTGGCCTCCACCTTCTGCCATGATTGTACGTTTCCTGAGGTCTCCCCAACCATGCAGAAGTGTGAGTCAATTAAACCTCTTTCATTTATAAATTACCCAGTCTCAGGTAGTATCTTTAGAGCGGTGTGAAAATGGACTAATACATCAGGAGACTATGCAAAGAAGATATGTAGCTAGAATCATCAACATGATTCCACAAGAAAGTGGAAAGACCAAATTTTTAACTTTTATGATAAAAAAGTAGACAATAGCTGGCTATTGAATCTAGAACTCTAGGGGGCAGAATACCTGAGGATATTGTCTATATGTAGCATGTCCCAGCTGGAGTTAAAAGAGGACATCAATTTCTAGCAACATCTCCAGATTACCAAAATAAGGCGGAAAACAGTTGACAGAGTTTAATAGGGTACCACTTTGTATGTATCTGGGGCCATCTCATGGAGAGTCCTTTCAACTGGAAGTGAGAAACAATGTGTTGTTTTTTCTATTAAATTTAAAATGGCATGAGTCTAGTTGTTCAGAAACTGTAAACTTAAATGAGTGTTTGCCATGAAACAAGACCTGAGATGAAAAGATTTAAATCTTATTAATTGCCAAGAGAGTTCGTGAACCACTCACCTGTTCCCACCAATGCCAAGGTAGAGGGTCAGGGAAAGTTATATGGTAGCCTATTGAAAGAGAAAGAACCTTAAATTGACTCAGCTTACCCCAAAAGGTCTAAATGTAAGGCTGAAATGTCTATATCAAATCTTCTGTCATCAGGCAGAATAGAAGCTAGAGTTAGAAGTGAAAGTCTATTATAAAGAAACAAAGAAAGCTGCAACTATTTCACACTTGAGTTCATATGAATGTAAAATTTTTATTCACTACATTTAGCAAAATGCCAATTATGAAAAAATATGCATATTAAGATATAGGATACATTACAATTAAAATCAAGAAGTTATATTTATTTTCCAAAATTTCTAATGCAAATATGTTAGTTTCGTTATCAGAGAAAAAGACTTTATAGAGAAATTTCAATGTGATTTTATTATCTTCCTCTGAAATGTTAAAATGCCTGAGGAATTCAAAATGGTTATAGACTTTGTGCTAGTTATTTTGGTGCTCCATAAAATATCTAACATTTGAGGGCACAAATAAGTTTAACCTTACACAATTTCAGAGCATAAAAGTCATGTAAAATTTACTAAGCAAGGCCATGGAAGTCCCCATTAGCATGATGAATTTTATAATGATATAATCCTTAATGAATTATACTTCCATTTAACAAAGTTTTAATAAGAAATTTCTTGTGCCTGCATTGTTATTAATTCTCTCATCTGAATTGCCTTGGGCATGTCTGCCATAAAATTGTTCAACATAATATTTCTTTCTGTGTCAATCTTATAGTACATGCAAATCTCCCAACCGTGACTAAGACAAACTTCCTTTTCTTTAAAACCCATAACCAGCTTACAGAAAATATTTAGGTTCAAAATTAGGATGCGGTGAAAGAAAGCTATGACTCATGTTTAGTGGAATAATAGAGCTCTTACCATACTGAACCACACACTTCTTAATTACACATGTGTTGTGATTTACTTCCACTGTTGTCTTTTTTCTAAATTGCTCTCTTTTTCCTTCTCTGCCCAGCTAACTTGTTGATAACCCAAATGTTCATTCTACAAATACTTTGGCACTTATTAAGGGTATTCTTCTAACACCTTTAGTTGCTGTCTTCATCACAGTTATTAAGAAATAAATAGCACCTGGAACCTGCAGGGCAGTTGATAAATAATTTTAAATGAATGATCAGAAATGCAGTAGTAGTAACAACAATGGGTATCAGTGAAGAGTTGCTTGGAAAAGTGACCTCTACATTGAGACCTGAGGGTTGAATAGGAATTCATCGGTGGAAAGGAGTGGGACACACAGGAAAAAATTTCAATGAAGAAGCATGTTTGAAGGCTTAGGAAAAGAAAATAACAACAAATATATGTTCAATAAATTAAAAGAAGATCCATGAGGCCATAACAAAGGAAGCAGGAGGAACACAGACACCAGATAAATCCAGAGATGTAGCAATGCATCAGCTCACACAAAATTAGTTGTCCACGAAATATGTCTAATACTTTAACCTAAAAACAATGAAAAGCCATTAAAAGTGTTTAAGCAGGAAAACTTACTTAATCAAGTTTGATCTTTTAAACAAGTTTTATTTAACTATTAGTAAAATAAGACCTATAAGCCAACTATTATAGAGAATTAATAACAATGCAGGCACAAGATATTTCTTATTAAAACTTTAGATAGAATTGAGGATCTAGAAAAAAGTATTGGGAGTGAAGGAGTGAGTTAGGCAGAATCAATAGTTGTTTTAGGAAATAAACAAGTACTATGTTTCGCCAGGCATGGTGGCAGACATCTGTAGTCCTAGCTACATTGGAGGCTGAGGTTGGAGGATCCCTTGAGACTAGGAGTTTGAGACTAGCCAAGGCAACACAGCAGGACCCTGTCCCCACAAAGCTGAAAAAGCTATCTTTGCTTGGATGTTGTGAGTGAGAAGAGGGACAAATCAAACCGATTTTGAGACAGAGAAACTATTAATTCAGTTTTGAACATTCTCAGTTTGTAGGAGACATACATTGGACATGTAGAAGAGGAAAGTAGAGTTACTAGCCTAAAGCTCTAAAAAGAAAAATGCCTGAGCTACTGATAGAAATTAGAACCCATAAGCTTATCCTCAGGAGAAAGAAGCTTGCCATAATGATAAAATCAAAGTTTTTATTTGTTTGAAAGAAGTGTAGTATATAAGATGGAGGAGAGGAAAGAGGAAAATTCTACCAGTCTTTCACAACCTCTTTTATCATTGAAAGGATAATTATCCCTATAGATAGTATGAGATGTTTTTGCTTTATCCAGACAGAATTTGAGTGTTGTTTGTACCAATAGAGTTATGGAGAAAGATAATGTTGGGCTATAGTTGAAACTTTGAAAACTTTTTATGTAATTATTATTGAGAATACCTATATTTATATGTTACTATAACTCCTGCACATCATACTCAAGAGTTTTAAACTTTATATTTTTATCATTAGCGATGAAGAAGTCAAACAATAAAGCACTGTGCTATCAGGATTAGATATATGGATATCAAAGTTGTTTATTAAAAGATTGGACTCATACACCATTTATAAAAAGAATTCTCTACAATTCCCAAACTTAAATAGGTGGCTTTCCCATAGGCACCATTATTATCCTCTGCTGGCTAGTACCATAGTATTAATTACTCTTTGTTCTAATTAGCCCTTATTGATGTTGAATGCTAGAAAACTCTGTGAGGCAAGGGCTTTTTTCTTTGTAAACCTAGCATTCGGCCAAATGCCTGGCACATGGTAAACACCTATTAAACTAATTAATTTTAGCTTGTGATGTCTTGTATATTCTCAATACAAATAGAATCAGGTAGCCATTACCATTCATGTGTCTTAAGATATTCATTTATTTGTTCTCTGAAGTTTTTCCTTTTCATCTTATATTTAATTTATACCAGTATCACCATTTCCTAAACCTTTAAAGAGAAATTATTTTTCCGTGTAATCTTTAGGTTCTTTGATTTCTTAAGCCTACGCTTTTTCTCAGTTAATATAAATCATTCCAGGAAGAAACATAATATATATTAGTACAATGAGGCTGGTGAAATCAAATTTTTATGATCAAGATGAGGTAGCATCAGAATAAGGAAGAACAAGTAAGAGAAAGGGAAAACTCCAGGGCAGAAGGGACATCTCTCCTCAATCTTACTGGGAGAGTAAAAACACTCAATCTAACAGGATAAGGCAAACTTTTCAGCCTATTTTACACAGGAGTTCCAATCAGAGGAAGCCTTTATGGAGGGCAGAATGTACCCATATAACTGGGTTGGTGGTATAAAGCACTAGAGAATAGTCACTTGGAAATAACAAAAATCTCCAAAGTCAAAATGATCTCAATGGAAGGAAACCAGATAAACAAAATCCCTCTGCCCCAGAGAAGGCAGTGGCAGGAGGAGAGGTTTAAAATGTAGGCTCTGTAGCTCAAACCCATCTGTGTTAAATTGTAAGTATCACATCTACCAGACTGTGACATTAGTAAATTACTTAATCTCTCTAAACCTCACTGTTCACTTTTGTGAAATGGTATTGACAACATAAAGCATTGTTATGAGGCATAAATAAGATAGTGCATTAAAAAACACCAGGATATACTAAGCACTCAATAAATGTTAGCTACTGTTTGCATTATGAATATCATTATTATCATTTACATAATGGCAACAGAGAAATAAAAGGTTGTTTTCTACCTTTTATTTCAGCCACCAAGGTTAAAATCATGACAAAATAATTTTAAATCGCATTTGCTAATATGGAGAGAAGTTATTCTACTGAACTCCGTTCCCATGGAATTTTGCATGGTGAAGGGCCCTTTGCAGGTGCCAGTATAGTTAGTAGGGGCTGTCAAAAGGTCAGGATTGACAAAATAACTGAGATTGAAAGGCATTACCTTCACTCTCCCACTGCAAATGCCCTAGTTTTTTTGTTTTGTTTTGTTGTTTGTTTGTTTTTTTGAGACAGAGTCTCACTCTGTCGCCCAGGCTGGAGTGCAGTGGCACGATCTTGGCTCACTGCAACCTCCACCTCTCAGGTTCAAGCAATTCTTCTGCCTCAGCCTCCCCAGTAGCTGGGACTACAGGCATGCACCACCACATCCAGCTAATTTTTATATTTTTAGTAGACACAAGGTTTCACCATATTGGCCAGGCTGGTCTTGAACTCCTGACCTCATGACCCACCCACCTCAGCCTCCCAAAGTACTGGGATTATAGTCATGAGATTACACTGCACCCAGTCAATGCCCTTGTTGATATGCAAAATGTCTGCACATGATTTTAAAGCATCCTCATTATATTAGTGGCAATTTGAAAGAGTTTTTCTGCTATAATGGCACTTGCAACTAATCATATTCCATTTTCAGTTTATTTTACTTGTTTTTATTTCTTCATCAGCAAACACTGTTTTATCCTGTTTGTTTATGGCTACTTTTCCAAATTTTTGAAGTATTTTGAATTCTAACATGATACTGTCATCCAAGGTGTTACCCATTTCACCCAACTTGATGTAATCAACACTTTGTAAGCGTATGCTTTTTATGAAAGCTTGTTACATTGAAGAAGGAAGTGAGAAAACTGGAAAAGGTTCCTGAATCTCAGAAAGATCTATGATCATAAAGTGTACTAAAATTCTGCAACACTGTCTTGAAAAATATCAGTTTATTTTAGGCTACTGAAACATTAAGCACCCTTGTGGCTTTGTGAGATATCTAGTTGTGTCCAAGCAAAACAGTGTATATCATCAAGAAAACACCTACACTCAGCTGTAAATATTTTAACAATTGCTTCAGTATAACTTCTCAATATTTAAAAATGCATCTTTTTATACGTATTTATACATACACTTTTTATATATAAATGTATAAATATATATACTTAAGCTTTATCCTCTAAGTATCCCCAAAGCCAAAATGTTCCTCTCCTTCATATCCTCTTCCTATCTCTCTGGATTAGTTTCACTAGACAGAGATAAGAAAATATAATTGAAGACTGTACCAACTTTAGGAAAAGCATACCTATCTTCAGATACTGGCTCTGGCACTTGTTAGCTGAGTGACCTTTATCAAATTACTTAACTTCTTTTATCTTTACTTTTCTTATCTGCAATGTAGGGATAGTAACACATTCTCATAGGGTTGTCAGAAAAATAATTAAATAGTCTATTCACAGTGCTGGCATATAACAGGTAGTTAGTACATAGAAACTATAATAATCATTAGAAAAAATATTTTTGGAGAATTTGCATAGGTGTGCCATTTGGCAACAATACAGTATCATGGTCACAGCATTAACCGATTAAGACAAAAACAATGTCCAAGCCTGTCAGCCAATTTCCTGAGATTACACTTTATTCAAAATGAAGAAAATAGAGAAAAAAGTCTAAAAGTATAATACAATATTTTTGTTTATTTTTTACCCATAAATAATCATCATTTTGATTATCTTCTACATACAGTTGGTGGTTTTCAGGTATAAAATCCTTTCTACCCAATGAGATTTTCTTCTTCTACCTAACATTTTTTTCCATGGTATCACTGGGATTGAGCATTACATCAAATGAAAGTTAATATGTGAAATAAATAAAACAGTAGGCTAGGATACACAATAATGCTAGCATTGGAATTCGTTTAACAGATTATTTGTAAATGTTTTCTAAGGCAGACAAATCATGGTGGTGGGGAGGTAAAGACTTTTCATTTCATTGGGAGGAGAGGGAGAGGCATTGGTATTCGCACTCAGTAACCATGCTGGGAGAGGACGGTTGACTATGTTCCAAAATGAAGAATTAGCCATGTGGTTTATAGAAAAGCACTAACGATGCAGATTATATCCTTCATCTCACGTATGTAAAACCTCCAGCTCACCTTGTTAATTATAATGAGATACTGATAAGACGTACAGAGGTTTTCAATTACACCAACAAACTAGGGCCATATATTACGTTGACAGAACAATGGATTAGGTACATTTAGCCACGTAAATCTTTAAAACAAATGGAGTAAAACATCAGATGTTAAAATATTAAAATAAGATTTATATAAAAGGCAGCAAATCCTATGTAAGATGTAAAAATATTGACCTAATGACCAAGGAACTCAGCTTGAGTAGTTCATGAGTAAATGTAATTAAAGTGCACTGTCCTAATAAAAAGTAAATGGGTCAAAACTTAGATCCTGCAACCTAGATGGATATGATATGGCAGTTTTTTAAGTCTATTAAGATTATTGAATCCCTAGGATAAAGATAAATTAATAAATTATTATTGCATTTTTAGGACAAGCTTGGAAAGCCATAATAATTAATATTAGAGTGATAATTAGAGGAAGAATAAAAATGTTAAAAGACCTACTTTAAATCCAGGATGATAGCCCCTTTAAAAATTGATTTTCACATAAATGCAGAAATCAGTATTAAATTAGAACACTATTACATTTCTGTTGAAAGTAAAATTGATTAAAGTTCCAAAATGTTGATTGTTCAGTATTACTTAATATTAACAAATTGTCCATTAACAAAATTTTTTTTTAAAAAAGAGTATTCCTCTTTGTAGCAAAAAGACACTTGGAAATTGTTATAAATAACAATGTGATTTGACTACAGCTTATTTGATTATAACTTTGTCAATAGAAAAATCTTTATTCTTTGGGTTAGTTTCTATTAACAGAAATAGAGTTATTGGTCAGAGATATAATCAATATTGAGGTTCTTGTTTTATACTGCCAAGTAGCTCTACAAAGATATGATTGATGCATATTCACTAGGAATGAGTTTACTTACCACTTACATTCAACGCATTCTTGACCCTTACAAAGAACTTGCGATTAATACTCTTTAGCTGAAATGTGATCTCAACTGGGTCTATGATGTCTGTTTTCTTCTAGTTTAGTAAGTGAGGAGTGAGGCCTATGTTTGTATTCTGAGCTTCACTTGTAGATAATTAACACCAATTATCTTGTCAATTAAAATATTAAAATATTGAACTATTTATATGTAGGTAATTTGCAAACAATGCATGCTGGAAAGTTGCAATATCAAGGTTCCTCAAACTGTGAGCTGCACAAACTAATAATCTATGTTATATGCTATATTAAATAATGTTTTATAAAGGCATCTGTTATCAAACAAGTTTATGAAACGCTGAGTTTAAAAAAGTATAAGCAGATTTATTTTTTTTTTCAGGATTGAGCTATGCCTTTAATATGCAAACACCCAATTTACTATTTGGCCTTTTTCCCCCAAACTAATTTGAAAGTATAGCCCTTATTGCATGAAACTCATGGCAATTATTTAGTTAGTAATCACTCAGGAAACCAAGTTTTGCAAACCTTGATCTAAAATAAAGAAGAAAATGTTTATTATATTTTAATCTAATCTGTTTTTCTGGTTTTGTGATCTTTGGAAATTATACATAACTGCGTAAATTTCAAGTTAGTTATCTCTAAAAGAAAGCTAATAATGGGCAGCTTAGAAGACTGTTGTGAGGGTTAAATTTGTTAATATAATGAGAAGTGAATACAGTACAAAATATTAGTGTCTTTTCCTCTTTCTCCCATACAGTCTATGAAATGGAAAATATTTTACAATGAAGTTAACATTTGACAAATTTCATAAGGAAATAAGTCAATTTTTTCCTTTATTTTTACCTCTTTCTAAAATGCTTCATCTGCCCCTTAAAGGAAGGATAATAAATATATAGTAATTTACTGGTCAGGATGAATTTTTAATAATATAATAATCATCCTTTTACTGGGATCATGAACAATTTAACTTTGTTTAATTTATTAAAACATCTCTTTTGTGAAAGATTTTGTATAGACACTTTGATAGACACCAAGATATGCTAAAAAAAAAAAATTAGGAATAAGTGAGCCCCCCACAAGTGTTAGGCATAATCAAATGCATAAAGTATCAATTCTATGGGAAAGAATAATAAATAGTGTTATAGGGTCACAGAGAACATGAGATTCCATTTTCTGCCTGGTTTAGTAAAGGATGTTGGATCAAGCAAAGAAAGAAGGAGAGAAATGGGGAAATGCATAGATTGCTACCACTCTCGCATTTATGCCCTGCTGGCTATTTTCCTCCTCATTATCAAGGTAATAGTTTTCAAAGCTGCTTTTTAAACTGCATAATTTCTTATTGAAAACAATCTTTTCACTACATGTACAGGCAGTGTTGAACTAATTAAAACAAGGATGGAATTCCTATATAGTTATGCCCTTTTGCCTTCCCAGTTTAAAATACAATGGCCTAAAGAATAAAGTTAACACTACAGCATTCAAGGTGCTTGCTCAATCTTTCTGCAATCTATTGCATTTAAGTTTATGTCCACACACCCACACCAGTCTCTTCTCCTTTATAGTTTTTTTTTTTTTTTTTTTTTTTTAAACAGTTGCCTGGGCTCAGTGGCTCACACCCATAATTCCAGCGCTTTGGGAGATTGAGGTGAGGAGATAGCTTGAGTTCAGAAGTTCAAGACCCATCTGGGGCTTGAATCAAAATCGGGAGACTCTGTGTCTACAAAAATAAAAGAAAAATAGCCAGGCATGGTTGCATGTGCCTCTAATCCCAGCTACTCTAGAGGCTGAGGTAAGAGGATGACTTGAGTCCAAGAAGCAGCAGTAAGGTAGGATACTGCCAATGCATTCCAGCCTGGGTGACAAAGGGAAACTCTGTCTCGAACAACAACAGCAACAAAAACCAACCAAAACCCGAAACACCCACATGTGTACTGAAATATAAACAACATCCAGCAAACTACATGTTTCGTGTAAAGCGGGTCTTCATTATCAAGTTACAATTTTTCAGCTTTACAATGATATTGAATGATACTCATTCAGTAGAAATTGTACTTTGAACTTAGCATTTTGATCATTGCCCAGATAACTATATGCAGTACCATACTCTCCTGCGATGCTGAGCAGTGTCAGCGAGCCACAACTCCCAGACAGCCATGTGATCACAAAAGTGATAGCATGTTCAATCTTTCTGCTAGCTTCTAGAAAATGTGAAATAGTTGCAATAAATGAGTTAATGCCCTTGTTACTAATCCTATCATCTATGTCAATTCTGGATTAGTATCGATTGATTTTGTCTACTCATAGATAATATTTTTCTTCTTTGTATGCCTTCTATTTTTATTGGATGCAAGTAATTTTGATTTTACCTAATTGTGCACTGGATATTGATATTATTCTGTATATATAGATATTATATATCTATATATATATACACACACATACAAAAGTATATGTATATATCTTTTTCTGGTATGTGATCAAATTACTTAGAAACAGTTTGAGCATTAAGAGTCTTTCTTTTAAACTTTGACAATCAGAAGAAGAATAGGTTTTGGTATATGACTGATTTCCTCCACAGCTTAAAGTATGTGATCCTGATTATTTTACCCATCATCCCAAGAATGATGAGGCTTCCACTCTGCCTGGAGAGATCAGACCCTATTCCCAGTCCTGTGTGAGTGCCAGAGACTATGACTTTTAAACCTTTCAGGCTTTTTTTTTCCCCCAGCCTCAGACCATTTTCTCATAGTCATATGGTGATAAGTGCTATGCTAAATACTTAAAAAGGTCTCTATGGGTTTCAGAATTTCTCTAAACATGCAGCTCTTTGGTCTTACCCGACTTTCAGCTCCATTCCTTCTATTCATAGTGTCAGAAGTGTACTGCCTGGGTTCCTCTTTCCTGCAGTGCAGCCTGGCATTATGTATTACAAATTGGGGCCATCACAGGGCTCACCACATTTTTTATGTTTCTGAGGCATCCGTATTTGTTGCCTCATTTCTAGTGCCCCCAAAATTTATTTTTCAGTCGGGCGCAGTGGCTCACGCCTGTAATCTCAGCACTTTGGGAGGCCAAGGCGGGCGGATCACGAGGTCAGGAAATCGTGAAACCCCGTCTCTGCTAAAAATACAAAAATTAAGTGGGCTTGTTGGCGGGCGCCTGTAGTCCCAGCTACTTCGGAAGCTGAGGCAGGGGAATCGCTTGAACCCGGGAGGTGGAGGTTGCAGTGAACTGAGATCGCACCACTGCACTCCAGCCTGGGTGACAGAGCCAGACTCCGTCTCAAAAAAAAAAAAAAAAATTATTTGTCTTTACATTCTTTGTTCTGTATGTTTTATCCGGCTATGTCTGTTCTCTATGTTTTATCAGGCTAGAGGATAATTGCTATCTCTGTAAATTCATTTTGTCCAGAAGCCAGGTCTCCCTGAAAACCTAAGATCTAGTCAAAAGAAACTCCTTCCCCTGTTTTCAAGTACACCATCAAGTACACCATGTTCTTGTATACACTTGTGCCTCTTGCGCCTCCTGCTGTTTTGTGTATGTCCTTCCTCCCTTTTCTACCTGATCAATTCCAACTTCTTTTTTTTTGAGACGGAGTCTCAGCCCAGACTGGAGTGCAGTGGCACGATCTAGCTCACTGCAACCTTCGCCTCCCGGGTTCAAGCGATTCTCCTGTCTCAGTCTCATAGTAGCTGGGACTACGGTTTTGTGCCCCCACGCCCAGCTATGTATTGTTTTGTTTTTTGTATTTTCAGGAGAGACCTAGTTTCACTGTGTTAGCCAGGATGGTCTCAATTTCCCGACCTTGTGATCCTCCCGCCTCGTCTTCCCAAAGTGCTGGCATTATAGGCGTGAGCCACCGCACCCAGCCTCCAACTTCATTTCTAAACCACATTCTCCGATTAGTTCTTTTAGTGCTCTCAAGCACAGTTGTGCTCTCAATCACAGTTGTTCTTTTTGTTGTTACTGTTCTTGTCCACACAGCACTTCAATTATTGCTTTATTGTAGGCTCCAGAACAGTTTTATAATTATTTAGTGTTTTTTTTTTTTTTAATTCAACTAAATTGTGCCCTACCATCTTGCATATTCAGAATATGGTACAATCTCTGGCTCATTACAGAAACCCAGTAAAATTTGTTTACTAAATAATACATCCAAAGCATTGTCTCTCTCTTCTGTGATCAGGAGCATACACTACTAGCATAATAAGTGGCAACAGAATTGAGATAGATAGATTTGATATAGTGAATAGCTTTTTTCAAAAACTCTTTTAATTTTCAATTTGTAATAAAGTATTAACTTGATAAATCCTGGTCAAATACATTTGCCTATTGTTTAGAAAAACAATAATTGCTTACTCAGATTAAAAAAAAAAAAAACAGCTTGGTCCTGTTTGCATAAATTTTCATGTTTCTGGTATAGAGAAAATTTCCATAAGTTATAGAAATATGACTATAATATATTCTTATGATTTGTTCAAGCTATTGTAGACTCAAATATAAATGTACTATTAATATGCTATATCATACTAGACAAGAGAAAATGTCTGATTAACAAATAAGGAGGGATTAGAGAAATATATTGGCTGGTAGACAAAAATAAAAGTATTATAGTTTTTAAGGATATATCTACCATGATAACAAAATAAAGAGGGAGGGGACATTTGATAGGAAACACTCATTACAAACAATAAGTGCACCCTGGCCCACTTTTCTACTTTGCTCAATACTGCAACACTGAACTAATTATGTCACATTATTCAGATTACGATTTATATTTATATATTTAATTCTAAACTGTAAGCTATCTATAGATTTTTTTTTACTATTTATCAAAGATTTGTTCTGTGATTTACATCTAGTTTGCTAGGATTTTCAGATTTCAAAAGTAGAATCATTTGGTCCTTCCCCACCCTACCCCTATTCAAATTTAGTAGGTCTACCTTGAGATCCAAGAAACTGTTTTCAAAATCATTATGGCATTTCTGATGTAGCCATGCTGGAAATGGGTATAGGGAAACTGGCTAAGGTTACAAGGTACGTTTGTGCCATCAGATACTTTTGTGTGCAAGTAGTATATAAGGCCATACGGCAATACTGTGGGGATCTACCTTCCATAAAAGGTAGAATGGGGTCTTGGTTTCCTTATTAAATGAAAATTAAGCTATTTCTCATTCTGCATGCCTTCTTACCTATGTCTCTGTCATTGTATACTTAGTTCTTTATGGAGTGGATTGACATTTATAGTAATGGAGTAGTTCAGTTCCAGGGCTTTTAGAGGGGGTGGATTGACATTTATAGTAATGGAGTAGTTCAGTTCCAGGGCTTCTAGATGCAAGGGAGATAACATGCATATGTGAGAAAACATATCTCATGTTTAAAAAGTATATTCCTGTGAATTTTGAATCTAAATTACGGATACAAATTTAAGATTGGCAAAGGAGAATTCATGAAAAGTAAAACATACACAATGTAATCACTGATATCAAGTTGCTACAATTACTTGCTCAAATTTGACTAATCCTTATCTTTATAATTCAAGGATAAATCTTAATGAAGCGATAGGGTGAGCAGCCTTTATGCTGGCAGATCTACAGTTCTACTAGTTTTACTATAGATTTTTTTTCCTCAAAGAAGACTTTATATCTCTCTGCTGAAATCATATTCTGACCTTGAGATGCTTCCTGTCCATGTCTGTCATCTAAAATGGTTTAGATAGCAGGGCAGATTTTGCTACCTTCATCACTCTCAAATCCTCTAATATTAGTCAAGTATGCGGCAACTTGAATTCCCACCAGCCCTTCGATAGATTTTGACCACAAGACTTATTTCTGGTGAAGCAGAAATATTGTGTAAGTTTCATATAAATTCCGTGAAGATATAGTGGTTGGAGCTCCAGCAGGTATTTTGAACATTGCAGAAAATGATCATGGCAGGAATAGTGGAACTAAATGTTAGAATGAGAAAGGTTTCTAATAACTGTGAAATTTATAAAAGCTCTGGATTGCTGATCTCTGACCATCTTAGGTAACATAAAATCTTGTGTATTTTGGCCACTTATCACTTGAGTTTACTCTTGCAGATAACAAGAGTAACTGATACCCCAGATTACCACACCAATATTTTTTGATCCATTCTTAGGCCCTTATAAAGACTATGATGCCAGACGTGGTGGCTCACACCTATAATTCCAGCATTTTGGGAGGCTGAGCTGAGAGGATTTCTTGAGTCCAGGAGTTTGAGACAGCCTGGGCAAGTAGTGAGACCTCCATTCTCCAAAAATTAAAAAGTTAACTGGCTGTGTTGGTGCATGCCTGTGGTCCCAGCTACTCAGGATGCTGAGGTGGGAGGATAGCTTGAGCCCAGGAGATTGAGGATGTAGGGAGCTGTGATTGGACCACTGCACTCCAGCATAGACAACAGAGTAAGACTCTTTTCTAAAAAAAAAAAAAAGTAGTTTAGCATACAAACTTTGACTATTACAATTACTATTACTATTAGCACTACTGAGGTTGACTTGAGCTACTTTCACAAATGTAATCAAATATGTATTTTCATGTAGAAATTACGATGTACTGTATTTTCAGGCAGAGCTGTGCTGGGTAGGAATGACTTTTTTAGATAAGCAAATAAAAGAGGAAGAATATGAGCTCAGCCAAAATATTCTCAGAACGCAAGGGCAGAGGGCAGGGGAGGGTAAATTGTCATTCCCATTTGCTAAGAGAAAATAGAGGCCCCAAATGGGCAATGCGGTAGTTCTAGGGCACAAAGTTTGTCTGATAATTCACCTGATTTCTGATATCTTGTCTGTCCTCATAGACTACAAGCTAATTCTAGGCATAAGGATTGGGATGGAGGCTTCTAACATGTTTTTTGACAAAGAGGCTAGAGCTGGAAGTAGGTGGGTGGTGTCAGGTCTTGTAGAAGTTTTGTCTAGAATCTCAAGGTCTTGCACACTGTAAACTTGCTAGCTGGTCTTACATTTATATCTGGAGTTGCTATAGATGCGGCTAAGGAAACAGCATTCAATATTGCAGCAGCTGGACATGACTTGTGGCTTAGGATACAGATGTTGCGTGCCAGTGAAGAGGCAAGACCTTGGAGCCCTAGATAGTCTTTATGCCCATGTTGAGACTGCGGTGCTCAGTGGTCATATACAGATGCCCTGACCATAGTTGTGATCTATAGGACAATGTATGACCAATGAAAAGAACTTTGTGCTCTAAAGCAAGATATTATACTCTTGGTTTTTGTTTTGTTTTGTTTTTGTCATTACCCCTTGGCTTTAAAATTACTTAACATCTCCAGGCATTGCTTTCCTCATCTGTAGGTTGAATGTCTTACACTAGATTATAACTAAGACCCGTGTTCTCTCTAAAACAACATTTCTTGTACAGTGAATTTAGATAAGGATTTAGTTTCTGCCTCTTTGTCCACATAGGAAAACGTTAATTCAGTACAAATAGCCAAGTCTTGTATATGAAGCTGAAATGTGATGTTTAGTCCAGAAATATGTTTTGATGGGGTTGGTATGACTGTTCTATATAATAAGATGGTTCAAGGCTTCAAATTAAAGCATTCAGGTTGGAAGATGCAAGTATCATAAATTACATACATTTTGACATTATGATAGGAAGATTAAAAATTAAACTAAACTAACAGGTCAGGAGGCATTACTGAGCCATTTTCTACAATGGCCATCAAAAATTAGTAGTCAGAGTTCCTGTGGTTCTTAAATACAGTTGCATCATAACGTCCAGAGATTTAAAATGGAAATTTCTCAGTCATTATAAATGAGTAGCAACTATGTCAAAATCATTAATGACATATTTTTCTTAAGCTCTTGGTAGGAACAGTCATCAACATTGATTTTATTTGTTTTCAAGATATTTTTACCTTACTAAATGTTCATTATTAGTTAGTGAACTACTAACAATATAGGTTCAATACCATAGGCAACTGGAAGCCCTTTGTATCTATTGTGTATCTCAATGACAGAGATGTTAAATTAACGTCCTTGATTTCTTCCCAGTGCCAATGAAACAACAATCTATTGGATTCGTTTAAAGGAACTTGGAGATTTTCCCTTTCCTAAGCAACCTAAAAATGGCAGGTAGCTCTCATCATCTATTCCCAACCTTCTTTTGCATTTTATCCCCTCACTCAGTTCAGGCCTTGGAAAATATGTTCGTATAATAGATACTAGAAATTAGATAAATATTCTTAAAATATAGATCTCGCTTACCAGTAGGCCGAAGGTAATATATGGTTGTCATGGGCCAGCTATTGATGTGAAGACTTATAGCATGAGGCTTTAGCTATTAGTTTTAGGATGTGCTAAAGGATTTTATATTTCCAGGTAAAAGCTTATTTCTCTAGTGGTATTTGTTTCTCCATTTGTTTGTTTTCTCATGTATTTATTTATTTTAGTTCTGCTCCAAAAAGTGCCATGATATAAGATTTTCAGTCTGGTTTTCCAAAATGAGAGTAGAATTATTTAGTCTTTTCCATTAGAACATTTTATGTTATCTATACTTAATATAATCATCAAGGTAGAACAGAATTTCTATTTTATTTTAAGTTTCTAGTATTTTGGGAGGCTTTTCTTGAGATTTGGTCAGCTCACATTTTGAGAATCCAAAGCAAGATGGTGAAAAATCAAAGCAATAGACATACTTTCTTTCCTCAAGCACTTTGCAAATATACATACATATGTATGTGTGTAAATGTATTTTTTGTCTATAATACATCATAATAATATCACAAATGTGCTGGCAAAAATAGACATATTAATAAAATTTATATTTCAGAATTCTAGTTCCATCATTTAGTAGTTATTTTTTGTGAGATATTTACTCTATTTCTAAATTTCTTCTGTAAAGGATGCTGTCAGTATCGCATGGGATGGTTGGGAAGATTAAATAAAATAGGATTTATGAATATGACATATGTTCTATGTCATTTACGGTTATAATACAAAAGGTATATTTCAGATAAGAGGAATATGAGTTAAAAGTGTGACATTAATTAGCTTAGATCAGCCATGGAAGGATTCATGAAGGAAGCATATTCAGATTTTGATTCAAAACATGAAAGATTAGGATAGACACTGTATCAATGAGTATAAGTGACAAGAATGAAAAAAGAAAAATAAAAAGCAAAGGGGGTATTATCACATCACTATACCTTGCACTGAGAATATCCACCTAAGGCAAATGATATTGTATTGAGGTCAACACTACAAAAGAACCCTTGGGTAAGAAGCATACCCCAAACACTGATCGCAACTCCAGAATCGTATAGCGTCTCAGGATCAATAGGACTCAAACAATTTATTCACAAATTACATCCCTCTCAGCTTAACGGGAATTAACATGATCCAAAAGCGCATTTCTAACTTCCAAGATATCCTCTCTTGGAGGAAGCCTAAACAGGCCTTTTCCCACCTTCTCTGACTTAAGCCAACTCCTCTTATAATAAGTGTTTATTATGTGTTTCTGTAACAACCTGGTTTCTCCTATGTGATAGTGTTTCAACTTATATTTTGTTTTTTCCAATAAACTATAATCTCTTTGAAGTCAAGAATAATATTTTGTCACCGTAGGGCAATGCTTAGCACATGGTTGATTGTATTTGTGTAAAACAATAAATGACATATCTGCTTCCTCATCATTTAAATCAAGATTATATTACCATGTGAATGTCAAGATCTCTTTGTTTCAACATTCTAATGAGGTATCAGTCACAGAGATAATACACCTTGAAATTAATATAGACATTGTTTTGGTTTTGCTTTTCAAAAATACTATCACAGCCGAAAATCTGTATCTCACAACATGGCTTAATATAATGAAAAGTAGGCAAAAAGACAATAGAAGACTTAAGAAGATGAGGACAATTGGAAACTTTTAAATTGCCTTTGGGCTGAGATTCTAAGAACATGTATTTTATTTCTTTAAAAGTTCTGATATTTGAAGCTAATTTCACAGATATGAATCATATACATGTCATCATTTTCTGTATTACCATTCTAAAACACTAAATGTCTCACAGCATCCAGAAGCAGTGTAAAAGAAATTACACTAACTATCCTAAAGAGTAAGCACTTGCTTCTCATTTGTTGGGTTTGTTTTATCTTAAAAGTGTGGATCTTAACTTGGAGTCATGTCTATGATTTATACAAAAATAAAAGTTCACATTAGCCATTAGAAAATGTTTAATCGTAATTGTGTACAGAATAAAGTCATGTCTTGCTTATGTATGTAATAAGTACAGTCTAATATTTTGGAATTATGATGTGCTCAGTGAATTTTAAAGTGTATTTCAACTCAGTGAGCAGTGCTGTCCAACAGAAATATAATATGGACCACAAATAATTTTAAATTTTCTAGTAGTCACATTTTAAAAAGTAAAAAGATTCAGGTAAAATTAATTTCAGTAATATGTTTTATTACTAAAACCTATATTTCCAATACATTATCAATCTAACGTTCAATCAATAAAAATTGAGATGGTGTACATTCCTTTTATCATACTCATTGGAATCCAGTGTGTAGTTTATTTATACAGTGTCTCTCAATTCAGACATGACACGTGATGGTTAATACTGAGTGTCAACTTTATTGGGTTGAAGGATGCACAGTATTGATCCTGGGTGTGTCTATGAAGGTGTTGCCAAAGAGATTACCATTTGAGTCAGTGGGGTGGAAAAGGCAGACCCACCCTTAACCTGGTAGGCACAATCTAATCAGTTGCCAGTGAATATAAAGCAAGCAGAAAAACATGAAAAGGCGAGACTGGCCTAGCTTCCCAGCCTGCATCTTTCTCCTCTACCGTATGCTTCCTGCCTTCAAATATCGGACTCCAAGTTCTTCAGTTTTGAGACTTGGACTGGCTCTGCTTGTTCCTCGAGCTTGCAGACAGCCCATTGTGGGACCTTGTGATCGTGAAAGTTAATAATAAACTGCCCTTTGTATATGTATATGTAAGTTAATAAACTCCCCTTCATATGTGTATATATGTGTGTGTATATATATAAAGCCTATATATACATATATATACATATATACATATATATATAGCCCATTAGTTCTGTCTCTCTAAGGAACCCTGACTACTGCACCACATTTCAAGTGTTCAATAGCTAGCAGTGTTGAGTGGCTAGCATATTGAACCATATAGTTCTAAAGCACACTACTGATATATTTATATATTAGCAGTTATCTGTCTCTAGTCTGTAAATAGTGGAAGCATTAAAAGTGACATCAGAGAACTACACTTTCAAAAGGGAGGGTTATTAATAACATTCAAAATTCTAATTATTCTAAATGTATTTTCCCTTTACAATATCATACAAGTTACATGACTGCACACTCATTATTATGTCTTAATAATACTTATAATGTTTTTTGTTATTATTTTTAGAAATGGGTTCTCACTGTGTTGACCAGTCTGTTCTCCAACTCCTGGCCCCAAGCAATTCTTCCACCTCAGCCTCCACAGTAGCTGGCATTGTAGGCAGGAGCCACCACACCACATACATACACAATTTATAATTAAGGCATAAGGTAATAAAATTTATTATCTAAGCCCTTTACTAAAACACCATTTTTTAACTGAACAATCAGACACTTCTAGAATTTATGAAATTCTCACTGGATGAGTTTTTAGAAAATGTAGTATCCACATCCAATGATCACATGTCACCACATTGACAGGTGTGGCTGAATTAATTCTTATCTACTTGGAAAAGTTTTCATTCCCTTCCTCTCTTCTTTGCTCAAGGGAAAATGAACCTGCTTCAGGAGAAAACTTTCCCCAAAAAAATAGGAGATACTTTTATTTAAGGACATTATATCAAATGCCAGCGAAAAAATACAATGTGTTTCTTAAAGTATTTAAATATATTAAGAAATTAGGGACAGTACTGGCTCCATGCCAATGACAGTAGTTTGCTCGAATGCCATTAAATACACTGTTATAATCTATAAACACTAAAATTATCTTTTAAGTTGTGTCATTGAGCTGTGCTGCGCAGTTCAGTAGCCATCAGATATATATGGGCAATGTGATTGAGAATTGACCTTTTAAATTTAATTTAATTCATATGAATTTAAATTTTAAAACAAATCCTCCACTCAGTTCAGTTGCTGGAAAATTTGTAAATACCTGTAGAGCACCTTCAGTATATAAATCTACTTTTTCAATGGTAAACTTTGTGAAATAGAAGTGCAGATCAAGTATTTCCAATGAAGACATGTTCAAATTGAGAAGTGTTATAAGATACAGAGCAATAAAAAAGAATTTAACTGTTTATTAATAGTTTTTGTTTTAATTGCATATTGAAATGACAATATTTTAGATATATTGGGTTAATTAAAATGTATTGCTAAAATTAATTTCCTTTGTTTACTTTGTGTGATATGGCTTCTAGAATATTTAAAATTACATAATTTTTAATTGTATAATGGCTCACATTTTACTTCTATTGGATAATATCTGTATAAAGACTTACCATTCTTTTCTTATATATTCCTTTTCTCAACAAACTTGGATCAACTTTATGGGGGAAGGTTGGTTTTTCCAAGAGAAAATTATCTTCAAAGGGTGATAATTCAATGAAATATTATGTGATAAATTTGTCAGTGAAATGGAAATATTGAAGAAACCAATACACATAGTGCCATATACATAAAGCAATAGCATATAATTAAAATAAAGAAAAATCAGATTACTATTAATGGTTGAAAATTATAGCACAGTTAAGCAATAAAATTAGAACACACTGCTTATCATTGAAGCCTGATTAGAAGAGAAAATAGTGCATAATATATCATTTTTCCACAGATATAATTGTTAAAATGCTGGATGCCTATTTATTTGTCTATTTCTAAGGGGAAAAAAAAAAAGAAACAAAAATTGTACCATTTTGTACTATTTTAAAGGTAACATATAGTTTATAATAGGTAAACATTTAGTATGAAAATAATACTTTGATGCAAAATATAATGTAAGATATATCAATGTTAAGTGTTAATTTAAAGCTACCGAGATCCTATTGTGTACATTGCTTTGTACTAGGTACTTTGGAAAATAAAAAAGAAAAGTAGCTGGTTCTTACTCTTAACAAAAACATACTCTGTATCTGTAAGATAACTTGTATAAATTAAACATATTGTCATAGTTAATATGTGAGATGTATTTAACGCTTTAATCAGTCCTTCTTAAAGTGTGCATGGAGGCCCCCAAAGACTCTTTCAGGGATCCCTAAGGTCCTCCTTTTCTTAAGTTACATATTTGTGTGAGCCTGATCTTCTTCAATTACCAAACCTCAACTGGCATTTCACAACAGATTGTATGCAAAAGCTGATATGAGAATCTAGCTGTCTACAATCAGATGTGACATAAGAAACTTTTTAAAGTAAAACATTATTATTCTGATATTTTTAGTCTGGAAAATATTTTTTATAAAAACATATTATTTATATTAATGGATTACATTTATTAATGTTATTTTATAATCAGTTAGTAAACACGCTGTTTTTAAATTGAAGCTTTAATTTCTAACGATGCATATTAATACATACAATCTATGTAAACAAAAGCTCTTTAAGTTTCTTAATCATTTTATAAGCATAGAGAGGTCCTGGGACCAAAGTGTTTCAGTGTCACTCCTTTACATAATCCTGTCTTTATTACATGATTTCCAGAGTGAGGAGGCCAGAGAAGTGCACTGCTTAGCTCTCCGTTGAAGAGAATTCCATGAGACGATGGGTAGTAGACAGCCTCCAGCCACTGCAACTTTGGGTCTTTCACAGCATTCACGCTAAGGTGAAATTTCTGTGGGCTCAGACAATGAATGTCCAATGAGAGGCTCCATTAACAGACATTATTTACTCTGTTTCCTGGTTGAGATTTTTACAAAATTGAACAGAAGTCTGAACCCTCAAGCATCCTTCTTTTCTACTCTTCTTTCACAGGTATCTGCCTGGCATCATGGTCTGAAGACTGTTTCACCTACTCCTTCCCCCCTCTACTCTCCTGTCCACAGGCATTTCTCCCAAAACGTCTTTTGCACATTTAATTCCATCTTGGTGTCTGTCTCTTGAAGAACCTAAACTGTCATATAAGGTTAGGAAGGAAAACTATTTGCATCATAATTAATGATTTTACTTTTTTTTTTTTTTTTTTTTTTTTGAGACAGAGTCTTGTTCTGTCACCTAGGCTAGTGTGCAGTGGTACGATCTTGGATCATTACAACCTCTGCCTCCTGGGTTCAAGCGATTCTCATGCCTCAGCCTCCTGAGTAGCAGGGATTACAGGCACATGCCACCAGTCCTGGCTAATTTTTGTGTTTTTAGTGGACATGGGGTTTCACCATGCTGGCCAGGCTTGTCTCAAACTCCTGACCTCAAATGATCCTCCCACATTGGCCTCCCAAAGTGCTGGGATTACAGGCATGAGCCATCGTGCTCAGTCGACTTTACAGTATGTTTATATCCTCCTTTGTTTAATATAAAGTCACTGTCAACCTTTGCCATTTAGGGTGTCACACATATTGATATGGAATAAGTGTTTGAAAGCAGGAATTATTTAATTTCTGGTAAAATGTATTTACTTTTATATCCAAATTCTGTCCAAGCATTACCTCATCACCTATGCCTTAATGCATTAGTTTTCATATTGTTTTATTTTTATTTATCTTTTATCTTACATTTAGGGTTTTTTGGCAATGAATCTTCAGGAGTGGCCACTGTAAAATGAATAGATGATTGAAGAGCAAAAGGATCAATGGTTTCCAGACTCCTGTTTCTAATTCAACCAATGCTAACTGAATTTAAACATGCCTAAAGCAGTTGAAGATTTCAATATTTTCTTCTTTTCTCTGCCATTTTTGATGAATGCATCTAAAATTTACTTTTGGACTTAAAAGTTTTCTTTTTTTTTTGAGACGGAGTCTCGCTTTGTTGCCCAGGCTGGAGTGCAGTGGCTCGATCTTGGCTCACTGCAAGCTCCGCCTCCCGGGTTCACGCCATTCTCCTGCCTCAGCCTCCCGAGTAGCAGGGACTAGAGGCACCCGCCACCGTACCCGGCTAATTTTTTTGTATTTTTAGTAGAGACGGGGTTTCACCGTGTTAGCCAGGATGATCTTGATCTCCTGACCTCGTGATCCGCCCGTCTCGGCCTCCCAAAGTGCTGGGATTACAGGCTTGAGCCACCACGCCCGGCCTGGACTTAAAAGTTTTATGGAAAAAAAGTTTTATGGGAATTTTGATCCATTTGGAAACTTGTGCAGTCAATTAACTGGAAACATAATGAGCACAGCACCCCAGAGTAATGACTTCAAACGAGGATAAAATGCATGTACAACTTCTAGTTATATTATTAGAAAAATATCACCAGTCTTACAATAGCACTTGATATTATGGAGAGTTCAACCAGCAGTGACCATACTAAGTAGAGCAATAAGAAAAACTCAAAGAAAGACAAAGGTGTTAGGGTCACCCTGACCAGACTGTTCCTTCTCCCTTCCCATGGGTCTTACAATGCTGTCCTTTGTGACCTCCTCACAGCTTCCCAAGGGCTAAAGACAAACGCCCCTTCACTGACCTCTCCAGTAACTTTGTCCAGGCAGTTACAGGATGCGGTTAACATGTCTGTTCACCTCGCATAATAAAGCTGGCAAAAAACATCTCCAGGATGCGATCAAGACACTTGCACCCCCGACTCAGCTCCCCCACCCCGACTCAACCCTTCTGCACACTCAGCTCAGCTCCCCCACCCCGACTTAGCCCTCCTGCAGACTCAGCTCAGTTCCACCACCCCGACTCAGCCCTCCTGCACCCCCAACTCAGCTCCTCCACCCTGACTCAGCCCTCCTGCACACCCAACTCAGCTCCCCACCCTGACCCAGTTCCTCGTCCTGCAGTAGTCTGTAAGCGGGGCTGCCTCCTCTGCTTTTGTCAAGAGGTAGCCCGGCAGGACGAACAATAAATCAGCTTGCCTGAACTTGGATCTATTGGCCTCAATACTTTCTGGGCTGTCCTTCTAATTATCCCTTACATCTTGGTGCCGAAACCTGGGAACGTGGTAGAGTTCGGCCTCCCTTTCTCTTTTTCTTCTTCCCTCCCTCCTTCATCCGGCCAAACTCCTCCTTCCAGAAACTGCCAGAGACCCAGAGGATTTCCTACTCCTTTCCATTTCTGGCAAACACATCTAACACCAGGGCCATCTCAGGGGTGAGTAAAAGAGACTTTGTCTTCCCTCCAGAACCCTTGTCTGCTCTTTCCTTCCCGAGAGACCCAGCGCTGGGCCAAGGGTTTCCTCCTCCCGGCCTCCAGGCCCTCAGTATCTCCCTTTCAGGGTCGCCTGAAGATGATCGCACTTCTCCGACTTGAACCGTGGGACAAGGGACGTCTTCTCTCACAGTTCTAGTCTCTGGCTAAGTCTCCCGTCTCTACCCCTCCCTTTTCATTCCACTATGGGAGCCTCCCAATCCACTCCTTCAAAGACATCCCCCTGCTAGGGTATTTCCTCCGTAACCTTAACGCCCTTAGCCTCCGTTTAGAAATTCGGCCAAAAAAACCCCCTCATCTTTTATTGTAACCCTCCTGGGCCACAGTGTAAACTAAAACATGGCTCCCAATGGCCTGAAAATGGAACTTTCAATTTCAACATCCTCAGGGACCTAGAGAACTTTTGCCATCTCAATGGAAAGTGGTCTGAAAACCATTATGTTCAGGCCTTTTTTGCCCTCTCTAGCTGCCCCTCCCTTTGTCAGTCTTGTTCCGCTTTCCAAATCCTCCTGGCCCGCTCCAAGCCAGACTCATCCTCACCTCCCCTTCCTCCTGACAATTCCTCGAACTCCTTTAACCCTGCCGACTTTTCTTCTCCCCAACAACACCATAATCTTCCCCCAAGTCATCACAATCCTCCACCATGCACTCCCACTCCTGCCTTACCTCTTTCCCCTCCTCTCTCCAACCACCCAGCTTTTGATTCTAATTACTCCTATCTCCACCTCGACCCAGCACGCCCAACAATCGGTCCCCTTACTTCCCCTCCGAGAGGTGGCCGGGGCTAAAAGAATCCTTCACGTCCACCTTCCCTTCTCCCTCTCCAACCTTTCCCAAATTAAGAAATATCTCAGGTCCTTTTCCTCCAATCCTGACAACTTATATCAAAAAGCTCAAATACCTTATCCAATCTTACAAACTCACCTGGCATGATCTCTATGCCGGGCGAGGTGGCGGGCGCCTGTAGTCTCAGCTACTCGGGAGGCTGAGGCAGGAGAATGGCGTAGACCTGGGAGGCGGAGCTTGCAGTGAGCTGAGATCCGGCCACTGCACTCCAGTCTGGGCGACAGAGCAAGACTCCGCCTCAAAAAAAAAAAAAAAAAAAAAAAAAAGAAGTGCCGCTTGCAGCTCAGGCGCCTGCCAACGATCTTCATCGGCAAGACCGTAGTACGCCAGTAGGGGCCGCTGCAGTTCCCCGGGAAAAACCCTAAGGGAGTACCAACCTACAGACCCTGGCCGGCATCTCCTAAACACATGGTCACTTGCCTTATCACAGTCCTTAACAAAGCTTCCCATAAGGCTGTACACTTTGAAAAAGTCAAAGAAATCTCCCAAAGGGCCGACAAAAATCTCACCGAATTTCTTTCCCGCCTTACAGAGGCCCTCCAAAAATATACCCGTGTTGACCCCACCTCCTGGGAAGGAACTGTTGTTCTTAATACTCATATCATCTCTCAGTCTGCTCCTAACATACGGTGCAAACTCAAAAAGGCTGAAGATGGCCGTCAAACCCCACAACAAGATCTTCTCAACCTGGCTTTCAAAGTCTTTAATAATATGGATGAACAAGAAAAAATAAAGCCCAACAAGATCGTACCAAATGCCAGCTACTAGCCGTGACTATTTGCCAACCTGGCAATAGCACCCAAGGGCACAAAAGACCCAATATCAGTCTCCCCTCTGGGGCCTCTTTTAAATGCGACAAAGAAGGACATTGGATGTGGGCATATCCCAACCCAACGACACCAAAAACTCCTTGCCCAGACTGCCAACAAACTGGTCACTGGAAGTCTAACTGTCCTCTTAACAACCAGGCTAACAGACCAACTCCTCAAAGCCCTGGCAAGGCAAGGAGTGAAAGATTGCTCACCCTACTGCAGTTCTTTGGCCTGGCCGCTGAAGACTGATGGAGCCCAGGGCCCCGGGCCCCATCTCCCATTACTGCATCAGAGCCCAGGATAACTCTGCTAGCAGCAAGTAAGCCAATCTCCTTTTTAATCTATGCTGGGGCCACTTATTTGGCTTTGCCTGAATTTTCAGGACCTACTCATCCCTCCCAAGTCTCTGTCATGGGGGTTGATGGACTCATCTCACATCAGCACGCCACTGAGTCCCTTATTTGTTCCTTGTTTAATACTACTTTATCACAATCCTTCCTTATCTCGCCTGGTTGTCAAACCCCCATTCTAGATGGAGATCTTTTAGCTCAATTCAAAGCTTCCATCACTTTTTCCTGCCTCTCTCAACCAGAGTTTGTTCTCCTCTCCTCTGGCCCAGCCCCTGACTCTTCTCACTCATAACCGCTTGCCTCTGCTCTCATTAACCCAGTGGTGTGGGATACCACCATCCCTTCCATAGCTGCACATCATAGCCCTATCAAAATCCAGTTAAAAGACCCCTCCAAATTTCCTAATGTTCCCCAATACCCTATCTCCCTAACACACCAAAAAGGCCTCCAACCTATTATAAACAAACTCTACTCAAATGGCCTTCTCAGAACAACACATTCTCCATATAAGGCCCCCATTCTCCCCGTTAGAAAATCTGACGGCTCATACTGAACTCGTTCAGGACCTCCGAGCCATCAATCAGGCTGTTCTCCCTATTCACCCCATGGTCCCTAACCCCTATACACTTCTCTCCCTCATCCCCTCCAACACCACCCACTATACAGCAATCAACCTAAAGGATGCTTTCTTTACCCTTCGCTTACATCCTATTCCCAAGACCTCTTTGCCTTCACCTGGGCTGACCCTGACACTCTTCAGTCACGGCAACTCACATTGACTGTCCTCCCCCAAGACTTCAGAGATAGCTGTCACTTCTTTGGAAAAGCTCTAGCCCAAGACCTCACCTCCTTAGAACTCTCCCCCAGCCGCCTCCTCCAATATGTTGATGATCTCCTTCTTTGCAGCCCAACCCTAGAGGACTCCCAAATTCACACCATCACCCTTCTAAACTTTCTTGCTAGCAAAGGATATAGGGTCTCCCCCGCCAAAGCCCAACTACCTACCCCAATAGTAACAAACTTAGGAGTTGAACTCTCCCCCAGGGCCCGAGCTATGACCCCAGCATGAGCAACCTTAAAAAACAGCTTGCCTCTGCCTTCCTCAAAAAATGAAATTCTCTTTCTTAGGACTGGCAGGTTTCTTTAGGATATGGATTCCCAACTTTGCCCTCCTGGCTAAGCACCTCTACAAAGCAGCCAAAGGCACTCTCAATAAACCCGTAAACTCCTCACCCAACATACTTCCCAGTTCCTGTAGACTCCATACCGCTGTCGTACTGCACCTGCCATGTCCTTACTCACATCTCCCAAATTTTCATTTTCTATACCGCCGAAAACCAAGGAATAGCTCTCGGGGTCTTAGGGCAAAAAAAGGGAAGTCCTCCTTCCTTTGCCCCTGTGACATGCCTCTCTAAACAATTAGACAAGACTTTCTAGAGGTGGTCAACCTGTCTTAGAGCATTAGCAGCAGTAGCCGTTTTAGCTCTGAAAACTAAAAACTAACATTCGTCCAAAGCACCACTGTCCACAGCTCTCACAACTTACAGGATCTCCTCTCTTCCCAGGCATTAAGTTCCCTCTTTTCTTCCCAAATTCAGTCACTCCATGCCCTCTTTATCAAAAATCCTGAATTCAGCCTCACCAAAAGTGCCCCCTTCAACCCAGCATCCCTACTCCCCATATCCTCTTCCCCTTTTACTCATTCTTGCACTGACATTCTGGACCATGTGCAGCCACAGTTTCCTAACATCTTCTCCAAGCCTCTCACTAACCCAGATGACCAACTATTCATAGATGGCTCCTCTTCCAGAGCCCCCAGCTCTCCCAAAATTGCTGGGTCTGCAGTAGTTACCTTAAACCATGTAATCGAGTCTAAACCTCTATCCCCAGGAACCTCTTCCCAGACGGCAGAACTCATAGCACTCACCAGAGCCCTAACCCTCTCCAAAAACAAACGGGTCAACATATACACAGACTCCAAGTATGCCTATCACATTCTTCATTCCTATGCTGCCATCTGGCAAGAGAGAGGATTCCTTACCACCAACAAAACCCCCATTACTAATGGCCCCCTTATTTACCAACTCCTTCAGGCCGCACACTTCCCAACTGAAGCAAGAGTCATACACTGTCAAGGACATCAAGCGCGATCAGATAAAATCTCAAAAAGAAATAGAAAGGCGACAAGGTAGCAAAACAGGCATCCCTTTCTCCTCTCCCTGCCCCCATCCTCCTTGTCACCCCAGCTGTCCAACCCAAATACTCTCCCACCAAAAAGGCTTTGCTACTACAGCAAGGAGCCTCCCTACAAGGGGACTGGTTAATCAAAAATCAAAAGCTTGTTCTTCCCCAAGAGCAAACCAAGGAAATTATAACATCTCTTCACCAATCCTTCCATATCAGTGCATGCCCCCTACTCCTTTGCCCTTATTTCTCCTCCCCCAATCTATTCACCTCACTAAAGGACGAAAACCCAAACTGCTCCATTACTTCCTCCCAAGGGACCCTCCATCCTCTCCTCATCCCTACACATCAGCTCAGAGGAACACTCCCAAGGGAGGCCTGACAAGTAGACTTCACACACATGCCTCCCATCAAAACATCTAAATATCCTCTTACCCTTGTAGACACTTTTTCATGTTGGGTAGAAGCATTTCCTACCCCTTCAGAAAAAGCTGCAGAAGTCTCTCAAATTCTCATAACAGAAATAATCCCTAAATTTGGTCTCCCTCACTCCATACAATCAGATAATGGGCCTAGCTTCATCTCTCAAATGACCCAACAAGTCTCCCAATCCCTTGGCATTCAGTGGCGCCTCCATATCCCATATCAGCCTCAGTCATCCAGAAAAGTTGAGAGGGCAAATGGAATTCTCAAAACTCAGTTAACCAAACTCACAGTAGAGGTCAAAAAACCTTGGACCTCCCTTTTACCCATAGCTCCGACATGAGCCAGTCCAAAGGCCTCCTCCTTCCTCAGTCCATTTGAGTTAATGTGTGGGACACCCTTTCCTCTTACAAAACAGACACTCCCCTGACTCTCAATTAGGAGAGTACCTCCCAACACTCTCCCTCATCTGTCATCTTCCCTGCAAACAAGCTGACCAAGCCCTCTCAAAACCCTACACAAATCATCAAAATTTCTAACCCCCTCGGACTCAAGTCACAGGAAAAACATCAGGATTCTGCAATAACTGACACAGGCCCTGCATAGACATCATAGAGTGGAGCACTTGTCTAAACTCTGTCCTCACTTCCGAATGCATGCAAATCCCATTGTCTAACACAGCCTCAAACGAACTGTTTATTGACACAAAATGCGTCTTCCTACACTTAGAAAACTCAACTGGGGGAGCTAGCCAGCTCACCTCAACTCACCCACTCCAACCCCTAACCGGAGCAGCTCTAGCCTCTCCCTCCACGCCTGGCACTCAGAAAACAACATTTTATACCCCCTTTTTGCCATACATTTCCAATTCTACCTCCCCAGCCAAGGTGTATTGTTTCTATGTGTCACCTCCACCTACATCTGTCTACCCACCAACTGGACAGGAACCTGTACACTAGTCTTCCTCAGCCCTAAACTAGACATAGCTCCAGGAGAAAACCTGCCCTTCCAAACCTTAAATACTCATCTCTCACACTACAGGTTCCAGGCCATACAGCTTATCCCACTACCTGTAAGCCTAGGCATCACAGCAGCTGCAGGCACAGGAGGAGCAGGAATCACAACCTCTTATTACCACAAAACCTTATCAGTGGACCTTTCATGTGGTATAGACGACCTTGCAACTCCCATATCCACCTTACAAGCTCAGCTAGACTCCCCAGCATCAGTCGTCTTACAAAATCGCAGAGATCTCAACCTACTGACTGCTGACAAAGGAGGACTCTCCACTTTCCTAGATGAAGAATGCTGCTTCTATTTTAACCAGTCAGGTTTGGTTCAAGATGCAGAAACAAAAACAAAAACAAAAAAAACAGACAAACAAACAAACCCTCAAAGATGGAGCCCAAAAGATCAGGGAAAGCAGCTCCTCTACCTGGCCCTCTTGGCCCTCTTGGTCTCTCAGCACCTGGGCCCCCTGGCTACTTCCTTTCCTTGAACCTGTTATAATCTTATAATCCTTTCTCTCATCCTAATCTTCAGGCCTTGCTTAATACACCTCTTCACCCAGTTTTTGCAGAATCGTATCCAAGCCTTTGCCCACGGAACCATACAGGACATGGTGCTACTACAGAAGTATCAACAACTTTAAAACCAAAGCCAACCCCCACCTTCCAGCCTTTCCCTAACCACCCCCACTCTCAGTCTGAAATAGCCAGACCAAAAATGGTGCCCCTTTTCCTATCATCTATTAAAAGGCTGGAATGTTAGGGTCACTCTGACCAGACTGTCCCCCTCCCTTCCCATGGGTTTTACAATGCAGTCCTTTGTGACCTCTGCACAACTCCCCCAGGGTGAAAGACAAACCTCTCTTCACTGACCCCTCTAGTAACTGTTTGTCCAGGCAGTTACAGGATGCAGTTAACATGTCTGTTCACCTCACATAACAAAGCTGGCAAAAAACATCTCCAGGATGCGGTCAAGGCACCTGCACCCCTGACTCAGCTCCCCACCCCCACCCAGCCCTTCTGCACACTCAGCTCAGTTCCCCCACCCCTACTTAGCCCTCCTGCAGACTCAGCTCAGCTCCCCCACCCCGACTCAGCCCTCCTGCTCCCCCACTTAGCTCCCCCCAACTCAGCTCCCCCACCCTGACCCAGTTCCTCACCCTGCAGTAGTCTGTAAGAGGGGCTGCCTCCTCTGCTTTTGTCAAGAGGTAGCCTGGCAGGACTGACAATAAATCAGCTTGCCTGAACTTGGGTCTTTTGGCCTCATTCCTTTCTCGGCTGTCCTTCCAATTATCCCTTACTAAAGGAAAAATAAAATATTGCATTATGTAGGAAAATAAGACAAAGCAAAGTTAGGAGTGGTTCTTTACTTTGTGGTGTATATGGATCAAGTGGCTAATTCCTTGATGTAAAACCTTTATGTTCTTTCACTCAAGACATAATTTGCCAATCTTTGTCTGATCCACTGTTTACTGTTCAAAGTCAATGCTTGATAATATAGCCATTTATTTCTAGTTATCAGCAACAGGAAATCAAATTCCATAAAACAAAATAAAACAGAGCAAATGGAATGCTACAAGTCCCCAGAGTTGGAACATCTGATCATTGGACACCAAGTGAGCAGTGAACATGCGACCAGACTGGCTGACATGAGATGAGTTCTGTCAGGCTCACCAAGTCATGACAAGGTTGCATGGGTCTGCAGCAATTGTCATTAAAAAGAGTTAATAGTAATAGTTTAAAAACAGCAAATTAAAAAGAGCAAATATGGCATATAAATGTAGGAAAAATATTCAGCCATAGTACTAATTAAATAAATGCAATTTAAAGGAATATTGCAACAGCATTACACCCTTTCAGATTATAGAAATTGACAATAATAAAAAATGCCAAGTATTAGCATGGGTATGAACAGTGGGCAATCTGAACACACTGCTGTTGATTATTTAAATTTGTAATAATTTCTGAAGGACATCTGACAGTTCATATTAAAATAAATAAAGACAAAACTACAATTTCCCTTCTTGAATTATACACTAAAGAAATTCTGGAAAAAAAAAACGGCTCAAATACATAAGTACAAAAATGTTCATTGTGGCACCTACTGAATAGGAAAATACCATATACAGCTTCAAGGTAAAAAAAAAAAAAAAAAAAAAAAGGAGATTAGAATTTAGAACGTTTAATTTGTTTTTGCTTTTAATATAAATATTCTTCCTAAATGTCCTAGGATTACCTCTATTACTTCAGCAGTTGTCTTCTCTTTATTTCCCATTCGCCATTCAACCCACTGTAAAACAAGTTCTGGTTTCACAAAAATTTCTCAAAAACAGTCCCACCAATATCTCCATTGATAACCAGTATTTGTCATTTACAGCATTATACCAGCACGACTTATATATTCTGACCCTTACTTTTCTCTCTAGCGTCATCTCAGACATCACAAAGAACTTTATTGCAGTCTGACCCTTCTTTCCACTGTTCACTTCAGCTATGTTTTTAAGGGTCTTTTACATTCATACATGCTTGTGTTTAAATTTGGTTTACATGGCTCCAACACTCCTAAAATTTTCCCACAGTTTCTCACTGGGCTTTAGATAAAGAACGTGATCCTTAAACTAACTGGCCAGGTGCTACACACTGTGGACCTTCAGCATCTCCAGTTTCATCTACTTGTTCTTCTCTCTCCCATACTGGCCTTCCTTCATTTCTTGGAAGATGCCTTTTTCGTCAACATGGGGGTCTGGCACATGCTAGTTTCTTCTTGAGCAGAAATTTTAGTACATCCACTTGTCTAATTAAGTCATTACTTGATTTGAGGTAGTAGTTAAATTCTAATATATGTTGAACACCTTCCTTTTTCTAAACTGGGTCACTTTTCCCAGTTATATTTTTAGTAGAATCATGTTTCCTACTGCTCTATGCCACACGTTTTGTAGAAAGTAGCTCAGTTGATCATTATACAAGAAGTCATGCCATCATTTGATTAACATCTATCTAAAGTCTGTATTTACATGTTTTTCTAAATTACATTTTTATTTCTATTATTTGATTAATATCCACATGAACTGTAATCCTCATGAGAGTTGATGCTTTGTTTTATTATTATTTTTTGTATTTGTAGATATGAGGTTTTACCACGTTGCCCAGACTGGTCTGGAACTGGAATTCCTAAACGATCTGCCTGCCTTGACTTCACAAAGAGCTTAGATTACAGGCACGAGTCACTGCCTGCCACCAAATGCTTTTTTTTTTTTTTTTTTTTTTCAGTATTTTGTTTCTTGGTGTCAAATGCATAGTAGGGGCTCCAAAATCATTTTTGCTCACCTCTGATATCATTAAAAGGTATGAACTTATTCCCACTGAGTAGGAGACCAGCAGGACTTGTTTTATGGTCACAACTCTGCTGACCAAAACAGTATCTGGTCCAGAGGATGAAGTAAAGAAATTGGCAGGAACCAGTGGGTGATGTGGAAAGCAATCCTTAGCTCCCCTTATTGCTCATTAGCATAGGACACTCCCACCAACACCATGACAGTTTACAAATGCCCAGAAGTTCCCAGAAGTTATCACACCTTTCCATGGCATTGACCCAGAAGTTACCACCCCTTTCCTAGCAAGCTCTAAATAACCCACCCTTCTATTTGCACTGATGGACTCTTTAATTTGTATGTAATTGAAAGTGGCTCTATGTGAGTAGAAAAGCAATTGCCAAAAGTCCATTGGTTGACCTATTCCGGGTGCATGGCAAGGTGCAGTACAGTGCAATAAAAGGTTGCTGTCTAATAGCAGTGGCCCATCCTTGAATTATTTTTTGGGCAAAGCCCCAATTCTTGGGCACCTCTGTTTTGCAATGCCACAAGCTAATTACAGCTAACTACTGAAAATGCTTTCCTTTAGTAAATTGGAAATATGCTTAATTATAGATATAGGGATTATTGTAATTTGATGTCACAATTATAGCTTGTGCATTAGAAAAAAACTGAAGAACTGATAAAAGGATTGATCATTCTATGGTTTTCCTCCAATTTTCTAAGTCCTAACCAAATCTAGGTTAGGTATGTTGGAATCTAGTTTCAACATTTCTTTACTGGGAGGAGATAAACTTTACCAAACCTTGATAGTATTATACCATACCAATGTTATTAAGATTTCCTAAAGGAACGAGAAGCTAATAATTTTAAATATATACCCTAAATGCTCACTAGTGTCAGTGTGTGCATATCTGTTTAAAAGAGCATGTGTATACGTTTTACTTCATCTAACTTCTTTTTGTCTTAACATTGCTTTCTGGAATAAGAACTATTTATAAGTTATTCATTTCCTCCTCTTTTTTGCTGTTATTGTTGTTATATTTCACTTCCAAGATACAATTAAGCCATCTATATAAGCAGGAAAAAAACATGTTAGGGCTATAAAGAAGTACTTAAAAAGAGTGATACAAACAGAAAACTGATTTGTTTTCATGAGTTTCAAATAGTTGAAGGATATGATAAAAGTGCAGACTTGATAATTTAAAAGTATGTTCCCATTAACAGCCTTAACTTTTATCAGAGCTTTAGTGCTTAGGGCTTGCTTTGATTTTCTGAATTTTAACAAGCATAAATTATATTTCCATTTGATCACTATCATGGACACTGGGTTTTTAAAACAAGGCTTTGTGGACATCATCATTTTCAGAAATTTTGTATCTGCTGTTGTGTAAAACTGATTATGTGATCTATAATCTCTACATGCAATCATTGATTATTCCTCAATGTGTCAAAAATATTTAATGAAACCTTTTAGAGATAGTTAACCATATATGTAAGGAGAATCTGAACATGTTTAGCACTTGTAACATCTGAATGTTTATGGATATAAAAAAATTATCTCCTAGGAAATACGTTGCTTAGATAGGGAGATTTTAACTTCAGCAAGTAGAGTTTATAAAAAGATGGCATCACAGCCATTTCTGTTTCAGGACACCATTTCATTCTATATGTGCCACTATGCTACAGCAGTTTCTTCCCACCAGCCTAGTCACGTCAGTCATTCACCTTCTGGTACATCAGAGTTTCGTTAGCTCATAGCTTCCTGACCTTGCGTTGGGTGCAAGTCGACAGGTAGTTCATAACCCTTTGCTGTCAGAATTAGCATTCATGATACTATTTAAACTCTGCTGCCAATTTAGAGTTCATTATTAAATGGGGCATATGTTACTACACTTATATCTGATTCAGTCTAGTTATTTTTAGTTTGACCTTTTCTTTATTCATCAAATCAGTTTTGAAATAGACATTGAAGTACCCTTTACAGTTCATTATAAAAATTTCTGTGGCTGATATTTTATATGGAGTTTTCCAGATTCTCAGTTGTTCCATGATAACTGTTAGATTTCAATGTTAGTTTAAACCAAAGTGAAGTAAGCATGGGTCCCCAGGATATTGATGAATGCTTTTTTTCAACCCTGCAACAGCTTTACACTCCAAATATAACTGAATTTGAAAGCACACACCTTCCTTTCAGTATCAAAAGTGACAAAAATAGAACTAGGAATAACAGTGTATATTATGAATTATTTTACATCATTAATTCTTTTCTGCATTAATCTAGCATTGAAAAATATCAAACCCAAAAATATAGAAAATATTCAGTACAAGGTACTATATTTTTTCTTAAATATAACTAAAACACATTTTACTATTTAAATTAGAAATTTCAAAAGCACGATTCTTCGAAATTATGATTGAAGCAAGAAAACAGTACTGAAAGGAACATTGTGTCATAGAGAGTGAAGTCTAAAATCCATAGGAATAAAAGCCAATGGAAAGGGTGAAGAGGGCACATAAAGACATACTATAGGAGAGAAACACTTCAATTTAATAAAGGCAAAAGCAGTATATGCAAATCATAAAGGGTGCTTTTGATCTTCTCTCACTTAGCAAAATTCATTGCTGATGTTACGAGAAAGAGTAGAATTTTGCAATGATTCCTTACTTTACAAATTGTATAGATTTATACATGTTAAATGACAGATGATGTGTGATAAAAGTTTCATGCATATAACTATCTTATTACTTCTTTTCATTTACTATTATTTTACAGCTCTTTTAATATAATAATGTGGATACTATGCCATATTCATAACCAAATAAACCCAAGAACGATGTTTGTAGCACAGAAAATTCAACATGAAAGTTTTTTTTTTTTTTTTTTTTTTAAAGCTATAGATGACTTTTTAAAGAAATAAGCAATAGAGAGAGTACTTTAAAAGGTAGCTTTTCCTGCAACATCATAATGACCCTATGTCAATGCGGGCTTATTGAAGTCGGATCATAATAGAAATGTTACTATATATAAAAGGTCAATAGCATGCCTTTGCTGTTTTCTTTACCTGAAAAGTCACCAGTCAGTGACATATTATCTGATTCCAAATTTTCAAGATTTTCTTGAATTTCTGATAATGTGTTGGCCATTAGGTTGGCCACATACATAGAGGAAGAATTTATTAATTCCAAGCATATCATTGAAGGGATAACTTGAATTCAGAATTTTACTTTTGCTAATTCTCTCTTTTAATTATTTTTGTGGGCCTGATTAAATCTTTAAAATACCTATTACGCTTCTAACTGTTTACAAGAAATTGACAATTTTTGGTATTTTGTCACACTGGATCTTGGAGCATCTGTAACATTGGAGTATCTTTAAATGAAGGAACAAATAATTATAATACCAAAAACTGCAACTGGATTGGTAACTAGATTTCAAAAGTTATCATACATACAGTGAGCTGGTCTTACCATATATAGCTGTAAGTGTAAAAATTAACCGTATGCTTTAAAACATGAGTGTCCAACCTTTCGGCTTCCCTTGGCCACGTTGGAAGAATTGTCTTGGGCCACACATAAAATACACTAACACTAACTATAGCTGATGAGCTTTAAAAAAAAAAAAAAAGAAAAAAAAAGTCCATGCACCATTTTCATGATATCCTCCATCACAAATAAGCAAAAATGCCCTCACGTTTAAAGGGCTGGACACAGCTGCTTTAAAAGATACTGAGATCGGAAAAAGTAGCGTGAAACGATTAAATAGTAGTAACTAAGCTGCTCCTTTGACCTTGATTTGAGAGGGTTAAAGGGTAATCATATAAATGATTTCAACGCTTAAGCTTTTAAGGGCATTTTTATTTTTTCACTGGTCAGTTCTCCATTTTCTCCTTGCAGTGTTTACTGTCTGATATTTTTTTCTGTATTATCCTTCCTGTTCATTTATAATGTGAGCTTCCATAGACTCACAAAAACTAAAATCTAACTGGCGCAAGTCCACTCCTCAGAACGCTGCACATTTGCAATTGCTGTATTTACTTACTTTCTTGGAAACCCTATGTTCACTCCAGGATCTTAGTTCCTTTAACATCCATCTGAACAACAACTACAAAATGATGTTTTGATATACCACAAGAATTTAAGCGAGTGTCCTAAGAATCGGGTTACCTTTTTCTTAGCCCTTTTACTCTAACTTCAGGAGAAATTCAAAATCAAAGCCTTTAGTCTCACTTAGATACAATGTTGGCAGAAACAGAGTAAATCAAGTACCAAGAAGGGTGAAGTGCATCACAGAGTTGTCATACTGGAATCTAATGTCATACTTTCAGAGATTATTATTTAAGGAACTAGTATTTTAGTAATTTCACCAGGAGTGGAAATATTTCTAAGCTGGTATTAAACTTACCTGTGCCTTATCTCCACTTGTAGTCCATGATGACACTGCAGAAATATGCTTCCTGCATATGTATAAACACAGTAAGAACATTTCATGCCAAAATTACACACATACATACACACACACATATATATACACATATTTTAATCTTCCAAACATTTTTGTTTCCATCATCAATTAGAAATTTTATTCTGAGTCCCACTGTCTTCGATTCTCTCAGTTCATCCAATTTCAATCACCAAAATGTTAAATCTAGGAGACTACTTTTTTATAGATTGTTTTTAATGTTGTATTATCATAAAATAAGACAAATTTTAGATACAAAATAAACAAAACTTAATAGTGGCTAAATTTGCACATGTACAATGATTATTCCAGCTTGCATGACCCCAATGACAATAATAATTAAATATATAGATATATATTTTTAAATAGAGACAGAGTCTTGCTCTGTTATCCAGGCTGGAGTGCAGTGGCACAATCATAGCCTGCTGCAGCCTTGAAATCCAAAATTCATGCAATCCTCCTTCTTCAGCCTCCTAAGCAATTGAGACTACAGGTGTGCACCACTGTGCCAAACTAATATTTAAAGTTTTTTTGTAGAGACTACTATGTTACCCAGGCTGGTCTCAAACTCCCAGTCTGAAGTGATCCTCTCACCTCAGTCTCTCAAAGTGCTGGGATTATGGGGATGAGCCACTGCACCCAGCCAGTAGCAAGTTGATATTCTTGTAAAAAAAAATGCAGCATAATTAATCTGTATATTTGTTGTACAAAATGAATACCTTTAAATGAAAATATAGAAGGGGTTTTGATGCAGGGAGCAATTTTGAATGATATATATTTTTGACCACGGCCAAGTTACAACAGTTATGACTACCTCTCCCAAATTAAAAATGGACAATATTTTAATATTTAACAATAAATTAATGGGCTTTTATAAGGTTTAAATGAGATAACAATGCTGCATCAGATATAAAATTTGTGTTTGTTTCTCTCTTTCCTTTCCATAAGTGAATATCTAACTTGTAAATGTGAAACTCGGGAAATGGTTGTTTATATAAAATACATAATCAATGTTGCCTGTTTTCATTTCAGATCATACTGTCTTCGCACAGGTAAAAGATGATAAAAATGATTAGTATTTCACAGGGCACAGTGGCTCATGCCTGTAATCCTAACACTTTGGGAGGCTGAGGCAGGTAAATCACTTGAACCCCGGAGTTTGAGAGCAGCCTGGGCAACATGGCAAAACCCCATCTATACAAAAAATACAAAAGTTAGCTGGGCATGGTGTCATGAACTCATAATCCCAGCTACTTGAGAGGCCGAGGTGGGAGGATCACCTGAGCCCAGGAGGTTGAGGCTGCCGTTTGCTATGATCACACCACCGCACTCCAGTCAGTGTGACAGAGTAAGACCCTGTTTAAAAAATATATATGTATATATAATTTCAACTGTACAAAACACCATATAAAACTACCTCTGTGGAAAATAAAATTTTCACTTCACACATAGGACATTGGGCACTTTTTTGTTTGTTTTCTTATATATTGTTTATGTGTGGGGTTCCATGTGGATTCCCATTTATATGATGTGGTAGTCAATAAATATTTATGAATATCAACCAATCATTAATTCTAACATCTGCAAAAGAAAAAAACTTCCTGATCAAATTATCTAGGTTAAAAATGAATCGTTATTTAATTAAAAAAGAAATAATCCCAGACTCTGATTCTTAAGATATCGTTTCATTTACACAGATTTTGTTAAGTTCAGGGTTTTATGAGTCAAACACAAGCTGTACATGAAGTTGTAATTACGTCTATGAATCTGTTTACAATGTCATTAAGTCTAATAATTATAGTCTCACTTATTATTATTATATAATTATTGATGTTTTTAAATAATGTTAAATATTATTAATCATGCTAAATAACAATATAATGGAGTTGTGATGCAGCCTTTTGCCAACCTGAAACAAACTAAAAATCACTAAGGATTTTGGAATTTGAAGAGCCTGAATCGCTGAAGGCATACTTAGATGACTAGACTCTTCTGCGAATTCCTGCTCCCAAGCTGCTTGTCACATGAGCAAACACACAGACACCTCTGTGATCCCTGTTGCAAAATGCACTTCACTTTAGTGTCTCATGTTCCAAAAGTATTTACTTATACTCTGGTTTCTCTTCAGGTCATATAAATCTTCTGCCTTTTACCAAACATACTTACTTCTATCAGTCAAAATTTATTTTTCTGAATTAATGCTGTATATTATTTATCCATTGCCAAAAAAAAGCACCCTAAATTCAATTACTTAAAAACACATGCACACATATCATTTATTCTTACCCATCGGCAGTTTGGTAAGCAGTTGAATGATCTAACTTAGCTAATCTGGGTAACTCTGCTGGTCTCAGCTAAATTCCACTTTTGCCACTATGGGTTGGTTCATCTAGCTCATCCAGGGTGTCCTTAACTGAATTGTCCATGTTCTTTCCATGGAGTTAATACAGACTGAAAAAGAGTAAGACCAATTGTACAAGCACAGTTTAAATATCCCCTTATGTCTACGTATGTCTATAAGTGTACCATTTGTGTCAAAGAAAGTCATAAAGCTTAATCCATCATCAAAGAAGTGAAAAAGTTTCATCTGTGACACTGAGGGAAAAGTGGACATTTTAAAATAATAATCTAATACTTCTTAGTCTTCACATTAGTCTGAGAACTGGGTAAATTTGTAACTTGTATGCATTAGAAAGAACCTCAGAGCATCCAACAAGACCTTTGCTGAAAATTCCATAAATCTAAGATAAATTAGTGCACAAGAGCCCTCTGCCACTCACTGTATTTCTCCAGTAGTTCATTGTCTTACTATTACAGTAGATTGAAACTACAAGGATCAGTCTTGTTTTTGCCCTTTTTTGGGACAGTCTCCATGGATCTCTTGTGTTTCGGCATGTGTTGTGAGTAGAGGCACTGAAAATATTTGTTGTAGACTATCTTTTTGATGTTTATGTGGCAAACAGCCTTGGAAGACAGAAACCATGTTACCTTCCAAATCAGAAGGCAGACTCACTTATTATCTAGTATAATGTCTTCTCCAAGTCAAAGTCAATGCAGGTTAACTTGCTGTCAAATATAAACAATTTGGTTTCCTTAATATGGGTGTTTCTTATTTGTGATGCAAACACTGCATGCACAGTTTCTACTTGCATCAAGAGAAACCATCATGAATATGAAGTGCATGCTGCTTGCTGTACTTTGAGTTAAAAAATCCTTTGTTTCTCATGCAAGAATCTAATGTCTTCTGCCAGCATTCAGAAAACAGTAACGGGCTAACTTGTTTGCTTGCAGTAAGTGTAGAATTTCAGAGTCTTTACAGTTCATGATACTCTCTATTTTGGTTTGTATCAGCTACCAAGGTAAAACAGGACTCACAGGTCATTCTGCATCCTCACGCCTTTTAAGCTCTGTACCTCTATCCCTTTTTCTGATCCATTCCCTCATGCCTTTTCAGCTCTTGAAACACTTGTAGTGCACCCTTTGAAACACTCTTAATCACTAGCAAAATTCATTATATTCTCAATCTCTTCTCTGAATGTTCTTTTTACTTTCTTGCTCTGATTGCTATGTCTACTTTGAGGACACTGAATCTCTCCAGTAGTAAATTATTTTTTTTTCTTTCTCCCACAGCATGGAATTAGAAGTACAGTAAAGTACCCTTTGCTCATTGCTGCTTCCATACCAGTCTCCTTTCCTTCTCCCCACCCCACCCCAACCAAAAAAAGTAAAAAAACAAACAAAAAACCGTACACATTCTTGACTCTTATGTTACAAAAAAAAAAAAAAAGAACACTGTTACCCTCCTTTTCAAAACCACCTTAGCTATCATTTTTAAATAATTTAATTAAAGTATAATTATCATACTATAAAACTCATCCGTTTTAAGTGTACAATTATATAATTGTGGAAATTATTTAGTAAATTTAATGCATTGTGCAACAAGTAAGATTCCTCATGCTTGTTAACAACTGATATTCTTTCCTATGCAAGACTCAATCAACCACTAATCTATTTTTGTCTCCATAAATTTGATTTTATGAACATTTTCTATAAACGGACTGATAAAACACATGATCTTTTCTGCCAGTCTTCCTACAATTAGCATAGTATTCATCAGGTTTACACATGACAGAGCATATATCAGTATTTCATTCCTTTTCATAGATGTATAGTAGTTCACTGTAGTGATGTACCAACTTTCTTGATCCATTCACCAATTACTGGCTATTTGGATATTTTAAACATATTGGTTATTTTGAATAATTTTAGTATCTACATTTGCTTCTAAGACTTTATTTGGACATATGTTTTTATTTCACTGAAATATAAACCTAGGTGTGAAATTTCTTGATAATTGAGTAAATTTGTTTAGTATTTTTAAAATTGTCAAACTGTTCTGCAATGTGGTTATATCACTTCCCATTTCCACAAGCAAGGCATGGGAGTTTCATTTCTTCACATCAACATCAACAGTATCTGTCTTTTTTTAATATAGCCATTATAGTGAGTGTGAAATGGTATCTCATAGTGGTTTTAGTTACCTCTCTCTTTGCAGTCAATATCTGGTCCAGCTCAGTTTCTCTCAATGTTTGTAGATTTCAGTTCCTTGCATTTTAATTTTAGTAAAAACTCGTTCTGTCATAATTCTTAGTGCTTGCAAACAACATAGATGCTTTTTTTCAATAATGCAATATCTCAATAACTAGACCTCAGTTTCTTTAACAACTCCATAAATATAATTTCACGAAGCTGAATTTTTGATACTTATCTATCCAGCTTACCCTTAAGTGGTTCAAACCTACTCCTTTGGACTCCATTGAAATACTTCACCATTTAAGTTCTCCTCATCTTCATAATGTTCTCATTTCCCTCCTTAGTTAGCTTTGATTCCATAGTTCATATTTTAATCTGTCTTTTGCATTATCAATTCCATTATCACAGCCATGCTTTCCTTTATACTACCCACTGGTAGATGCAATTCTTTGCCTATTCCTAGAGTCAATTGTTGGCGGAGAAAGCCAGTCCTGTTTACTGGCTTTATTTTAATATCATGACTATTAGAATCAAGGGACTCTTAGTCCTGCTAGGGGGACCTTTAACATTTTCCTATTTATTCATTAACCTATTTCTTCCCATCTCATCCTTTAGCTTCACAACTCTAGCTGCTTTCTGCCCATTCTCATTTCCAGCTGCTGATTTCACTCTGGGAAAAAAAAAAAACAGTCATAAACAAAATTTCCTCAGCATGTTGCTAACCATATACTCTACGTTCTTTCCTATTGTCATAGATGAGAAGTCCATACTCTTCTTTAAACAACTCTTCTGCTTGACCACTGTATTTCCATCCTTTTCACAAAGTTGTAATTTCAACAATTTTTTTCTCTCTTCATTGTCCTATGTCTCCTTTAGCTCCTCAATCAATCTCATCAGCTCTTAACAACACATGTTAAGTGCTATATTCTCATCTTAAAAATAAAATAATTTTTCTTGACACATATTTTGTTCTAGTTACTGCCTTTTTACCTAGACTTTTCTTGAAAGAATTATGTATACTCAATGGCTGGCTTTTCTTCCTTTTTTCTTTTCCTGAACCCACTTCACTGAGGCATTTCCCCTCAATACTCTACTGAAAATGTTCATCTCAAAGTCTCCAGTAACCTACACATTACCAGATCCAATGTCATGTCTTAGTCAATGGTGTGTTGGTTAACGTTTAACAATGCCTCTCAAGGAAAGAAAAAAATCTCTCTCTGGCTCCTAGAGTCTGCTGATTTCCATGGTGTAAATACTCCAACCATGGTGAATTTCAAGTTTTTAACGTGATGCCAATGAACACAGAACATGAATAAATGCATGCAATTGGCTCTTGCTTGCTGGTAGAGAAGACCCTAGCACCCAACAAATTGGTCTTAATTTCAGTTGCCTTATCTGCAGTGTTTGATGTAACAAAATTACCAAATGCTTCTCAACTCAACACAACATTTCTGGAATACCACTGTCTTCTATTATTACACATATTGTGCTTTACTCCTTTTCATTGTCTCTTTTCAAACACGTTAATACCCTAGGCCTCTAGATGTCAGAGGTCCCTATTGATGTGCCTTTTTTTTTTCTTTTCCATCTATATTTTCACTTGAATAGCTCCTTCAGGCCTTTAAATTTAAATACCCTTTTGTATATCCAAATAACTTGTCCAGTTTTTCTTCAAAAAGTTTGACCACCTGAACTCACATTTCAATTTCTCTATTCAGTATCTCTACCTAGGTATTTAAAACTGAATTTATGTCCAACAATAAACTCCAAGCATTGTTTTCTCAAGTCTGCTCCAGCTACAATGATTAGCATTCTTCTAGTTACGTCATCCAAGTACCACTTCCTGCAAAGTGTCATTTCTGTCTTCCTTTTAATCTCTCATCCATATTCTGTTACTTTCATGCCCACATCAGCAAATTCTGTCATTTTTTCTTTAAAAATATATTCAGAATCTACCACATCTCACCATGTCCACTATAAACATCTTGCTCCAAGTCATCATCATATTTTACATAGATTATTTCCGTTTGTTTTCTGGTCTCACTGCTTCCACCCTTTCCCCTAAACTCAGCTATTAAAACAGAAACAAAAACCAAAGTGTATAGACATTTGAATAGTGTATCCCACATTATCACTGTTCTCCTCAAGCCTTTAAATGCCTTTGTAGCTCACTTAAAATTAAATCTTTTCATTGCACTACAAATTTCTATATGGACTCCCTCCCTCTAGTTTGATAACATCCTTTGCCATCACTCTCTCCTTCACTCACTCAGCCTTACTCACACTGGCACCTTGTTGCTCAATACATGCTATCATGAAAAGGCCTGAAATATTTTTCCTCACAATCTACATGATTCAATCATTCATTTCATTTAAATATTTGTTCAAAGATGAAATCCTCATTGATATATTTCCTCATCACAACTTTAAAATGCTATGCATCACTACCATATCACTAGTAATTTTCTCATATAGTACACAAACACATATGCATATATGTGTATCTGTATGTGTGTGTCATATCCATCTGATCTTACTATAATATATTTTGCTTCTATTGGAATATATTTTATTTATTGAGGTATTCCAGTGTCTAGAAATTACTTGAACATAATATAGGAAGTTAGAGAAACTTTGTTGAAGAAGTAAAAACAATAATAACTTAACACTTATTGATCATTACCTATGTTCAAACACAGTGACACATGTTATAACTACGGTATCTCACGTGAATTTCACAAACAAAGAAACTAAGGCACAGGATTGGGACTTAATTTTAGCTCTGACCACCTACTGGCAAGCATGTAATAAGATGTGGTCCTTGGCCTTTCATAACACTTAATGTTAGCTTATTCCTCAGTCATGTATAATTTTTTTCTTTATGCATATGTGTATATAACTGTTTTCTTTTCTTGTACACTCTACAAACATTTCAAATAAATGGTTTTCTTTTCTGGGCTTCATCAGCCAGTATACTAAATTAAATTGTCAAGTGGCTTAATCAATTTTATCAAATGTAATATGTTTTCAAAAATTTCCCAGAATAGAACAAGATTACGCTCTATTTTGGACTTTGTGACCCAGAAAATTTGATATTTGAACACCAAAGCATTGTTTGGAATCACCCATCCAAACCCAAAGAAAGGACTCAGAGTCAAGAAGAAAAGTGGAAGCGAGACTTTTTATGACGGTCTTGCAAGATGTGGTGTCTGGTTGGCAGGCACACCCATGCCTGTACAGAAGGTAATTTATCCCCTAGCATGCACTGCCCTCCCCCAGTTCCTCATTGGTTGAGTACTGTGGGGTTACGATCTTCCAGGGCATCATCTGAGTTGCATTATCCCCCTTATAAGGTTATATCCCATCCTTGCTTAAGTTTCAATTTCCCAATAATGCAACTTTCTTCCCTTTTATGAGTGACCCCTCCTCTACATTCTGTTCACTTATCCTGACTTTCTAGGTGCATGAGCTGTGTATTTTGCCACATCCGCAGGCTGGCTAGATTTATCATGCCTTGAAAATGGACCATTTAAAATGTTTTCTCACAAGATCAGGGTGATGTTTGACTAAACTTTACGTCTTCTAATTCAGAAGCCTCTTCTAGACATCCTTCCATTCAAAGATCAGAAAGTTATGTAATTGTCCAAGTCCACCATTGCATGATTTCTTTCTGAGAGGATTATGAGTCAGGAGATAATTTTTATTTTCATTTATCTCTATTTGGCAGATATCTGAGACATTGATCTTGTTTTTATTAGCTTCTTGGTAGATACGTTGGAGGAGGAGCATGTTGAGAGGAGATAATGTTTAAGTTTGGAATTCCTACAGCTACACAGAAAGAGCATATCTTATGATCTAGCATTGTTTAAAAGCTGTGGTTCCTTGAATACAAGGTTAAACAAAGTTTAATGGAAAATATAGATTACTGTTATTTTCGTGGTTCAAAAGTTATTGTTTTTAATTATAATTATTTCTACTATTGGAGAAAAATATGATTTAATAAAAAACCATCATTTTGTTCTGTTTTTTAACCACACAACTTCTAGGAGCATTTGTTACTCTCTTGAAGCTAAATAGGTCCTTAGAGAAGTGAATTGATTATTTCAGGCTACTAAGATACAACTTTATAACACTGTTGAGCATGCTATTTAACAGGCCAGATGGGGACACTGATATACCGAAACAGGGAAAATAAGTTAATGTGGAGGAGAATTTAGACACCGTAGGGGAATGTGTGAATGTAAGAAAAGAAATTGTGAATGATATACAGGACCAAAGGAATGTACTCTTTACAACATATTTCTTTCTAGCCCACTTTTTGACTTTTTTTTTCTATACATAGATTGTGGCCATAATAGGATGGTACAAAATATGTTTCTAGAGAAACTGGCATTAACTAAACCATACTCTGCAAAACCCAAGCAAAAAGATAAGGACAACAACATATGGACTTTTACAACAAATGAGTTCACATGAGTTTTTTTTTTACATTCTGCAGCTATGAATAGATGAAAACAACAGAATTCATGGACAATGGGGATGTAAAAGGTGGCAATACAAAGTGGAATAGATAATAAATGAGGTGACTAGAAGAAAATGGAGTAAATTGAATGTGACTTCACAGGTAACAACACAGAAGAGAAAAAGAATGACTTATTGGAATCTTGCAATTTGTCAAAGGTTATTTAGCCTATAAGTCAACATTTTGTATAAATTTGAAAATTAAACTAGCTCTTACCTCCTAATGCACTATAATGTAAATTCATTTTAATTGTATTTGATTGATTTATTGACTCATCCTCCATACAAACATTCATTCATTATTAATTATTTCAAAGCATATTTATTTAAAAAATAAAACCTATCATAAGCCAGGTAGTTTGCTAAGTATGCAGAGGCATCAGCAGACAAAGCAGAATAGGTCCTTGTCCTGATTTCAGATAGCCATAAATGTTGTGATGAATTGAAATTATGTGATAGAGATAAACGGAAGAGGAAGTCATCGGTGTTAGTTTTTTTTGTTGTTGTTTACCTGTCCTATGAATGTTTGTGTCCCATGAAAATTTGTGTGTTGAAATCCTAACCCCCAAATTGATGGTATTATGTTGGTGCAAAAGTAATTGCAGTTAATTATTTTTAATGGCAAAAACCGCAATTACTTTTGCACCAATGTAATATTAGGAGGTACGGTTTTTGAGAGGTTATTAGATTGTGAGTGTGGATCCCTCATGGATGGGAGGAGCACCTTTATAAAACAGGTTTCAGGGAGTGTGTTTGCTCCTTCCAACATGTCAAGATGCACAAAGGAATGTGCCTTCACCAGACTGTGTATCTGCTAGCTCCTTGATCTTTCACTTCCCAACCTCTGGAACTGTGAGAAGTATTAATAAATTTCTGTTGTTATAAGTTCCTCAGACTAAGGTGATTTGTTTTAGCAGCCTGAACGGACTAAGACAACCTACTTAAGTCAGGCCCTGGGTCTTTTTTTCATACTAGTTAGAGTTATCCAACTGAGGAATCTGGATAAACCAGAGTGAAACACAATCCATTATTCTCTAAATGTTGCCATGGTTAGACACAGTAGAAGATAGAGGCATAGGAGCCTGGATAATTATAGCTTGAGATGGTAGCTACACAGTAGCTATATCTGCCCATAGACCTCACCATAAGTTTGCCTTCCCAGTCCCACTATAACAGTTGCATGTGCTTGGCATTTCAATTTCTCTGCAAGTTCTGATTTTTCAGTCATGAGCAGCACTTTAGAGAAAACAATTAGTGACTATTTCTCTGATCCTCTGAGCCCTCCTTCCAGTTTACTTTCTCAGCTGCTCCTACGTGTCTGTAAAATATTACTTTTATAATTAAATTATTTATTTCCATATTACCCCATAGTGTTTCAATTTCCAGACTGATAGACTATCTCTAAGAAGATGTCATTCAAACTGAGCCTGTAGGAAGAAATAAAAATCCAGGTATAAAGAAAATTAAATGAAGGCAGGGCACATTTAATTTTCAGAGAAATTAAGCACTCGTGAAGAAGACTTTTTGAAGGAGGAATGAGGAGAATGGGTTATGAGAGAGATTATTCAACAAAACCCCGAATATGATAAGAAAATATGGAGGATATGATTTTCTTCTTCTATAATTGATTTGATTGGAAGGTATTTGGCATTATGTCTAAGCACTGTGAAATAAGTAATAAGGTTTGAAACTTTCTTGAACATAATAAACAGACTAAGCAGGCATACTGGACTTTCCACTTTCTGCTTCCTGCTCTCTGCCCCAGATGACTGACCTGTGTGGACCACATCAGTGGGCTTTCTTGTTCCCTAGCTCCTAGTTGAGTTTTACCAGTAATAAGCAATGACAATAGCTCTGAGGGGAGGAGGAGAGTGAAGTCTGGTTCCTTCTTTGTAGGATGGCTGTGTTCTGGTACTAAAAGTCACAATTCCTATGAGTTGCATCTCACAACACTGACCTCCTGTCACCTTTGAGTGGTACAGGCAACTGGTTGTTACTTGCTTGGGAATTGCACTTTCCTAATGTGGCTTTCCTTTCACCTTTATGTCAAAAGAGCTATCTATTAAGTTTTCCTTAAATTACCCAATGTAAGTAGTTGCTGGGATGCTAACTGATAGGGTCAGAGATACTGAATGAATTTTGTAACAGAAGCACAGATGTGTACAGTTCAAATCATCTTGACAATTGTTACATGTCTGAATTAATGCACAGAACGTCCTTATTTTTTGAAATTAAATCTCATGTTATATACACAATATGATTTAGCTTCTATGCTGATAAAGTTCAGTATTCATCAATATGAAATTATTTTGGTAAGACCAAAATACACACATATCAAAAAATTCAAGAACAAAGTGAATGTACAATATCTAGTGCCAGTGAACAAGTCAATATCCATGACAGTAGAAATATAGAGGATAGGTGTAAAATGAGCCAAAAAAGATAAAAATAAGAAAACAAAGTCAACCAATATTAATTCAAATATAACAATTTTTTCATCTACCACTAGAAGTTGGATGGAGAGAATTGACCACTTATATTCAAACTACCTGTGACAATTATTAAAAAACAGTTTAGAACAATGAAAAAGAGATATAATATTACCTCAAATATATTACTTCAATAAATGTTATACAGTATTAATTCACTGTGTAAAATATATATAAGGAAATATATATAAATTATTAAGATTTTATACTATATCATGTCTGTTAATTTCACTTAGAAAAAAATGTGGGTCTTTTGTTTTGCTTGGATTCTAATATGTTCATAATACTATATGTTTTCAAGTCCTAGAAATTTCCAAAACATAAAATTGATAAGGATAAGTATAATTTCTGAAGTATGAAGACATTTAAAAATGACATTAAAAAATTGAGCTGAAGAAGGGACAAAAAGAGGGAGGCATCTTTAGATTCATATGTTTTAGGTAAATAAGATAAATCAATTATGTAGCACAGTGATAATTTAAAATCAAGCTTTGGTATACATTTATAATGCAACCCAGGCCTTAGTCAGAATTGAACAATCAGTCTAGCTACCACAATGCACAGTTTCCAAGTCTACCCAGCTTAAAGCATACCAGATAATGATAATAATGATGATGATCATCATCATCATGACGATTACTACTTTAATCTACTTCTTTGAAAATCTACTTAAGAATCACTTTGTCTAAATGTGTTCTTTGAATTAATACCGGGGTCTTGCCTTCCTATTCATAGTTATATTTCCCATTTCAATTCACATACATGTTATCTATTTGCTCTCTGATTTTAAACTTGCTGAGCCTTTGGATTACTTACTATACCCAATGTTAAAGCCTTAAGCTGTCTCTGTTGTTTGTACCTAACATTTTGTTAACATTTTTGATAGTGTTGATGAAAATGAAATTCCACACGTGTGCTAAACCATGATCAAGGGAAGAAATAAGAGAGATGCTGTTTATGATTCTAGAGTGTCTGTTGTTGAAACAGGCCATATGTGTTTCTGTGACTCATTTATTAGGATGTATTCATTAGAATGAGTGTGTCTTTTTGTCATTCATAGAAGTTGAAAGAAAGAGAGAAGGAACTGGTTGCAAAAAGTAGCTTTGACTTGCTACAGATGATTATTTTCTGAATTGGAAAAGATTTGGTAAAAGGTAAAGATGCAGCAACATATTTTTTCTTGTTATAATATTTTTACATATTTTTAATTAAAAACATTTTTGGAACATTTGGATGCATTGTGAGTAATTGGCTATTGCTAGAGATGGGCAACAGATGGTCAGAAGTATCTATAAGCCAGAGGAGCTGGTTTGTGGTGAGATCAAATTTTTACTTAAAAAGAAAGAAATGAATAAAAACCCAAAGTTAAATTTGGAGAGGAGAGGAATACTAGTGTTAACAGTTAAAATTGGAGAGGAGATAAATACTAGTGTTAACAGTGAGAGATTCCCAAATAAAACTTTTTACATAAGTGAGATGTGAATTCTTTTAATTTTTTTAGGGCTACAATAGACAATATTTATTGAGTGAGAGGCTGTGACCATCATTTTACATGCATTGTTGTATTTTTGTAACCTTGACATTCCTCTGAGATAGACGTTATATTGTTCCCATTGTTCAGGTTAGGAAATAAAGGCTGACATAATATGTCTATAGTTCTGCATCTAACGAATGACAAAGCTGGAATTGAAAGTTTTACCTTCTCTGGTTTAAAGCTGGTGCTTGTTTTTTTTTTTTTTTTTTTTAGACAGAGTCTCGCTCTGTCGCCCAGCCTGGAGTGCAGTGGCACGATCTCGGGTTCACTCCATTCTCCCACCTCAGCCTCTGGAGTACCTGGGACTAGGGGCACTCACCTCCATGCCCAGCTAATTTTTTGTATCTTTAGTGGAGACGAGGTTTCACAGTGTTAGCCAGGTACTTTTTTTTTTTTTTTTTTTTTTTTAAGCAAAGAGAAAATTTACTATCCCTAGGAATCCAAGAAATGGTCCAACTACCAATATTCAGGAAGGGCAAGGAGACTACTGGGTCTTAGAGACTTCTACAAATAGGCTCAAAACCTGGGCTAGTTCACCTCTCATTTCTACTTCTTTTCATACGCTAACTTTTAAAACATTGTGGGTACATAGTATGTGTGTATATTTATGGGATATATGAGATATTTCAGTACCCAGATACCTAGACAAATTTTTATAGGTTGCTGAATAACTTTACATATTTTTTTCTCTCCCCGCTTTCCTCCTCCCTTTTTTCCTCTCATTTTTTCATCTCTTCCTTCATGAGGCTGGTAAGGCAGAACCATAATGGACTGCATAAATTCCTGGACATTGTTTAAGTTACAATAAAAATACTGGCTTTTCTATCATTGGTTTTGTTTTCTGCAGAAGGAGAAAACCAGTAAAATTAAGACACTGAGGTTATGTTTCATAGGAGGAACACAACTTATATCAATATTGATAGTTTGTGTAGTGGCATTCGGTGCTTTAAATTCTAGTTTCTATATCCTGTCTTTGCAAGTCGAACTTTACTTTTAAGAAATGACTAGATCTAAGGCAGTCCTGTATCCATTTGGAGATAGATCTATATGTATCCCTGAGGGCTGAACTGAGGTCTATAGAAATCACACCTTCAACCCAAGGTATGATACCTTTTGTGACAGGTTCTTTGAAGTCTTCCTTCAGTCTTTCTTTAAAGAGAAAAAAAAGTTCAAACACACATTCTTTTTTCTATTCAGAACTGAGATTAAAAGTTTGCCTGATCATAAGATGGGGGGAAGGAAGAAAATTATTTTTTTGTTCTAATGACATTGGTTTGTCTTTGAAGTCCAGTTTCTAGACAAGTCACATCAATATCAAAGAATCTGTAAGCAGATTCAGAAAAGCTCAGATTAGATTCATAGGGATAAGTCAGTATTCTGTCTCTGAGCTTGTAAAACTTTATAAAATCACAAAGGCACTTAGTATTTTAATTGACAATAGCTTAATCATATTTTTGGCATTAACATGCTTTAATAAATACTTTATAGATAAAAATATTTGGCTAAAAAGACAGATTATTACATTCATTAAAGCCTTTGATCCTTGACTTTTTCTATTCTTACTCAAGCCTGATGGTGTGACTCAATATTTTCTACTTCCAGGAGACATGTAATCAACATGCAGAAATCTGCATTTCTTTGAGATTGTTCTATCATCCATTAGTATTAATTAGTTTACCAATATTTGAAAAGTCATAAGCAAAAGTTTGATTTACTAAAATATATCATTTAAGATTTGCAAGAATCTTTTAGAATGTAATATTAGCCCAACTACACATGAGAAAACCTATGTGTATCAATGATGAAAAAGAACATTTCAAGGTCTTTCAGTGAATACTGGGAATTTATTAAAGAAGGTTTAACTGAACTGGTCATCCTGTTTCTTCAATACAATGACTTTCTCAAGTAAATTTAGTCACCATGGGTATTCTTCCAGTGTTTTCAAACTTACTGGAATTTTCCTCATATTGATATGATATAGTAGAAAGTCCTAAAGTTGGATTTAAAAAAATAAAAGTTAAAGTATTGGCACTAAGCACTTCAAGAATGGTAAACTAAGGGTCTGTGAATGTCTTCACTTCCATTAAAGCAATGGCAACACTCACAGGAAATGCCAAAACTAACTTTTTCAGAACTCAGCTATGAAAGCAAAAGCTTACAACAATTCATGGAGCACCTATTCAAGAAAAACAGCTATATCTGGGTAAGAAAATTATCTTTTTGTTGTTTTTGCTTGCTCCTAACATGCTCTGTAGTGGCCTGGAAAACCATTAGCTTAGTAAACGTCCTAGCTGCTAAAATCAGAAGCCTAGCAGCCTATGAATGGGACAGAATGTTTTTGGAGTTCTCCACAAAGCATAGTCTCTTGAAATCTGTCACTATTTGATCTGTCTGGCAGTTCCTCAGAAAATACTTTTCTTTTTTTTTTTTTTTTTTTTTTTGAGATGCAGTCTCACTTTGTCGCCCAAGCTGGAGTGCAGTGGCGCGATCGCGGCTCACTGCAAGCTCCGCCTCCCGGGTTCACGCCATTCTCCTGCCTCAGCCTCCCGAGTAGCTGGGACTACAGGAGTCCGCCACCTCGCCCAGCTAGTTTTTTTGTATTTTTTAGTAGAGACGGGGTGTGTTAGCCAGGATGGTCTTGTGTTAGCCAGGATGGTCTTGATCTCCTGACCTCGTGATCCGCCCCTCTCGGCCTCCCAAAGTGCTGGGATTACAGGCTTGAGCCACCGCGCCTGGCCTGCTGCCCTTAACAGTTTTTCCTTCATTTCAACTTTGGTGAATCTGACAATTATGTGTCTTGGAGTTGCTCTTCTCGAGGAGTATCTTTGTGGCGTTCTCTGTACTTCCTGAATTTGAATGATGGCCTGCCTTACTAGGTTGGGAAAGTTCTCCTGGATGATATCTTGAAGAGTGTTTTCCAACTTGGTTCCATTTTCCTCCTCACTTTCAGGCACCCCAATCAGACACAGATTTGGTCTTTTCACATAATCCCATACTTTTTGAAGGCTTTGTTCATTTCTTTTTCCTCTTATTTCTTTAGACTTCTCTTCTCACTTCATTTCATTCATTTGATCCTCAATTGCTGATACTCTTTCTTCCAGTTGATCAAGTCGGTTACTGAACCTTGTGCATTTGTCATGTATTTCTCGTGTCATGGTTTTTATCTCTGTCAGTTTGTTTATGGCTTTCTCTGCATTGATTATTCCAGTTATCCATTCTTCCATTCTTTTTTGAAGATTTTTAGTTTCTTTGCGCTGAGTAAGTAATTCCTCCTTTAGTTCTGAGAAGCTGATGGACTGAAGCCTTCTTCTCTCAACTTGTCAAAGTCATTCTCCGTCCAGCTTTGTTCCATTGTTGGCGATGAGCTGCGTTCCTTTGGAGGGGGAGATGCAAATTTTTTGAATTTCTAGCTTTTCTGCCCTGCTTTTTCCCCATCTTTGTGGCTTTATCTGCCTTTGGTCTTTGATGATGGTGACGTACTGATGAGGTTTTGGTGTGGGTGTCCTTCTGTTTGTTAATTTTCCTTCTAACAGTCAGGACCCTCAGCTGTAGGTCTGTTGGAGATTGCTTGAAGTCCACTCCAGACACTGTTTGCCTGGGTATCAGCAGCAGAGGCTGCAGAAGATAGAATATTGCTGAACAGCAAGTGTTCCTGTCTGAGCTTCGTCTCAGGGGTGTACCCTGCCCTGCTGTGTGAGGTGTGGGGTGTCAGTCTGCACCTAGTGTGGGATGTCTCCCAGTTAGGCTACTCAGGGTCAGGGACCCACTTGAACAGGCAGTCTGTTCTTTCTCAGATCCCAACCTCCGTGTTGGGAGATCCACTGCTCTCTTCAAAGCTGTCAGACAGGGTCATTTGCATCTACAGAGGTTTCTGCTGTTTTTTGTTTACCTGTGCCCTGTCCCCAGAGGTGAAGTCTACAGAGACAGGCAGGCCTCCTTGAGCTGCTGTGGGCTCCACCCCGTTTGAGGGCTTTGTTTACCTACCTAAGCCTCAGCAATGGTGGGCGCCCCTCCCTCATACTCACTGCTACCTTGCAGAGTGCTGTGCTAGCAATGAGGGAGGCTCAGTGGGCGTGGGACCCTCCCAGCCAGGTGTAGATATAATCTCCTGGTGGGCCCTTTGCTAAGACCCTTGGAAAAGCGCAGTATTGAGGTGGAAGTTACCCGATTTTCCGGGTGTTGTATGTCTCAGTTCCCCTAGCTAGGAAAAGGGATTCTCTTCCCCCTTGTGCTTCCCAGGTGAGGCGATGCCTCGCCCTGCTTCAGCTTTTGCTGGTCATGCTGCACCAGCTGACCGCACCAATTATCCAGCACTCCCCAGTTAGATGAACCCGGTACCTCAGTTGAAAATGCAGAAATCACCCGTCTTCTGTGTCGCTTGCGCTGGGAGCTGGAGACTGGAGCCGTTCCTATTTGGCCATCTTACTCCGGGCACCCCAACATTTCATCATAAAATTATCAAACTAGAAATAAAGGAGACATCATAGAACTGATAAATGCAATACATGAAAACATCTGTAGCTCAAATCATATTTAATGGTAAAAGATAACTGTCAGTGTAAAATCATGAATTACCACTTCTATTCAACATTGTACTATAGATTTTTAGTCAAGAAAGTTAGTCAAGAAAAAGAAATAAAAGCATACACATTGGGGGAAAAAAAGGAAAATTATGTCTTTTCATAGATGACATGATTTTATATATAGAAAGTCATAAGGTATCCACTTAAAAACTAGTATAAATAATAAATTAGTTCAATGTGGTTTCAACTGACATGATCAATGTACAAACATAGACCAGGCATGGTGGCTTATGCCTATATTCCCAGCACTTTGGGAGGCCAAGGCGGGAGGATCTCTTGAGATCAGGAGTTGGAGATCAACTTGGGCAACAAAGCAAGACTTTATGGTGTTGTGGCATGGGTCTATAGTCTTAGCTTCTTAAGAAGCAGGGGGATTACTCAAGTCTGGGAGTTTGAGATTACAATAAACTGATCTCACTACTGTACTCCAACATGGGTTACAGAGGGAGACCCTGTCTCAAACAAACAGACAAACAAACAAACAACAAAAACAAACAAATTTTATCCCTATACATTAACAATGAGCAATCCAACAATAAAAATTAAAAAATTCAATTTACAATTCAATAAACAAAAAATCATACTACTGGAGAATAAATTTCACAAAAGATGGCAAAACACATAACTTAAAACTACAACATATTGTTGAAAAAAATTAAAGAATACCTAAATAAATGGAAAGATATCCTTTGTCCAAGGATCAAAAAATTTCATATTTTCAAGAGGGTGATGCTACCCAATTGACCAACAGATTCAACAAAATTTTTTTCAACATTCAATCTGTCTTTTTGCAGAAACTGACAAAGTGATTCTAAAATCTACACGAAAATGCAAAAGATTCAGAACAGCTAAAGCAATTCTGAGAAATAGTATAAATTTGAAGGACTCATAACTCCTTATTTTAAAACTTACTGCAGGTCTGTATTAATCAAGACAGTTTTTTGTTTGTTTGTTTGTTTGCTTGTTTCCTACAATGGTAGATTAGAGGCTTTCAACATAACTCAGCAACCAGGACATAGCAAGATAGTTCATAAAAATCAGCTCTGTGACCTTTAATGCTAGAAAGAACAAGGGAATCTACCAGAATTTTGAAAGACATCCCAGATCCTGGAGAGGAGGATGATAGCAAACAGTCCCCATGATTGAATCCAGCTGATACAAGTGAGTGAAGACCCAGTAGCTGAAAGAGGCAGAGAGCTTCTCTCTATGATTCACCTTTCCACTGAGCATCTGAACAACCCAGGCCAAGGGAGAGGATTTTGCTTCTCCCAAGCCCTGGAGTTAACTTGGGTAGAGGCTTGGAGACACTGTGAGGAAAAATAAAAAAACATTGAGAAAAGCTGCAGACATTTTACTAGACCCAGTACTAAGAAGAGGATGCCATTTGTAATCTGAGCATATACAAAATCTGCCATTCTTTGGTGTTCTGGCAACACAGCTGTGAAAGCATTTTCATCTTGGACCACAGATCGGAACACCTTCTCTGGAGTAGGGTAGGGACCTCCACGGCCAGAACTATGGAAAGTGCCTGAGCAGTAGGCACTGAAATTGTGGTCTACCCCCTTGCTTGCCTGAGGCAGGAGGAGAGCTTCTGTAGTGGCAGCTTCTCCTGTGTGGCAAGACTTGCAGCCAGGACTGGCTTTGCAACCTGGAACTGATTGGCATGTGTCATTGGTGCACGAGCCTGCTCCTCTGAGATTGAGGTGCATCAAGGCCCTCTCTGTTTCATCCCCAGACAGAAATCCAGATATTTGGAGCACCTACTTTCCTGGATCAGTAGCCTGACCACTGTTCTGAGACATATTTTGTCATGCAGCAAGACTGTCTTTGCTCCATGCCCAGGCAGATGTCCAACATTTGGAGCACGCGTTCACCTGATTCAGCAGCCTGAGCCACCTCCTCCTTTCTGTGCAGAGATCCTGGTACAGGGGGGACCCTCCCTGCTACATACCCAGGAAGATCTCCAGACATTCAGAGCGCCTGCTGGCTTGGTTCAGTAGCCTGAGTTGCCCCACTTCTGCTTCACAGAGATTTTGGTGGAAGGGGCCCTCTCTGCTCCACTCCCAGGCAGATATTCAGGCATCTGGGATACCCATTCTCCTGGATAGAAACTTAGACTGCCCTTCATCCCCATACAGACAACTTGCAGCCAAGGAAGTTTCCAAGCTCCATGCCTAGGCATGCCTCTAGATGCCTGTTGGCCACCCAGTGTATTCTTTCTTGGCACTGGTGTTTGTGTCTGCCATCAGGGAACCAGCAGGTGGACCTGCCAAGTCCAGCCACAACTGTTGTGACTGTCATTCTCCTGGGGCTGAGCAGGGAGTTCAGACCACTGTTCATTTAATGAATCAGCCCACTGCCTGAGCCAATAGAGAGTTTTTATCAGTAAACAAAGATCAAGTATATAAGCAGCCACATTGGCCACAGACAGCTCTTACCTTAAAGTGTCATATATTGGCTTGTAAGATAAATTGCACAGCCCAAAATAAAATCTGTCAAAAGAATTTCGTAGGGTAATAGAAACAAAGCCAAAAGACCCTACTCAGCATTGTCTACAGTCACATCCCCTAAAGAGGAGGAAAAGGAAAAGGAAAGAAAATTAATAATAATAATAATAATAGGAGGAGGAAAAGGAAATTAATAATAATAATAATAACAACAACAACTACGTTATAGGGAAATATAGGAAAAGTAAAAATGCTATCCACACAAAAATAATGACAAAAATTAGAAGATAAAAATGATACAGTGGCAAGTTGGATAAAAAACATGACTCATCTCTTTTTATGTCTTTGAGAGTTCTGCCTCACACATAGAAACACCCAAAGACTCAAAGTAAAGGGTTGGAGTAATAACTACTAGGCAAATGGAAAACAAAAAGACCAGGGTCATTATTCTCATATGAGATAAAACAGACTTTGAATTAACAACCGTAGAAAAGGACAAAAAAGAACATTATGTATAGATAAAGAATTCAATTCAACAAGAAGACTTAACTAAACTAAATATATAAACATCTAATATTGGAGCATCTGGTTTCATAAAACAAGTACTTCTAGACCTACAAAAAGACAGCTAGATAATAATTGTAGGGGACTTCAACACCCACTGACAGCATTAGACAAATCATCAGGCAGAAAACTAACAAAAAAATTCTGGACTTAAACTTGACACTTGACCAATTGGGCCTCACAAGCATCTACAGAGTACTCCACCCATCAATCAAAAATATACATTCTTTTCATTTGCCTGTGGAATATACTCCAAGATTGACTGTATGCTTGGCTATAAAGCAAGTCTCAAAAAATGTTAAAACATTAAAATCATACAAACCATGCTCTCAAACTACAGTGGAATAAAAATAGAATTCAATGCCAAGGATATTTCTCAAGGACACAATTGCATGCAAATGCAACAACCTGCTTTAAGACTTTGGGGTAAACAAAATCAAGACTGAAATCAAAAAATTGTGTGAAATAAATGTAAACAGAGACACAGCATACCAAAATTCCTTGGATGTAGCAAAAGCAGTGTTAAGAGGAAGGTTTACAGCCCCAAATGCCTACCCCCAAAAGTTAGAAATATCCCAAATTAACAATCTGGCTGGGCATGGTGACTCATGCCTATAATTTCAGCAATTTGGGAGGCCAAGGTGGGCAGATGGTTTGAGTTCAGGAGTCTGAGACCAGCCTGGGCAACATTGTGAAATCCTATCTCAACAAAAATTTAAAAAGTTAGCCAGGTGTGGTGGTGTGAACTTGGAGTCCCAGCTATCTGGGGAGCTGAGGCAGGAGAATCATTTGCACTCATGAGGTTGAGGCTGAAATGAGCCACGATCATGCCACTGCACTCCAGCCTCAGTGACAAAGCAAGACTCTGTCTCAAAAACAAACAAACAAAAATACTAACCTCACACCTGGAGGAACTAGAAAACAAGAATAAACTAACCCCAAAGCGAGCAGAAGAAAAAAATAACTAAAATTGGAGTGGAACTGGATGAAATTGAGACAGAAAAAATCCACACAAAGAGTCAATTAAACCAAACATTGGTTCTTTGAAAAATAAACAATATTAACAGACTACTTGCTGGATTATTAAATACAAAAAGAGATAAGCTGTAAATAAGCCCAATCAGAAATGATAAAGATGACCTCACAACTCACCCCACAGGAACACAAAAGATCCTCAGAGACTGCCTGGCATGGTGGCTCTTGCCTGTAATTCCAGCACCATGGGAGGCTGAGACGGACAGATCACTTGAGGTCAGAAGTTCGAGACAAGCCTGGCCAAAATGGTGAAACCCTGTCTCTACTGAAAATACAAAAAAATTAGCCAGGCTTGGTGGTGCATGCCTGTAATCCCAGCTACTGAGGAGACTGAGACAGGAGAATTGCTTGAACCTGGGAGGAGGAGGTTGCAGTGAGCTGACACTGTGCCATGGCATGCCAGACTGGGTGACAGGGTGAGACTCCATCTTAAAAATCAAAATAACAACAACAACAACAACAAAAAGATCCTCAGAGACTATTATGAACACCTCTATTCACAAAATCTACAAAATCTGGAGAAAATGAATAAATTCCTAGAAACATACAATCTGTCAAGATTCAGTCAGGAAGAAAATGAAACACTGAACAGACTAATGCAGAGTTCTGAAATTGAATCAATAATAATAATAAAACACCTACCAAACAAAAAAGGCCCAGAACTGATAGATTCACAGCTGAGTTCTACAAGATGTACAAAAAACAACTGGTGAAGTTCTACTGAAACTATTTCAAAAATTGAGGTGAAAGGACTCTAACTCATTCTATGAAGCTGATATCACCCTTATGTCAAAACATGGCAAAGACACAGTGATAAAAAGGAAACTAGAGGTCAATGTTCCTGAGGAGCACAGATGCAAACATCTTCAACAAAGCACTAGCAAACCAAATCCAACAGCACATTAAAAAGTTAATTCACCATGATTAAGTATGCCTCATTTCTGGAATGCAAGGTTGGCTAACATATGCAAATCAATAATGTGATTCCTCAGATAAACAGAATTAGAAACAAATATGATCCTCTCAATATATACAGAGAAAACTTCTGATAAAATCCTACATCCCTTCATGATACAAACAACTCAATAAATAAGCATCGAAAGAACATACTTGAACATTGTAAGAGCCATTCATGAGAAACCCACAGTCAACATTATACTGAATTGGCAAAAACTGGATCATTCCCCTTGAGAACTGGAACAAGACAAGGGCGCACTCTCTTACCACTCCTATTCAACATAGTCCTGGAAGTCCTAACCAGAACAATGAGGCAACAGAAAGAAATAAAAGACATCCAGATAGGAAAATAATAATTCAAACTATCTCTCTTCACAGACTGCATGATTGCATACCTTGAATACCTTAAGAACTCCATCAAAAGGCTCCTGGAACTGATAAGAGACTTCAGCAATGTTTCAAGATACAAAATCAACACACAAAAATTTATCATATTTATGTACACCAGTAACATTCAAGCTGAGAGCTAACTCATAAATTCAATCTCATTTAAAATAGCCACCAAAATTGGAACACCTAGGAATACATCTAACCAAGAAAGTGAAAGAGCTCTGCAAAAAAAAAAAAAAAAAAAAGCTGTAAAACACTACTAAAAAAAAATCATATGTGACACAAACAACTGGAAAAACATTCCATACATTCCATGGCCAGAAAAATGTTAGAAGAATAAGTTAGAAGAATCAATATCATTAAAATGACCATTCTTCCCAAAGAAATCTACAGAATAAATACTTTTCCATCAAGCTACTGTCATTTTTCACAAAATTGGAAAAACACTATTCTAAAATGCATATGCAAGCAAAAAGAGCCCCAGTAGACAAAGCAATCCTAAGTGAAAAGTAAAAAGCTGGAGTCATCACACTAGCCAACTTCAAACTATACTATAGTTTGAAAACTATGCTATACTGTAGTAGTCAAAATAGCATGGCACTCATACAAAAACAGACACGTAGACCAATGGAGAAAAATAGAGAGCCCAGAAATAAAGCTACACATATAGCCATCTAACCTTCCACAAAATCAACAAAAATAAGCAATGGGAAAGGACTTCCTATTCAATAAATAGTGCTTGGATTGGTGACTAGCCATATGCAAACGAATTAATTGGAACCCTTACAATTCACTGTATACAAAAGTTAACTCAAGATGGATTAAAAGTTGAAATATAAAGCCTCAAACTATAAGAATACTAAAAGAAAACTTAATAAACACCATTCTGGACATGGACCTTGAAGGAAAAAAATATGACTAAGTCTTCAAAAGTGATTGCAACAAAAACAAAAATTAACAAATTCAACCTAATTAAACTAAAGAGTTTCTGCACAGCAAAAGAAGCTAGCAACAGAGTTAACAGACACCTACAAAATGGGAGAAAATATTCACAAGCCATGCATCCAAGAAATATCAAATATTCAGTATTTATAAGGAAATTAAACAATTGAACATGCTAAAACCATATAAACCCATTAGAAAATGAGCAAAAGATATGAACAGACACTTCTCAAAAGAAGGCATAGAAGCAGCCAACAAACATATGACAAAATGCTCATTATCACTAATCAGCAGAGAAATGCAATTCAAAACCGTATAAAGATATGACTCACACCCATTAGGTTGGCTAAGATAAGAAAAACAGACCAAAAACATGGTGAAGATAGAGAGAAATTATAACATTTATTCCTTACTTATGAAATTGTAATTATAAATGTTGTAGCCACTTTGGAAAACTGTTTGGCAAATCTCTAAATGTTAAAAACAGAATTACCATATTTATTGTATGTATGTACATACTTCATATTTTCTGAATATTATGATGTTTTGATATCTTAAAGGTAAAAGAAAAAAAAATCTTTCTGGCTGGATAGAGACTATTCCTTCCAGAAGTGGGCAACTCTGGTTTTTTTCTTGATGCATAATAATTGTACATATTTATGGAGTACATGCAATATTTTGAAATATGCATACAATGTGTAATGATCAAATTATAGTATGTGGCATAGCCATGATTCCAAACATTTATCAATTGTTTGATATCAATGTTGTGTTGGAAACATTTTAAATCCTTTCTTCTAATTATTTTGAAATATAGAATACATTGTTGTTAAGGGTCCTTTCCAAGATGACCAAAGAGGAACTGCTCCAGTCTGCAGCTCCCAGCATGATCGATGCAGAAGATGGGTGATTTCTGCAGACAGAGGGCATGCCAAAGCATGGTGGGGTGTCACCTCACCTGGGAAGTGCAAGGGGTCAGGGAATTTCTCTTTCCTAGTCAAGGAAAGCCGTGAGAGGCTGTACCTGGAGAATTGGTATGCTTCAGTCCAAATACTGCACTTTTCCCACAGTCTTAGCAACCGGCAGACTAGAAGATTCTCTCCTGTGCCTGGCTCGGCAGGTCCCACGCCCATAGAGCCTTGCTCACTACTAGCACAGAAGTCTGAGATCCATCTGCAAGACTGCAGCCTAGGAGGGGAAGGGGTGTCCACCATTGCTGAGGCTTGAGCAGGTAAACAAAGTGTCCTGGAAATTCAAACTGGGCAGAGCCCACTGCAATTCAACAAGGCCTACTCCCTCTATAAATTCCACTTCTGTGGGCAGTGCATAGCTGAACAAAAGGCAGCAGACAACTTCTGCAGGCTTAAACGTCCTTGTCTGATAGCTCTGAAGAGAGCAGTGGTTCTCCCAGCATGACATTTGAGCTCTGAGAATGAACAGACTGCCTCCTCAAGTGGGTCCCTGACCCCTGTTTAGCCTACCTGGGTGACACCTTACATGGGCGGGTGCCCCTCTAAGACGAAGGTTCCAGAGGAAGGATCAGGCAGCAATATTTGCTGTTCTGCAATATTTGCTGTTCTGCAGCCTCTGTTGGTGACACCCAGGCAAACAGGGTCTGGAGTGGACCTCCAGCAAACTCCAACAGACCTGCAGCTGAGGGACATTACTGTTAGAAGGAAAACTAACAAACAGGAATAGCATCAAGTACTGTAGGAATTGTCAAAGCAAAGCATTCACAATCTTGCTCAGCTAAGAGGATAGTAAAGAAAGAGTCTTTTAAATCTATGACTATTAAAGGCCAATTTTTTGCAATCATAGAAGGAGAATACAATCCTGGCTGTAATGCCCCCATAGGTTGTATAACTGAATTAATGTCCTTTAAGTCAGTTAACATTCTCCATTTACCTGATTTTTTCCTGATTACAAAAACTGAATAATTACAAGGGGAAAATGTTGGAGCTATGTGTCCCTTTTCTAATTGTAAGTCCTCTAGAGCCTCCAGTTTCTCTTTACTTAGTGGCCATTGTTCTATCCAAATTGGCTTATCTGTTAACCTTTTTAAAGATATAGGTTCTGGAGGCTTAACAATGGCTGCCATCAAAAATGATATCCTAAACTTTGGTGAGAACTTTTTCTTTCCACTTGAAGCGGTTCCTTCAAACCTTGTAATTTTTTCCCTAGTCCCATACCAGGAACATACCCCATTTCATGCATCATATGTTGACTTTGAGAGCTATATAATTGCTCTGGAATTAGAACTTGTGCTCCCCATTGTTGTAATAAATCCCTTCCCCATAAATTTATAGATACAGAAGTTATAATTGGTTGAATAGTCAAAGGTTGTCCATTGGCCCTTCACAATGCAAAATATAACTACTTTGATATACTTCAGGGGCTTTACCAACTCCAGCTATGTTAAATTGAGGGGGTTGAATTGGCCATGTCGATGGCCAGTGCTGTAGAGATATGATTGAAATGTCCACTCCTGTATCTACCAAACCTTTAAATTTCTTTTCCTGAATTAGTTATTTCACAGGTAAGACATTTATCAGTAATTTGATTCACCCAGTAAGGTGCTTTGCCTTGTTTATTTGTGCTTCAAAATCCTCCTGTTCGTGTAGTTTCACTTTTTCCCATTTCCACATATGGCACAATCAGGAGCTGTGCTATATATTTTCCTGGCTCAGCTTTCCAGGGAACAGAAGTAGATATAACAATTTGAATTTCCACATTGTAATCTGAATCAATGACTCCTGTATGTACTTGCACTCCTTTTGAATTTAAACTAGATCTACCTAGAAGTAATCCTACAGTCCCGGCTGGCAACATCTGACTGGAGAGAGTAACATTCTTTAACAGCCCCATTACAAAAGGAGAACCTGGTCCATATTGATTAATAGCTTGTTTAAATTCTTTGAGTAATTTAAAAGGAAAGGGCTCAAATGTAGCTATAATATTTCCCTGTTGATATGGGGGGTATAACCTAACAGGGAACTGCCAAGCCTCTATATCACCCTTTTGTCTAGCTTGGTGAATTCCTGCCTGAATAGAACTGAGAGTGGTCACTCAAGGTGCTGCTCAAACAGTCACTGGGACAACTACTTTTCACCCAGTGTCCTCAGGAAAAGAAAGATCTGGAGGGTCAGGCCACTCTTTTTCTTCAAAATAATGAGGGGGTGCAGAAGGATAGGGACAAACCTCTCCCTCCTTTGCTGCTTTACCTTTAGCTGGCAAATAAACCTGCTTTGTCACGTCTTCTGTTACGTTGTTATACTCTCCTTCCTCCTCCTCCTCAGTGTGAAAAGGTTCCAAGGTGGAATGAACCAGAGCCCACACTTGTCCCATTATTGCCCTGATGCTTCCAAGCTTCCCTTCTTACTCACCACGGGGATTGCTTAAGAGTGCTCGGGGGTCCTCCAGGTGAGTTCCACATTCTCCAACCTTCCCTCCTGCAAACCTTCAACACGGGTTTGAGCCCCACATATGGGCGTCACTTGCTGAGATCAGCTCGGTTGTGGCAACCCTAACCCAGTGGTACTAGAGGAATTAAGGACATGCACACAGAAATTTAGAGTGCTGAGTGGGAATCAGGGTGCTGACAGCCTTCAGAGCTGAGAGCCATGAACAGAGCTTTACCTACAAATTTATTGACAGCAAGTCGGTGATAAGACTTGTTTCTATAGATTATAGATTAACTAAGATGGGAAACAAAGGAATGGACTTTGGCTAGTTATCTGCAGCAGGAACGTGTCTTTAAGGCACAGATCACTCATGCTATTGTTTGTGGTTCAGGAATGCCTTAAGTGACTTTCTGTCCTGGGTGGGCCAGGTGCTGCTTGCCATCATTCTGGTAAACCAACAACCTTCAGTGTGGGCATCATAGCCATCACGAACATGTCACAGTGCTGCAGAGATTTTGTTTACCGCCAGTTTTGGGGCCTGTTTATGGCCCGATTTTGGGGCCTGTTCCCAACAATCCTAAATATATATGCACCCAATACAGGGGCACCCAGATTCATAAAGGAAGTCCTTAGAGACCTACAAAGAAACTTAGTCTCCCACAGGATAATACTGGGAGACTTTAACACCTCACTGTCAATATTAGACAGATCAATGAGACAGAAGGTTAAGAAAGATATCCAGGACTTGAACTCAGTTCTGGACCAAACAGACCTAATAGATGTCTACAGAACTCTACACCTCAAATCAACAGAATATACATTTTTCTTAGCACCACATCGCACTTATTCTAAAATTGACTACATAATTGGTAGTAAAACACTCCTCAGCAAATGCGAAAGAACGGAAATCACAAAAAACTGTCTCTCAGACCACAGTGCAATCAAATTAGAACTCAGGATTAAGAAACTCACTCAAAACTACACACAACAACATGGAAATCAAACAACCTGCTCCTGAATGACAACTGGGTAAATAATAAAATGAATGCAGAAATAAAGATGTTCTTTGAAACCAATGAGAACAAAGACACACCTACCGAATCTCTGAGACACATTTGAAGCAGTGTGTAGAGGGAAATTCATAGCACTAAATGCCCACAAGATAAAGCAGAAAACATCTAAAATCAACTTCCTAACATCACAATTAAAAGAACTAGAGAAGCAAGAGCAAACACATTCAAAAGGGAATGCTTTTCAAAGGGAATGCTTCCAGCTTCTGTCCATTCAGTATGCTATTGGCTGTGGGTTTGTCATAAACAACTCTTATTATTTTGAGATATGTTCCATCAATACCTAGTTTATTAAGAGATTTTAGCATTAAGCATTGTTGAATTTTGTTGAAGGCCTTTTCTGCATCTATTGAGATAATCATTCAAAAGCTAGCAGAAGGCAAGAAATAACTAAGATCAGAGCAGAACTGAAGGAGACAGAGACACAAAAAAACCCTTCAAAAAAATCAATGAATCCAGGAGCTGTTTTTTTTGAAAAGATCAACAAAATTGAGAGACCTCTAGCAAGACTGATACAAAAGAAAAGAAAGAAGAATCAAATAGATGCAATAAAAAAAGACAAAGGGGATATCACCATCAATCCCACATACGAACTACCATCAGAGAATACTATAAACACCTCTGTGCCAATAAACCAGAATATCTAGAAAAAATGGAAAAATTTCTGGACACCTACAACCTCCCAAGACTAAACCAGGAAGAAGTTGAATCTCTGAATAGACAAATAACAGGCTCTGAAATTGAGGCAATAATCAACAGTTAGAAACCAAAAAAAGTCCAGGACCAGATGGATTCACAGCCGAATTCTACCAGAGGTACAAAGAGGAGTTGATACTATTCCTTCTGAAACTATTCCAATCAAAAAGAAAGAAAG